>NW_025336142.1:1282621-1389404 GCF_004798865.1 Varanus komodoensis
GGGCGGCGGCGAGGACTACCCGCCCGGCGCGCTGCTGCAGCCCGCGCCGCCTGCCGCAGCATCCTGCGCGGCGCCCGGGCCGCAGCCGCCGCCCCCTCCGCCGCAGAGCCTGGCCTTCCTCGCCCAGCCGCCGGCGCCGCCGCAGCCCCTGGGCCCGGCGGGCGCGCAGAGGAAGAAGAAGAGCGGCTTCCAGATCACCAGCGTGACCCCCGCGCAGATCTCGGCCAGCCTGAGCTCCAACAACAGCGTGGCCGAGGACACGGAGAGCTACGACGACCTGGACGAGTCGCACACCGAGGACCTCTCCTCCTCCGAGATCCTGGACGCCTCCCTGTCGCGGGCCACGGACCTGGGCGAGCCCGAGCGCAGCTCCTCCGAGGAGACGCTGAGCAACTTCCAGGAGGCCGAGAGCCCGGGGGCCGTCTCCCCCAACCAGCCCCGGCCCCTGCCGCCCCCGCAGCACCCTCCCGGGCCGCACCCCGCCCAGCCGCCAGGCGCCGCGGTCAACGGCGGCTTCCACCCGCCCCACGGACATCCCTTCCACCCCCACTACCATGGCCAGCACCACGCCCCCCACGCCGGGCCCCCGGCCAGCCCGTCCTTCCGCAGGCTCTCCGCCCCTGGCAGCCCCGACAGCCTCGCTGCCGTCCCCGCCGGGCCCTCCTCTGCCGCACCGCCCTTCCGCCCTGTTAGCAGCGCCCCTGGGGTCCCCTCTGCCCGGGGCGTTGCGGCGAGCGGCGTGGGGAGTGGCCCTGCCGGCCATGCCGCCAAAACCCTGGGGAGCATCCCGGGCACGGCTGGGCCAGCCCCCCTGCCGGGAATGGGCAGTGGCACCGGAGCCCTCGGTGGGCTCGGGAGCGGCACAGGAGCATCCTCCGGGCTGGCCAGCAGTGCTGGCAACGCGGCCGTGGCAGCGCCTTCGAGCCACCTGCAGCCCACGGCCGGCACCTCTAGGTTCAGGGTTGTGAAGCTGGACTGCAGTTCGGAGCCGTTCCGGAAGGGCAGGTGGACCTGCACCGAGTTCTACGACAAGGATCCCCCGGCCGTGCCGACAGACGGCGTGGCAGTGAACAGAGCCGTGGACGCGCTGAAGCAGGCCCCCCACGAGCCCGTATCCGAGAGGGAGAGCAACAGCGGGAGCTCCGTGAGCAGCAGCATCAGCACCCCGAGCCACTATGCGGAGAGTGCGGGAAGCGGGGAGGGGGCAGCGCCCGCCCTGGGGCCCCCGCAGATGGATCCGGGTGCCGCCGGGCCTCTGCCGGCCCCGGCCCCGGGCGTGCCCCAGAGCATTTCTCAGCCGCAGCTAGCACAAGGCCCGCTGCACCTGCAGGAGGCCGGCTACCCTTCGCAGAAGCCGGGAGCCCAGGCTGCCGCCTCTGCCGTTCCTCCGCCGGTGAGCCTGGGCGCGGGCCCCCCGGCACCGGGCCTGGCGACTGTGCTGCCCCCACAGCTGCCCTTCGCCCCAGTGCCGCCGCCACCCGTGCAGATGGCCCCAGTGCCGCCGCAGGCCTTGCCGTACGGGCCAGGGCAGGGGCAGCACGCAGTGGCCCCCTCGCAGCAGGGCCCCGGGCCGACGGCCCCGGGGCACGCCAAGCCCGTCGGCCAGAGCTCCGTCACGGGGCCGGGGCCGGACTGCCTGCCGCCAACGCTTCATGGGCCGGCTGCGCTGGCGACGGGCCCCACCGGGGCGGGGGGCGGTGAGCCGGGGCACGTGACCCAAGGGCAGAGCATGCAGCCTTCCGTACAGGCACAGCTGGTGGCGGCCCCCTCCCTGCCCCTCGCGGCCGTGGCGCCCGGCACGGCGGTGCTGAGCATGGGCCAGCAAGGAGGTGCCGCTCCCATGGGGCAGCCGCCCCCCACGCCAGGCCCATTGGCCCCTCCGGTGATGGTGCAGAGCGCTGGCCCATCCCCCTCCCAGGGGGCGCCCCCCACGGCCCCGGGGATGGTCCCCCCGGGGCCCCCGAGCGGGGCAGCCGGCCTCCCGCAGCCCCTGGCGATTGTGCCGCAGAGCTCCTTGCTGCCCGGCCAAGCGGCAGAACCCCTCGTCCAGGCCATGGCTGGCCAGCAGCTGCCCCCTGTCAGCCCCGTGCCTGCTGTGAGCGCTGCCCCCGTCCCCGGACATTCTGCTGCCAGCGTGCCCCCCGCTCCGATGAGCCTGGCCCCCTCCAAGAGCACAGCGCCCTCATCCGGAGCGCAGAACGGGAGCTTGGTCCAGAGCGCGCCCCAGCCGGCCCCGACGGCCGCCCCGAGCGTGGCCCAGCAGGGCCTGCCGAACTCTGCCCCGCTCTCCATGCAGGCCCTGGCCCAGCCAGCCTCGGCCCGGGGCGAAGACGCCAGGCGTGCGACAGAGCCCACCGTGATCAGCCTGCCCCCGTCGGCCGGGAGCGAAAGCGGTGCCGGAGCATCTTCGGGCGGCCTCAGCGTGGCCCCTTCCCTCCTGCCCCTGAAGGCACTCCCGCTGACCGCGCAGCTGGTGGATGGCGAGGATGAGAGGTAAGACCCACCTGGGAAAACCTGCTTTGACCTGCGGGCAACCGCGCACGCCCCCGGGCCTGTTTCTGGCCGACTCCTGGCTTTGCCATGGCAGCCTCCGCTGCCGGTGTGACCAGGAACCTTTGCCGCTTTTTTCGGGCCAGCGACTTTGTGCTCAGTGAACAATGCTTGATGCCCTCCCCCACCTGGGCCGGGCCGGGCCGGGCCGGGGGTGGGGGACTAGTTTGGGAGAGGAGATGGGGAAACAAGTGAACCGGGGAGAAAACCTTGTATGCTCACAGCTGCTCTGAGGCCGGTTAGACCGAAGTAGCAGGACTCCCCAGTGGGTTTTGCTCTGGAGTAAGAATCTGCGTGCGACTTCTCCCTTGCAGGCTCAAGCTGCCCACGCTCTGTACTTGGGTGGAAGTCACATTGCAGGAGCCTGCTAATTTCCCATAAAGCAACAGACTGGGGGAAATTCAGAACATGGCTCTCTGAAAGGGCTACTGTCTGCCGAGACCTGAGAAACTGGAAGAAACTGATGGAGAAGAAGTAGATGAGAGGAAAACCAGTTCCACAGGCAGAGAAATGCTCAGCATCCTCTTAGCTTTGGCCCTTTGAAATGGCCAACACACTGACCCGTGAAACTTGGCCTTCGGATGCATCAGTTTGTCATTTTAACTTCTAGTTTTGACTCTGTTAGTTATGAATGTTGCCCAGGTGAAACCGAATTTAGAACTGATTTCAAGATTTGACTGCAAGGATAGATTTAAAGATTTGTGTTCTAGAGCTGACCATAAAGACTTCATAGTCCATTATTGTTGCTGTCGATATCTGTAAGTCTTACTGGAGCAGCGCTCCACATTGCCTGCAAATGGAGGTGAATGTGAAGTTGAATCGAAATGGAACCGGCAGGCGCTCCAGATGTGGAATCGATGGCAAGGTTGAGGCAGAGCAGTGTATTCCATGAAAATCATGGGAGCAAAGGGAACTGTGAGCATAATGCTGAATTAGAGGCGGAGGAACAAATAGGAGTTCTTCGTGGTGTGCGTGTGCGCGCGCACACACGTAAGGTCTCTTCAGCATCCTCGCCTGCCTTTTGAAGTGTTGAGGACAGTCTGAACAGAAGCCCGGTTTTCCTTTCGCTGGGGTTAGGCCGAAAGAGGAAAAGCCTAGCCTAAGCCTTGGTGGGCCTTCTGGTTAAGCAAAGACGGTGCTGCCAGGTCTCCGGCTTCATTCCTGTACACTGGTCTTAGCTACTTCCCCTAATTGCAAGTGGTGTGATCCTGCTTCAGACTCCGTATGTGCTGAAGATGAGTGGGACTGGACTGGTACACCATTCTTGCAGAGGGTTTTGAGACTGCCTGGCCTCACTCTTTGGTCGTCAGGGAAGGAGTGGTTTTTTGCAGGCAGGGTAGGGCTCTCAGCAGCAGCTCCTGGTGCAGGCCCAACCGGAAGCAGGTCGGGGGGGGGGGGGGGGTAGAAGCCATTGCACATTGTAGAATCTAGCTTTGGTTCCACACTGGCTTCCTGGTGAGAAAGCTGCTTACTTCCAGGACTGGTCAGCTCAACCAGACAGGACAAACTTACCCTGCTCTCTTCGTGCTTGCTAATCCGGTGCTCTTGCCATAACTTTTGAAAGCACAGCAGGAGCTGTTTGAGCTGCAAGTTTCTGCTGCGACCGACCGGTGCTGGGTTCTGTGACCGATGAAATCCTGTGAGGTTCAGCCAGCTGCCCTGTCCTCAAGATTGCTCCTGGTTTGTGATGCAGCTGAGAAGAATAGGATAGGTTTGCATCACAAAGCCCTTTCACAGATGGTCTTGTGCATGTCAAAACAGGAAGAGTCCAGCGTGCTGGCTGGGGGATGCTGGGCATTGTAGGACTTTTCCCTGTCACCACATGTCTGGGGTTGCAACTCTGACGAAGTTGGGATCTTTCCAAGGATCACTGAGAAGCAAGGGAGACTCGCTGTTGTCTTTGTTGAATACAGTGAGGGTGTTTGTTTTACATTTTCCTTTGTGTTACAAGTGAGACAAGTTGTTGCTATTTCTAGTTTATAATCTAAACTTCAAGTGTAAGTGTGTTATTTCCAGGGCTATCTGACACTGAACCTAATATCGGTGGAAAAATTCAGCTGTCCATTTGGTCTGCGGTTACTCTGCTCAGGATTACTTCAGACAGTTACTGCTACGCAGAACCTGAGACTGACTTGGTTGTCTCCGGTTGGCATTGCACTGTGGCTTTTTGTCCTGTGAAGAGACTTAATTATAAATTCTCTGTGATTTTCGGCGTTTCAAGGAGACAAAGCCATTTTGGCTGGCATTTCTATTTGTGAGAAATTGAAAAAAACAACCATTTTTGGTGGTTCTAATATCTGGCTCTTTAAGCATTCATGAATATGGTTTTTGAAAGATTTGACATCAATGGGGAAAGCAACTGTGGCTGTCGCACTTCATAATAGTTTGAGCTTGTTTGTTTGGTGGAGGAATATGCAAATGTCCCAAGTACTTGGTCTCACCAAAGTATATCAGCAAAGAAAAAGAGTCAGTCATGTTGGGAGGAAGATAGGATGACTACAGAACTCCAGATATTTAGAATGGTAAATTTTATATAAACTTTTTAACATATTTGTGGTTTAGTTCAAGCTAAAATAATACTGTAACGTTCCAAAAATTGAAACTTCCTGCGTGCAGTAGTCCATTGGACTAAGCAAGTTTAAGGAGTTGAGTTGTGAGACATGTTTCTGAAAGTTTGAATTGGTTCATCGTGTCCAGTTGTTACTATTGTACCAACTAGTATTAATGAATGTGGCATTTATATGGGAAGGATTCCATTTGGGAGACAGCGCGCACTGGAGGGGCCTTCTGCTTGGCACTTGGCAGGCTGAGAACGAGGCGGCGTGGCTGTCATCTGCGAGCGCTTCAGCTCGGGCCAGTGGCTAAGTGAGCAGATCTCGGAGTGCTGGGTCCTCGTTGCCATGAATCCATTTGCAGTGAGGTGCAGCGACGACAGGAGCGACACATTTCTTGTGTGGCATATTCTTTATAAAGAGGAGGGTGCTTGAAAGCTAAGATGGTGCTCAGTCCTGGAAAAATGTGAAAACTTGTGTCCAGCAGAGCTTTCCTGTCAGAGGAAAGGACACAGCTGGCGAATCACACCCCCTTTGCCCACCGCGGATCTGCCTCAGGAGACTCCGGAGTGCGTGGGAGAGCAGAGCAGGCTGCAGCAGGAAGCAGGGGAAGCCGCGCTGCCATCATGAGAGCCGGACGCGGCTTGCGGGTCGTTGGACGTGGCGCCAGCTTTTCCTGGGGAATACTGTGTGTTGAATTGTTCCAGTTGTGATAGCCCTGGTCCCCCGGGGAAAGTGCCTGGAAGATTTGACTTTGGACCCAACCAGCAAGAGGTGGCTCTGGACAAACGCTGGTTATCCAGGACTTGGTGTGAAATGTGATGGTTGTCTGAATGGCCGGAAAGAGCGACAGCAGGCCTTCAGGCATATTTAAGGGGGGAATGGCCGGAGGAATCTGGCGCAATCGCATTCAACTTCAAAAGAGGAAACCTCTCCGAAATGAGAGACTGCTGGAAAGCAGAGAGGGTTAAATTAATCAAGAATATTTTGAGGTGATGGATAGTATCAAGTCCGAGCAGCTACCCGTGCCATTAATGAGCGGTGTCAAGGTAGTTATTAGAGAAAAGCGAGTCTCCTTCAGAAAAGCAGAACTGTGCCCAAATGAAAAGAAAATGCAACACAGAGTTGGCATGAAGGAAATGCAGGCAGGCGCGCGTACATTCATTTTTAAAAAAGCATTTTGAGGAGAGTGTTGCCACGATCAAAGCAAATGAGAAAGAGCTGCAGATACATCAGAAGCAGGAAATCAGCTAGCAAGGCACTTAGGCAATTGGCTGACAAAGGGAAGACTAGAGGAATTCACTCTGTCCATCCGTAATCTCTTCAGCTGCCTTCACTGCTGAAGATGTAGGTAGATCCTTAGTCTGGATTGTGTTTTCGGCTAGGGAGTCTGAGGAACTGAAGCAAATTGTGGCTACAAGACATGTAGTTCCTGATGCAACTGGCAAATTAAAAGCTAGCAAATCATCCCGCCTGAGTGGTATCTATCCTGGACCGCATAAGGAACATGGTCTCCCTGGGCTTCTGCAGTGATTCCAGAAGCCCCTTCCCATAGATTCTTGGGAAAACTTTGGTGTCACTGAGTAAGAGGAGAGGTCCTTCTATGAATTGGTCACTGGTTAAAGATGCAAAAGAAGAGAGTAGTTCTTGCATAAGGTGCGAGCTGAGAAGAGCTCTCATAAGGATCACTATTAGGATGTGATGGCACAGGATTATTTACAGTGGGTGGAACAAAGAGGGCCTGGGAGGAGCCCCGAAAGGACCTCGCCAGACTGCAGGAATGGGCGTCACAGTGGCAAACGCATTTCAGGGCAAGGAAGTGCCGAGTGGCGCACTTTGGGGCAGAAGCGGAAGTGCCACATATATACTCACGGGCTCTGAGCTAGTGGTGCCTAAGAAGGAGGTCTTTGGGGAGGGGTGGACAGCGCGATGACAATTCTAACCCAATGTGTGGCTGCTGGGAAAATGGCAGATTCCACATTAGGAAAAGAAGTGAAAATGGAAGAGCTGATCATTGTGCCACCCTCGTACAAATAGATCGTGTCACCCTGCTGGGAATCCTGCGTACGGTTCCGATCACTGCTCTTAAAAAGGGACATCGTAGACTTGGAAAAGTTGCAGAAAAATGCAAGTGAAGGATCGAGGCAGTGGAGCAGTTCTCCGCTGAGGAATGGTTAGAACAACTGGACTTGCTTAGCTTAGAAAGAACCAAGCAAGGAGCTATGATAGAGGAGTAGAAAATTAGGTGTGGTGTGGAGAAGGTGGATTGGAAGACAACGTTTTTCCTCTCATAATACCAGAACTCAGGATCATCCATGAAGCTGATGGGTAGAAGACTCCGGAAGTGCTTCTTTGCTAGTTAAAGTATGACATTTTATGCCCCTGGATGTAATAATCGCTGTAAGTTTGTCTTTGTACAGCAGTAAGAGTGAGGATTGCTACCCTCACATTGGACTGACGGGCTTCCTAAAGGCCCCTGGTTGGGCTTGGAACGCTGGTCGGGTTCAGTGTGGCGTCTCTGCTGCCGTCTTCCGCTCTTGGAGAATGCAGTGATGCCTTCCTAAGCCTAAGGGCTCTTCTCCCTGGACGCCGTGCTGCGCATGGGGCCCCGCGCGGCATGGACGGTTCCGCCGCAAGGATTCTGCTTGGCAGGGAGCCCCCCTCGGCCATGCCCGGCGTGGGGGAGGGGCTTCCACCTGCTCCTCTGTTCTTTGGCCGCCATCACAGGTGCTTCGGGAAGGGCCTCCTTGTAGCTGCACACCTTCCCTCCAACTAGTTCTCCTTGGTTCTTCCAGTCCCTGCTGCAGAATCTCTCCTGATCTCTTTTTCAACCTTGTCCAATTTCCTTATCTTCCCCCATAGCATTTTAGAAAAATTATCCTTCCGGCTTTCTGCCTCCCTCTTTGTCCTCGCTGCCTTTTTCTTTCTCCTCTCCAGTTGCCCCACCCCCCAAGGACACTCGGGGCTCCCTTTTGAAAATGCTCCGGGGGCTGCAGCCGGCCCCTGTACCTGACGGCCGCTCCCCTGCCTCTTCTGCTTGGCAGGGACCATGTGGCGGAGGCCTGCCACTAGTCGAGCCTTCTCCAAGCAGGTGAGGGAACCGTGGAGCCCGGAAGCTTCCTCCACACGACCCACCGCAGCCACAGGGCCTGCCGCAAGCACCCCGCCCGCCCCAGACCACGGGGCAAAGCAAAGCGGGTGGACGGCAAGAGCCGCCGACATGGTGGTGCGTCCAGGGCCGAGCGCCCCGAAGTTGCCCCCACTGCCCCCCCAGGGCCCAGCTGCAGCTTGAGGCCGAGTGGCATCCACTGAGGGCACCGAGAAGACCCCATGATGCCCTGGCACTGCCGCATGGGGGCGCGCCAGCTGCGTCCTGCTCTGGGGGCAAATCGCGGGAGTCCTCGCTCGCAGACGCCGCCGATTGCCTTAAGGGACACCCGGCTGCCATCACCAGCCCTGAGTGAGCCCGGCTCCGGCTCTGCTCCCTGCAGTCCAGCTGGGACCCCAGTGCTGGCTGGCTGCTCCGCCCCCAGAAACACGCGGCTCCGGACCCTCCACCCGCTCCTGGGCATCTGCGCCTCGGCCCTCCTGGGGCCTGGGCCAGCCTCCGTGCGGCACCCCGGCCTGCTGGCCGCTCCCACCCTGCCCGTTCTTGGCACTCTGCGTCACGCGCTGCTGCGAAGCCCTTTCCCCGCCCCGCAGAGGTCCTGCTGGCTCACAGCGCTTACGAACCGCGTGCCGCTGCCTCCGCAGCCCTTGGCGGCTGCTTGCTCCGGCGGAGGCCTGCCCGGCTCGCGTTCCGCCCTGTGTGGCCACCTGCCCCCGCCCCTGCCCTTGATTTCAGCTTGGGCCTGTTCTGGAGGTTCTTGAAGCGCTCACGGGATCTGCACCATAGCAGCTTTTGGCCCAAAGGTACATAAAAGCGACGCAGTGGTCATTATGGCGCAGGAAGCTTGCTCCGGCAACCCTGTTTTCCTGAACGAAATGGCTTTCCAAGTGGGGGCAGTCAGGAGTAGAGGTCCTCGTGGTGCCTGTTGGATTTCAGGGTGCAGGCGTCCATTTCCATTTTGGGAAGACGCTGCATGTCTTCCACTCTAATTAGTGGAAGGCGATCCTGACAAAGGATGCGGGAGGTCCGGGGTACCTGTACAAAATGAAATGATGGGTGGTTGATTGGGAAAATACGTAGCGTTATTACTAGCACGCTTTCAATTTCACTCATATATTGAGTTTGGGCAGAGTGATGTATGTTAGTAAAAAAAGCTGGGGGTTAATAAATATAACTCCTTGTTTAGATTGGAAACCCCCATTTCAAGGAAAGCATGGAATTTCTGAAGATAGAATAGTGAGAAGTGAAATTAATGTTTTCTGAGCAATCTGACTGTGGAGATAAAGATGGGCTTGAATGCTGATGTCAGAAGCTTTTTTATTTGGTAGCTACTAATAATCTGTTTGCAGAGCGTATGTTTCTCCTTATTCCTTATCTGTTGCCAGCAACTTACCTGCTGTAGAATAAGAATTCTGTTTCAGTGTTACGTTTTGGCACAGATGTACTAGGTCAGTGATTTCTGCTACGATTTTGGTTTGCATAGTTGGCGTTAAGGAGAGCGCTGGTATCTTCGCTTTGAGGGGGAGGGATGCAAGGAAGAGGGTGGAGCGTGGTGGGAGCACATCTCAGAGTGAACCAAATACTTATTGGAGGGATGCAGAAATGGTGCTTAGTATATGAAGTTGGAGACTAGCAAGAAGTGGGTGAGGTGGACTACAATTCCAGAGATGCATTCATAGGAACTAGAAATCTCGAGGCAGGAAACAAGGTTTAGGTCTTCAGAACTTCACGGATAATGCCGTAGGCAAGCATAAAGGTGCTGTCCAAGTGGAAAAGTTCTGGGTGGTGTGTTTTTCCCTCCTCCCACTCCTGATTCTCAGTCCTGTAGAACTTTTTCATCTGCTGGGTGACTTGCGATTTTTAGGATGAGCCTGTTTGCATGTAATGACAGAGGATTGGTTGAGCTGATGAATCATGGGTTGCTACTGATTTGTAGGTTGGCATTTCATGTGAATCCTGCAGTATGGTTTAACAGTGGGCTGTTAGCCTCAAACAATCCAGCTACAATCGGTGGGTTTTCTTCTCCTGGGTTGTTTGTAGTCCATAGCCAGAGTTAAACCCTAGTGCAGGTTTCACACGTAATGACAACCTGCGGATCATTGACTACCCATACTTAACCTATATTCTGGGTTGTTATATGCGAACCAGATCTGTGCTTCTGTCAGGTGGGCTGGGCTGAGAGTGCAGAGCTCATGGGCACTAGAGCACCCATCACTGAGCAGGGGTTAGATGCTAGGAATTGCAGAGCTAACCTAGGATAGGTAGCCTGGTTCCCTCCAGATGTTTTGACCTCAGTTCCCAGAAATGCCAGCCCATGTGGCTGGTGGTCAGGTAATGTGGGGCTTGTGCTCCAAAACATCTGGAGCGTACTAGGCTGTCTGCACCTGCTCCAGCTCTTGTGAACCATGTCCCCACTTCCTGTCCTACTCTCTGCTCTGCACTTCTCCTTGAAGTCTTTATCTCTCCTGTGAGAAGCTGTTTGTTACCAAAACGCCTCTTGTGGCATCAAGCTGGTATCAGCTGCAGTGGTGAGAATAGGGCAGCTCTGCCTGTTTCTTGGATTTCTGAAGGAAAAAGGCTTGTTTGAAGCCCCAGCCTTCTCAGTTGCATGTCCTGCCTAGGTGGACCTCTGAAACTGCCTCTTACACAGAGTCAAGCCATTGGTCTGGCTAGCTGAGCCTGCCTCCTCTGACTGGCAGCAGCCCTCCAAGTTCTTAGATGAGCTCCGGGGACGGTATCTGGAACTTGGTGCATCAGGCCATGCGCCCTGCTTCTCGACAGTGGCACCATCAGTGTGGATGCATGTCTGGGCCCTGAGGGAGTCCCTTGTTCAGTTCTCCAAGCTCTGTTCTCACAGAGCATCAGGAATACTGGACGACACCTAGAACTTCCAGGGCTCCATGCACTGCCGGTGACACGAATAGGCAGCCGCTCTCCAGAATTATGGGCAGAGGTTTTTCCAGTGCCCCCTTGAGATGCTGGAGAACAAAACCTGGACCATGCATTTCCTTTGTGTGGACTATGCCAGTTGCAGGCTTCATAGCTGGCCCACTTCCTCTGATCCCTGGAGAGCAGGCTGCTGGAGGTGGGCCAGAGTGTCCACCGGCCTTAAGCAGAAGGAAAACAGTTTCCACACCTGAAGGCAAACTGCATTTGCTCAGAATTTTAAGTCAAGAGCCATCCAGCATTGTTGGGTTGCCTTCCCGGACCTGTGTCTTCCTTTCTACCTCCGCCGGGCTATCTAATAACAGGCAATTCCCATGAAGAACGTCCCCCTTGATGGTTTTGCATTGCTGTGTTCATTGCAGAATTGGTGGTAGAAGCAAATGGTCGATCTCCTTTGGTATTTGCAAAGGACTCACTCAGAAGTCCAGGAGCAACGCAGGACGGGTTGGTGAAGCTCCTCTCCGTTAAATGGGCCTTTGCTTCTCCAGTTTCGCTGCATTCTTAATATGTTGAGGCTGACTTATGTACCACTTCACTTTACTCTTGGATTCAACCACAGTATGTGCTGCTAACTTACATAGATATGAATGCATACTTGACTATAAACACATGAGTTTTAAGTCACTTGTATTTTTCTTTTGTTTCTGGGATACTTTGACAGCAGAAAACACATAATTTTGAAGAATGGCTTTATTTTTCTACTGCATTTTTCTTTTGTAGTTGTTTCTTCTAATTTGCTAAACTCTCTCAACTTCTGACTGGAGAAATGGAGAAATGACTTCTTCAGAGGCAACAGACACTTTCCCCACCTTTAGAGACTGCCAGGAAGGATGCCGTCCATAACTTGAATGCAAAGTGGAACACAACCCTCCATCCCAGGTGTGTGTGTGTCCAACTGTGCTTAAGTTTGAGAACCAACACTAGCTTGATGTTGCTAATGGGAGGCAAACAGCACCGCATCGTTCAACTGAACTGAACAACAGGTCTTAAGGTCAGAGATAATTCTTTTGGGGACGTGGGTTCTAAAGGATTGTGAAGAGGTTCAGAAGTGGTTACATTGATAGAACCGTATATGTTGGACAGGGAAGATTCATGGGGTGTTGCTCTCTGGCCCCCTGATGGGCGAAGAGATTTTGGTGGCCAGCGGTGCAGAATTAGGCTTGGCAGTGTCGTCTTTGCCGCGCTTGCGGTTTTCGTCATGACAAGGAGAGGGCTCCCCTGTGAACGAAGTGGTGCGTGCAGAGAGTCCTGTGCTGCTTGCCCCAACTGTGGGGAAAAGTGCCTGCAAGTCCTCCTCATGGGAACTTCCTAGATTCCGGGCCAGCCACTGCCGGTGTCTTATTCTTTAATTGTGGCAAGTCTATGAACGTTATCAAATCAGGGGAGAAAAGGCTTGGCCAAGTAAGTAAATAAAATGGCCAGCGTAAGCAGACTATCCAGCGGCTCCGTGCTATTCCGGCAGCTCCGGAGGGGAGTGGCCTGGGGCAGGTGGCTCTCAGCCGCCCTCTCAGCCGTTTCTCCACCAGGGCAACTAGAAGAAGATGCTTTCATATACATACCTTTTTTTTCAAAGGCAATTGTGTCATAATTCATTAGTTTGAGAAGAACCTGTGTCTTTTGCCCTTTTTTTGGAGCCAAGAAGAGTACCTTGTAACCCTGATCATGTGTGGATGGACTTTTCCGGCACATAGAACTGAAAGAGGAATACTTTCTGTGCCGGAAAGCTCTGTGGATGGCCCCACACCCGGCCTCGTAAACAGTTCATTGGATAAAGACAATTGCATGTCCCGAAGCTTTGTATAATTTTTAATTCAGAGCTCCGTCACCAAACGAGGGGGGTAAGTGCGCAGGAAAACATGGAATGGAAGCATTTCCAGTCAGCCGTGCACCACTTCTTCCTGGTGGGACTCCTTGCTGTGGATCTGCTTCTTTGTTCTGTTCTGTTTTGTTTTAGTACACGTGAAAACATGAGCGGAAGGGAAGGCACCCTCCCCTCTCCTAGCTGCTCAGCTCTTTCAAGGGAGAGTTCAGGGAATTGCAGCGAAAAAGCAGCAGCCAGCCCTGCCATGCCCAGGGGCTGCGCGAGGACCTCTAGCACGCGCGTGAAAGACGCGGTGGAGGACCGGACCTGTGTCCTCTGAGCCAGGTGCACCTGAGGTGACCTGGTTAGGCTTCAAGGGTGATGGATAGACCGGCCAAAACGATCTTCTTGGAGGTCTCTGGCAGGTGGCGCAAAATTATGATGTGAAAGTTCAGTTTCTTTCTAAGCTGCCTAAACAAACAACTCCCTGTGCAAACAGAAGCTGACGGACTTTCCTGCAGTTTTTCCATGCAAGCACAAAAGCACCCTCGTTCCCATCGTGCAGGCCCCTGAAGATGGTTTTTCCAAAGAATATATGCAAGTCCGGGGATTCTCAGTTCTCTCCATCACGAAGATAATTGCGAACACAAGTGCTGTTTTTTGCTGCCATCTTATTGAACCTTTCAGACACCAGATGTGTTTTCCATATGAGTCCTTTGCTCTCTGTGCCCTGGACCCAAAATAGTCATTTTGTCTCTGGGTGCAAGTGGACAAATAAGCAATTTTGCTTTGGTCGCTGTTGCTGATGGGACATGGACCACTTTTTATTTTTTGAAGGACTCACAATAAATGTTAGTGTTTCCGTAACAGAGGGTCATCTTAAAGATTGACCATTTGAGTGAGCAAGGAGACTGATGATAAGAGTATGGAGCTGAAGTGGCCTTACTGAGCTCTGTTTTGGGGAAACAGCTTTGTGGACTAATTCCTGAGCAATCTTCTCTGAGAACCCCAAGATAATGTTGGTAAAAACCTCTCCTCTTGTTCTCACACGCTTGCACGGTCTCCGAGTCTTCCTGGACGAAATGCCCAGGGATGTCCATGCATGGTTGCCATCACCTTCCTTCGTGGGTGTGGTGCTGACGCGTTCTGGCCCTGGAAGCACACTTTCTTGACGCTTCGGTCTGACTCGGTGCCTGGGCTCCGCAGACTGGGGGGCGTGAGGGCCGGGCCGAGCAGGGGACGCGCGTGGCCCAAGAGCCAGTTGCCTTGTGGCCCTGAAAAGAAACAAAGAGCCTGATGGCATTGTGAGACCCCGAAGAGGCAAGCGCTGCAGCAAAAGTGTGCTTGGCCAGACGTGGGACCTCTTGTCCAGCAAATGTGTTACAGCACTTCTTGTTTCTCAGGTGCCGCAAGGCTCGTTTTTGTTTCCCACAACACGACATTTCCGCTGTTCTGGAATGCCGTCATGGGCAGGACACCGGGCTGAATAGGTTGGCGGAGCGCTTCTCTCCCGTTTACACCACCTCAGCACTGCACCCCTTGCTTCCGAAGCAAGGAGTCCAGAGCATCAGCCCCCCTCGCAGCTGGGCAGCCTCTCAAGCCGAAGCCGCGTGGGTGCATCGAGCCAGGAGCCAGCTTGCCCTGCAATTGTTGCCTGTATCACAGCACTCCCAGGCTCAACGGAGGGGCAATTCGTTTCCCTCAGGCCGATGCGGAATCAAGCGGGCTCCCTTTCCCTGTCCATTGCACCTTGCGGGCTCTCAGGTTGGTGAGGAGGCGCCGACGTCTGCTCGGTCCGGCTGCGGAACGCGGCCTCCTTGTCTCAGGCCCTTTCCATCCTCCTGTTTTTTCTTAACTTGCTCTGAACGTGCTCTGAATGAATGCTGATAGTTCAGCAGACACAGAATGACTGAGTCTAACATTGCACAGTAGCGTGTCTGTGAAGAGGCTCTGCTGAAGTTAATTATGTCCAGTGCAGAACCTGGGAGATCTGATTGGCCCAAGCAGGCAGGTAAAGGTGCTTCATACGTGGAAGGGAACTCGCACAAGGCAGAGCCGGCTCGATTTCCAGCACCACAAAATAGTCCTGAGATAATTCCAGGGATGATTTCTTTAAGGGCAGAGGATAATTTAATACACCTGTGGGTAGCACTTTGTTCTGTTGAAGGTGTAGTTGCACCTGGTATGCACCTGGGCCCTACATTCTGTACAGGTGCTGTGTACCTTTGCCAGTTAACAAGCCTTCAAGAAAATAGGAACTAGAAGAAGTTAAGTTCTTTCCTAAAACTTGTGTATATGGTTTATTTGATAGGATGTTCAGTAAAAGTTCTGGAGCAGCCATCTGCTCTCCTCCAGACAGGTCAACTCAGCGGGAACAGAGTGTGCTTCCGAATTTAGGTGTGCTTGTTCAAAAGGAAAAGGCAAAACAGCCCTCGGTTTTAGTGCTTTCGCCATCGCTTGCTGTATTTGAGTGCTCCATCAGAAGCACTCAGAAGACGTCAAGAAGAGCCAGGGATAAAAGGAGGCAGTAGTGGATCTGCTAAACCCAGAGCGATAGAATACGTGGAGCGCACCATGGAGCTCGTCACTTAAGCATTTTGCCAGTCTTGGAAGTAGGTGAAATGTTGCTTTCTTGACACGCAATCACACATGTTTTTAAAATGTTCAGGAAGGTTCCATAAATTACAGCCAGGTGGTTCACATCCACTCCAGAGAGAAAGATCTTGGCTGTTCAAAGGCATCCTTGCTCTGAACAGTGGACTGTGTAAAATGTGGCACCATGGCCTTTTGTAAAATAATTTGTTGCAACCATATCCAGCTCTCCAGAAGAGCCTTAACTTCAGAGCAGAAACAGTTGCAGCTTAATTAGGACACCAGAATCTTATTTTTAGCAGCATCACACATGGATGCAGTTTTGCTGTGGCTAGATATGTTGTTCAAAACAGGTAAATGAGGACTGTTTCCAAGGGATGCTTCTTACGGTGCTGAACTACAAAGATACGGCATCACATTAGAGGTAAGGCTGGGCGATACACTGCTCTGCCTGAAAGCAGCAGCTCTCCTTTTCAGGCCGTGCGGTTTGAAGACTGTTCCTACTGTCCTCTTTCAGGGCCTGAGCACAGTTCTGCATTAATGGAATGTCCTCCAGCTCCACGGGTCTGGTGTTGCAGACCTGGTTGCCAGCTGAAATCTCAAAGTGGATTATTCATCCAGGAGGGAGACAAACAAGCCAGAAACGGAGAAAACAAAGCATGGTTTGTTCAAGTGTCTTCCAGCCCAGTCTGGGCAACCAGTGGAGTTAAGCCACGGTTAGTGATGCATGTGAGCCTGGTCACATTAACTGAGCATTAGATGTATGCCATTGGGTATATATTATCCCAAAATGGTCCTAGTGCAGCAGGTGTAGCAAGCAGGCCTCCTTCAATTTCCTGAACAGAAGAAGAGGAATTCTGAGGCAGAATAATTCAATTAATTTTCATCCTTAGCTGTTTGTGGCCCGGATGTTTGTACAGCCAGTTCTCCTGCATCGCTGGCGCGGGAGGAAACGATGCTGGGGACCCTCTTCACACATGGGTCACTCTGTATTTTCACTGGTCAATCCTTCTGCCGTTTGCAAATGTGTAAATATTAGCTTGTATGTCTGGCAGGGTATGGAGTGGGCTGACTTGCGAGTTCTTGACGTGTCCGAACACCACAAATGAGATGAACAGATGAAAAGACACCTCACCTCAGCTTGATCGGTGATTTGACGGGATTTTGGGGCATCCACCTGGGTGAGATACCCTTTGTTAGATATCCATGTTGTCAAAGGCTGATGGTAATCCCACCAAGGACCTGTTGAGCTAAAGCTGAATGTTCCGACATTTGGATTTTTTTTTTTAAATCAAGGAGGGGCCCATTTAATAAGCTATTTCATCAAGATGTTGAGCAGGAGGGTTTCGTTCACTTTCTAGAATGTTGTTGTTCCAGCCCACCTTTTGTTAGCTTCTTCCTAAGAAGAGTTAAAGTAAGTTACTGTACATCTCATCCAGAAGCACATGTGTGAAAAGATAGATGCAGGAAGGAGTTCTAAAGTAGCTTGGCTTCAAGCAGTCTAATATTTGGATGCCCAAAAGAGCAAAAACTTCTTGGCACTGCTTTCCTAAACAAAAGAGGACCTACCTGATCATCCTCAGAAGGAAATCTCCAGATAAGGATTCACCTGGGGCTTGTCTTTCCACTGGCGGTTGCCAGTTTGATGTGATGTGGTAACACATTTTTGGCAAGATGGTAATGTAAGAAAAAGCCTTACAGAATCCAGAAGGGGCTGACACTTCGCTGGAGCAGCCTTGGCATTTCTTCGGGCATATTTCTGGACCTTTCCCAGGTGCCGCTTTTGCCTTGAGAAGACTTAAGGGCTTCTGTGAAGCAGCAGTTTTATTTGCTGGACTCTCAAAGCTCTGTTGGCAGTGTGCTCTCTTTTTGTACAGAACCGTAAGTGGCTGTTTTCATCCCTTTTCTTTTTTTAGTCCAGAATTCCAGCCTGGTGTGTGTTCTAACATTCCCTGCTAGGCTTTACTCACTCGCAATACATGCATGCTATTTTTATTCCCTTTTGATTGATTCTGTTTAACCAGCCTTTCTTTCCTTAGTTACTAAGTACGGTGTTGGCAGTGCCCTTTGGAAAGGAAATTGAAGGTGTATAATCACTGTGTTGATGAATATTGCAATTTTACATTGTGGGCACCAAGACGATAACCAAAGCGGTCAGTGGGAGGCCTTGTTGGGTGCTTATTCCCTGCCCGGAAAGGGAGGGTTAGGTGCCGTTATGCCTCGAGACCGAGAGGCCTCTGTAAGGGGCAGGTCCAGCCTTTTGTCCCGGAGGAGTCGGCTGTTGGGCAGGCTGTACTTGCAGCGCCTTGCCCGTTGTGGCTGCGGACTCTCCCTCTCGGGTAAAACTGCAAGTTTGTGCAAAAAGTGTCAGGGCTGCGTGTGGGTTCTAACATTGGTCATGGTTTCGCAGGTAAGCGTGAAAATGTAATGACGTATGCTGAAAGCTTGGAAGCCAGTAGTCAGGCCGGAAGTAATCCAGCTCAGGCGTCATAACTCCGAATCCAACCATACATGTGTGATGCTGGAGAAGAACCAGAACTTCCCAGTATTCCCAGCTGGGTTGCATTCTAGCACCCCCCCTTCCGTGTGCCCCCCGATCTTTTGCCGGCTGCCTCTGGGACCGCCGCCTCTGAGTTGCTAAAGGTCTGCATTGCATTCATTCATGTTGCCACCAGGGAGTCGGTCGTTTGTGCTTCCGGGGAAGCTCTGGCTTGATTTGCTCACGGTCCCCCTGGCTCATCCTTCTGTCCGTCCAGGGTATTTGCAGAGCTCTGCTCCACCACCACGCTCCGTGCACTTCCATTTCCTCCCCAGCCACTTTCCCCACTATGTCCAGCTTCCACAGCCACACGTGGCAACTGGGAACACAGTAGTGCGGATGATCTTGGCCTTGCCTCCAGGGACTTTCCCTACAGTTCCTTCATGGCTGCCCTTGCAGATCTCGGTTGTCGTCCAGTTTCTTGGCTGCAGTCCCCTTTCAATTGAGGACCGAGCCAAGGTATGCAAAATCTAGGGAGGTTACCCAGTCAGAATAGTTTAAAAATATATGTGATGCACTTTTCAAATAACTGAAGGGCTGTTGCAGAGAAGACAACTGGGATCGCTTCTCCATCATGCCAGAGTGCGGGAACAAGGAATAGCGGGCTCAGGTCGCAGGGGGGCGAATTCTGGCTCGGTAGCAGGAAAAAATTCCTGACTGCAAGGGCAGTATGACAAGGGAAGTACGTCGGTCGGGGTTCGGGTCAAGGATGCTGCGACTCGGAGCCCTAGACTGAGCAGGGGGTCGGGCTCGAGAGCTGAACAGGATCCTTCCTGTTTTCTCCCTTCCTTGGCAGCACCTTTCGTGGGATCCTGCAAACTGCAGACTCCAACGCATTCTGCCAGGGATCTGAATTACGTTCTTGCTTCAGGAGACCCTATTTGGTGAGATTACGGTCATGCATGTTTGTTGATCTAATTAGCTCCAAGAAATACTGTCCTGATGTTAAACAACAAAGATGCGAGGGCTCTGCTCTCCCAATTAATTCCTTTCAAAATTAAGCAGAGCATTTTACTCTTTCTGGGGCTGCTGGAAGTGCGCAAGTGTAAAAGTGCCCCAACATTTCTGGAGCTTGGAGCTCGTTCAATAGTTGCCACTCTCCGCTTTGATGGGATCACCTTATTTAGCTGCGGGTGACTTGACAACAAGAATAGAGGAAAACTGAAAGCAAAGCTGACCATCAGGGGAATAAGTTGGTTGGTGCCTAATTGACAGCTTTAGGCAGTTCTGCCTGCTTTTGATGGATGCAGTATTTCTAACAAATTTCACTGGGTACTTTTCATATGCTCGCAGTCTGCAGAATTCATCAGGCCTCTGCGCTGGATACAAGAACGCGCCATTAAAAAGCCCAAGTGCCCTGTTGTGATTTTGAGAAACGACTGGTGTGGGGTGGCTGATACACAAGGGACATGTTTCGCATTGCGGCATCCCGCCTTGGCGACAAGACACCATGGTTAGCTGGTGTGCGAGCGACCCACAGTGTACCGTACCGTCCTCCCAGGGGACATGGCGACAGGTGTGACTGCAGCTCATTTTCGGCCCCGTTGAGTGGCCAGCCTTTGCAGGTGGACTCTGGGTACGTGTGTTCCTGGGCTTCTAACCACACTCCTAGATTTATATTCAGCACCCCAGAAGAGAGTGCCTGGGGTCAGGAGAGGGCTCCTGCAGACCTTCCTTGCAACCTTTTGGAGACACTCCGTTCCTTTTCTGACAGTCCTGCTCCATAGTCTCCACCGTTCAGCATCCTCCGTGTGAAAAGCTCACCAAACCCGCCTCCCCAGCCGGGTCACCCGCATGTGGCCTGCCTCCCTCCTTGCCTCGCCCCCCAAACCTCCCGGGACGCCGTTGCCACTTTTTGGCCTTGCCTTGATGTGGTCGTTCTGCGGGGTGGTCACCACTTTGGGCAGTGTGGAATTTTACTCCGTCCGAGGAGAGCTGAAGCGCCGCCCTGGATGAGGAGGCCTGGCACGATGCGTGTTCCGTGGCTGCGGAGGGACACAAATGTGCTTGCCCTCCTTTAGATTAACGGTGCCCCTGGCGCTCCTGGTGTGGACGGCACCATGTTGATGGAGCAACTGAAGAGGAAAGGAATTTGCATCAGATGAGGATAAAGAAACGGCCTCGTGGGGCCGGAGCACCTTCTGCCTTTCCATGGCTTTGACACAGCAATTGGGTCGCAGCGCTGTCTGTGATGTATTTGCAGTGTCCTTTTTCGTTTTTGCTTTTTTGCATTGCCATTACAATGCAGCTTTGTGTAACTCTTTACGTTTCTGTGACGTGCTGCGTCCTTCAGCTTTGAAAAGCTACTCTGGGCCATCTGTCTTGTAGCTTGTCTTGCATGGTTAGGATCTCGCCGCTTGTCCCGCCAGAGAGGTGCCAGGTTGTAGAGTGCCTCGGCCATCAGCTAGCCACAGAGAGAGAGCGGCTGCTAGACGCTGGCTCTTCTCAAGGTGCTTGGCATGGCGGGTGGTGCTCTTTGCCACGTGGGCCGCCTGTGTGTGTGTGGGGAGGTGCCTGCAGGGAGACCAGGTGGCGAGGGAGACGACCAGGCCAGGCTGCTCCGTTTGGCCCGCGTGGCTGCCGAGCAAGAGAGTCCGCGGCCCCATCTTGCCCTCGCTAGGAAATGGCTCAGCATGTGGCCGCCTCTGTGCCTGGCTTTGTGGAACGGCCGCCATATTTGACCGCAGCCAAATCGCCGGCCCGCGTGCTGACCCCTGGTGGCGTTTGGCGCGTGCTGCGCCTGCCGTCTGCCTCTCCCGCTGCATCCTGGGCCCAGGGCTCCTTGTGGCCGGGAAGCATCGGAGGGGCTGTGTCAAGCTCAGCTGCACGCTTCTCACGGTGGCACCCCCGGCAGACTCCTCCTCGCCTTTTGAAGGCGATTCTGCGGAGATTCCTCCTGCCCCGGAAATGGTTCTGATCCGTGCCGCAGCAGCTGTCTGACAGAGGTTTTGTAAACATCCCAGGGGTTGACCGGCATCCAGGGAGATTCCTGGGCTCAGTCCCCAAGGCTTACCTGGACTGGGCTTTGGCTCCCAGAGAGGCCAGGCAGACTCCTCGGGGAAGCTCGCTGGCAGAACGGGAGTGCAGCCCGCTCCGGGTCGGGGCTAGGGACTGGCGAGGGCCGTCTCCTGCTCCGGGTTGTCGCATCCAAGCGGTCGGTCTCCCCGGCGCCTCGCGGGAGTGATGTCCAGAGCTTAAGGATGGATCGTGCGAAGAACTGGGTGGTTACGCCACGTCATGCGTAGCTGCCTTCCTCCACCTTGCCAAGACCCAGGGCGGGTTGCAGGAGTCCCCTCTCCGCTTTGCCCGCCTAACGGCCCTTGACGCAGGCTAGGCTGAGAGGGGACAGCTGGACTGAAGCTTCTGAGTCAGCGCCAGGCACAGTCGGGACTAGAACCTGGATCACTTCGTCCCAGGCCAGCACTCACTGCTGGGCACGTGCCGTCTGCTTTTCTACCCTCCAGATTCATTGAATGCTCCCAAGTTCTGCCGTTACCGAGCAGCAGGAGGAAAACTCCTGATCGATTCATTTTCGTTGTGCCCTGCCTTTTCTCCTGTCAAGGCAGCTGGTAGCATTTGCCTCCTGCTGCTTGCAGTCTTGTCCCCACAACAACAGCCCTGTGAGGTAGGCCGGGCTGAACATCTGCAACGGGCCCAGAGTCACCCGGTTGGCCCATGGCTGAGCAGGGACTCGAACCTGGATCCCCCAAGTCCCAGGCACACGCTCTTCCCCACGACACCCCACTGGCTCTCCGTTTTTTCAGCCTTCCTTCATGTGACACATAATTTTATAGACTTCTCTCCCCCTTTCCTTCTCTGTAAACTAACATTCCCTGAGCCATGTAACCTCCCCACACAAAATTCAGATGACAATAAATTATTTTCTGCGCCTTTCCCAACTTTGCATTCTCCTTTCCAGGCAATGCACTAGCGTTGCACTGTGTCTGGTAAACACTCTGGCCGGGGACACTTTAAAGGCTTGGTTTGTGGCTTGGGCAAGAACAACAGAGACTCCCAACGTTGCGAATTGGTATGGTTACTCCTCTCTGTGGAATCACTGCCATCTCGTTAGAGATCAACATGTTTAACACAGTGCCGATAACACAGTGAGACACGCATGTTTGCTCAAACCTTTTCTTTAAAGCTGCCCAGAGACCCCGTTGGTGGCATATAACTGCAAAAATGAATAAATAAAGGGAGGGAGTTGAGAGTGGATGGAAGCGGGAAGGCAGGCGGGAAGGGGCAGGCAGAAACTGGCAGTGAAGATGGCTGCTGGAAATGGTTACTTTTTGGTTTGAACTGACCACTTGCATCACTTGGAGGCAGGGATAAAAGAAGGGATGAGATTGCAAAGGGAGCTGGGGAAGCGCAGCCCAAGAAATGGTGGGGGAACGGGATGGCAGTGCTCCGGAGAGACCTGCCGAGGCCTGGTGGAGATCGTGCGGGATGCAGAGCTGGGCACCTGCTGATGCAGCATCTCGAGCGTCTTGCGGAAGAGGCCTGGGTAGGTTTCCACGCACGTTTGCAAACAGAGCTTGCGTTTGACGCTTGGCAATCGTTTCTCAAGATCCCTGCACATTCAGTGACGCCTGTAAATTCAGTTGGCTACCGATTGGCTTAGAGCAGATTCAGTGCTGCATATTTAGGAGGAGGGGACAAGATTTTTTTAAAAAAATGATTTCCTACCCCACAAACAGAAAACATCCATGACCTAGCGCTACTTCAGTTTTACCAAGTTTTTCTCTTCCAGCCCAGCATAACACTCTCGGCTGCATTGTAACTTTTGAGGGGAGGCTGCTGAAGTTTTGTCTGAATTTGTTGAAATGCTCTTTGCAAATTGCTTTGATAAATAATTTTTTAAAACATTTGTCTATAGAAAGTCCAAATTGTTCCTTCTATCTTGTGACTGCAGAGTTGATTCTTTCCTACTGTCATATCTACAATCTGTTATATTCTTGTAATTTTTACTTGATTCAGTAGTTCAATTATTTCTTCTTTTATGAAAGAATTGTTAAGAAAAACCAGAGATAGGTTGAAGAGCAATTGAACTGTCCTCTCTCTAAGCAAAGAATTAAAGGAGCAATAAAGATAATATCGAGACAAGTGGTCGTTGGGAAGGTAGTAAAAACACAACTGCTCTCATTGGAAGGATGAGAAATACTGGAAGAGGAGGTCTCAAAACAGATTTTCTTTCTTTGATTTTGCATTGCAAATATCTGCATGTAATTTTTTAATCATGTAGTGCCACCTACAGGTTGCTTTCAAGTTGGTCACAACTATTTTTAAAGCAAGTTCTGCCTTTTGAATTATTTTAAAAACATGTCGGTTCCTTTTGGAATTTCCTTGCAAATGCAAGTCAGAGTTAACAGGCAGACGACACTGACGCTCAGCCAGTTTGCAAGATAGACCTTACTTGTTAAAACATGCACCTTGCCTCTATGGCTGTCTGTACCTTAACAAGACATTGAAACCTGAAAGGTTGTGTGGGCTGTGTACTTAACCTTTTCAGTTTGCTTGAGCTTTTAGCTGTTCAGGGACCTTGGAGTAGCTTCTGTCTTAGTGCAGGGTTTCTCTACCCAGCTTGTGTCTGTCCTCATCCCAAAGGGGGAGAGTTTAGGGACGTGCGTTTTGCCCCATAGTCTCCTCCTTGGGCAGACATCCTTGACTGTAGCGATTGAACTGAAACTGCTTATGGAGAACGGTGTGAACGCCAGGTGGCCACATATATGTTAGCGGATCGGTTCATTTCCACTTGTTCCGCAAGGGGGCAGCATCGCTTTACCGCTGTTGGCTTCGTAAGCACTGACCACATTCCTTGTATCAAAGGTAATGCTTTGAGTCCTTTGTTGCTGCGCTTAGAAGGACCAGGACTGGTCTTCCTCTTCCCTTCTGAAAAACCGTTTCTTTTAAAAATGTTCTGGAACTCCTCTAAAGGAGGAGAGGGGAAGAGAGGAGCAAATGGTTCCCAGGACGGCTTTCAGAACCCGGGGTCTTCTGATCTCCTGCACTGAGAATGTATTTCCAGAAATGTGCTCAATTATTGTTGATGTCAGACCGTTCTCTTGGATGCATCTGGTTTCGCATACTAGCAAAAGTGCTCCTGTGATGTTTCTGCGAAGCGCTTCCACATTTGTTTGCGTTTAAATTTGAGGCGGCTCCATCAGTGCTTGGTGCATAAAGCACCTTCCCCATACACTTGCACCTCCGTTTTTTCATACAAATTCTTATTTAACCAAGAGTGTTAACTGGTAGTAAGAACTCTGTGGAACTGTTTTTACCATCCTGCTATTATCCTCGTATTCTCCTGAGCGTCTGTCGTCACACCGTTTTATCTCAAGTGTGCCTTCTTCTTATGATACTTAAAAAAAAACTGAAATAGGATGTCGGATAGATTCTTGCAATGATGGTATCAAGTGGAAAGTTAAATAATGGAATATTTTATTACATGTGACCTATTGTAATTTGAACTGCTGTGTTGGAATGTTATCTTCTTACTTGCTGAATTCACTGAAGTGAAATCAAAGGGTAGTCATGTGGTCTTCAGAAAGTTGTGGCTGCCAGAAGGCTTCCTCTTTTCTAGGTCGTGTGCTCCTAAAATCGTGAGAACAGAGCACGTTCAGGAATGATCGCATAGCGTGCCAAAGGAACTGCAGTCCAGATGTGGTATTTAGCTTGATTCCCACCTTAGCCTGTGAATGGGGTTGCTTTTAAAATAGACTTCTGGGTCCCAGCACGCCAGAACAGGTTCTAAAGCGGTGCTCCATCCCTCAATTCACGGCACAGGCTGGGAAGTGACGTTGGCTCCAGGTGGACCTTGGTGGAGAGAGGAGGCCTGCTTGAGCTGCCTTGGCTCCTTGTAAAAGGAGAACAAGTGGGATATAAATGCCATGCAAACATAAGAGAAATCGTAATCCCCTTTCCACAGAGACCTGGAAAATCATTAATGCGTGGCGCATTCTAAGGAAACGGTTGCAATGCTCTGCATGTGCTTTTGCACAGACTCGGATGCTGCTGCATTTCAGGGAGAACGTCCGTGCCCCAGAAATGGGCGCAAGCTCTCCCGGCATTTGCTGTCAGGTTGATTTCCCAGAGATGCTGCACCAGCCCCAGTTTTCGAGAAGAGGCAGCGAGGGCCAGGCCTGCGCACCTGTCCCTTCAGTTCTTCCTGTTTTATTCTCGCCTAAAGAACTCTGGCCTGGAATCTTGGGGCAGCTGGAACAATGTAGGGATAATTCCAATTTTATCTGGAAATGAATAGATGTTCCGTTCCAGATTTTTATTTACTTATTTAAAGTTTTTATATGCCGTCCCCTTGCTACATAGCCTCTGGACGGCTCACAGAAATAAATAAATACAACATAATAACAATTATGATTGGAGATTTTTAATCTCTGTAACTAGTACCTTGTTTCCAAAAATGTCCAAACTTCTGCCTTCTCTCTGTATTTTAGGGCTGGAGACGATTCCACAGGGGAATAAATCCCCTGCATCAGAGTTCTTGTTGCGTGAGGCCGGGTGCCGTTGAGGCAAATACGTCAGCGTCTGAACATTTTCGAGTTCCACCATGCCCCATCTCTGCTTCCGTTTCCACCCTTGCAGCCGAAATGCCTCTTGCCAGGGTCCTACCCACAGGGGTTATTCATCTGTGTGCAGCCTGTCACTATTTATAACGGTCAGAACATTGCAGAACAAAAGGAGAGAGCATCTCTTGGCGATGGGTTTGGGAAGATGACAGGAGAAGAAACGAAATGGGGAAACTTCAAACGATTTCAGTTGTAGCTGGGGGCTGCCATTCCAAGGCAGCAAAAGTGCCTCATTAGTTAAAATCTGGGGGAGGGGGGGGGTTTACTGATTGCTTGATCAGCATGAAGGCATCAAAACGCTAAATTACGTGAACATGGAGAAACCACCAGGGGAGTGGAAGTGTTTGTTCTAACTCTGGCCCTCTTGCACAAGCCGCATCTCCCCGACTTTTGCACTGATGCTGGCCAGCGTGGCTTACGTCGTACCTGTCCCGAGGGCCATGCAGACCGTGCCATTTCCTCTTCGCTTGAGTGCTCCAGGGATGCCTGACATGAAGGAGGGCTAGATGATTTCTAGTTTTAAACAACAAGGGAATCCTGTCGTCGCCCTGCCTTCATTTCTGCTGCACGAAACCAGCCCATCCCCTCCTTTCCTGACTTCCAGCATTTGAGCAGATCAAGGTCGCGTGGAGAGGTGAGCTCCAGTTATTAGCATGCATTTTTTTAAATAAATGACCCACCTGTACACGTGTCTGCCCAGTTTGGTGTGCAAAAAAAACACGTTAAAATGAGTATGCTTGGAGAAAAATGGGCAAGTGATGCTAGTGCCAAAGCAAAGACCAATTTATTTAGTAGGTATCTAAAGTGCCCATCTGGTCGAGGCACACCTGAAAATGGCTGCTTACTCTTCTGTCCGGGCAGGCCAGTTTGAGCCCCTCCCAACATGCCCCCCCCCGAGAACCCACAGAAGCCACGTTGATGACCGTGAGCCTCCCAGAGGCCGTCAGCCTTGCAGTGCGTAGAGCCGTGAGCAGAGGCAAGGGTCACGCCACCCTCGCTTAATTGTGCTCCGCTGTGGGGCTATGCAGGGAGTCGATCGGCCCCCGCTAACCCACAGCCCCTGAATTTCCACGGTATCCCGTGCCATGGACAGGGGTCGACCATCCGGAATGGCACGCCGCACCCTCCCGTGGCTTGAGTGGCCGCTGCGGCGCATCCGTTTGTGTGCACGTTCGCTGGGGGAAGGGGCGAGGACCAGAACTGGGACAGCTGCCTTACCCAGCATTTGCGTAGCGTGTTCAGTGCCCCCCCCCGCCCCGTGTGTCCATCGTGGGCCTTGCAAGAGCCATGTGAAGCAGGCCGGTGTGAACCCGAGCTGCGTCTGATGGGGCAACCTTTCCCCTGCCGAGTCTGCTCTCCCCCTGAACTCTGCAGGGAGAAGGTCGGTCTGGTCGAGGCTCTGGCCTTGCCACGTCTACTGAGCTTACTTAGTTTCACGAGTTGGTCTGCGAATTGCGTATCGCTTCGTTGCCGGCCGGTCGCCGGCCGTCTGCAGATACGGCGTGCCCCTTTGCCGCTGCGGCGCTCCTGCGGCGAGCGCCAAGCTGTGCCCTTGGCGCCATTTCGGGCAGACACAGCAATGCGCATAATCTCCGGCAAGGAAGTTCAGACGGTGCGGTCAAGCAAACGTGTCGGGAGACGCATGTGCGCATGCATTCCCTTTTGGTTGGAGCTGCTCTCGCGCACTTTTTTCCTCTCGGAAAGACAAGCTTGCGTATTTGCAGAAGTTTGATGTGGTGGCAGAGGGTGTGGATGAAGAACAAATGAATCGCTCCCCGGGAGATGATTGGAAAGACGAGCAGGCAGCTGCAGCGCTGCTGTCTGGGCGCTCGAGCGAGCATCTGTTTATCTGTGCACCAGTGACCGGCCGTTTTTCCTTTGCCCTGCAGTTCAGTGCCAGTGCCATAGTGTTGCTGCGAACACCCACCCTGGCGACAGGGAGGGAAATACCAGGATTGAGGCTGTAGCTTTTCCTTGGCGTGGTTAACATCCCACGGTTCCATCTGCATCGGTGATTTGGAGGATTGATGTCCTCATCTTCCTAAGGATTAATCCAGAGTAATCCGGCCGGGCTAAATAGAGCAGTCTCGGTTCAGTGGCCGTGGGTCTGTGCTTTAGGCTTTCGGTTCTGCATCTGTGTGAAACCTTTCAGACCACTGAAAGCTGCAGGGCCATCTCCTTGTCCTTCGGGCAAGAGGTGAAGGCCCAAACTCCTGGGAGGCTCAGGAAATCTTTCTTCTCAAGCACCACGGAGCTTTCCTCTGCTGAAGGAATAGAAAGAGGCTTCCGTACTGGTGAAATCCGCATTGTGCTAGCAAAACCATGCCAGGTCAGCGTACTGTGGAAATCCTGGCTGCAGGCAAGCGCTTTGGTGCTGCGTGCTGGAAGGGGGTGCCCTGGTGAGGCATGTCCAAAGGGAAGCTTGCTTCTGGTCCTCGCGATGTGAGCGAGCGCACTCAGGGCAGGCGCAGGAAAGGCCTTGCGTGGCTCAGCGGAGAAGGCAGTGCGTCTTCTGAGCTTGGCCATCAGGCGGTGCAATGCCGGCCACTTTTTAAAATAACCTTAAAAGCGGGTTAGAGAAGGGTGATTCTGTAAGCTCAGTTTTGGTTGCTGCATTTGTGTTCTTTCAATGCATTTTAGCTGGTTTTGTGTTTATTGGAGTTTATTTTTATTATTTATGTCAACCAGAGAGCTTCAGCGATAGAAGGACTCCTGGACTGAAGGAAATAATTTACATAAATATTACTAATAGCTATTGATAGCCACAGTAGTTAAATGGAGCACCCAGCAGCAGGAGCAGCCAAGCCCTGATGCAAAGGTTGTTGCTTCCATTCTCGCAGGAATTGAGGGACGCAGGAAAGGCCTGCTGGGTCAGGCCGGGGGCTTATCCAGTCCAGCACTCTGCACATGCAGTGGCAAACCGGCCCAGGCAGGATGGGTGCAAGGCCTCCGCCTGCCCAGCTCCACAGCATCTCTGCTCAAGGAGGTCTGCGCGTAGCCCGCATGGCTAGTAGCCCCCGAGAGCCGCCTTCTGCATGAATCCGCCCGCCCCCCCTTACAGCCATCCAACTTCCCCAGCATACGGAGAGCCAAGGAGGGAAGCGGCTGGTGCCTTGGCGTGTTGTTACGTTGTAGGGAATAGATGCAATCTCTTCTGCTTGGCCTCAGCAGGACTTCGAAGTCCCACCAACTCCAATGGGTCCAGCACAACTAACGTGGCATCCATTAAGCCCTGTTCTTTGCAAGAAACCAACTACTGGAAGCTATAATCCAACACCCAGTGCTCTGTGATAACAGCTCATTAAAACTAGGAGGGCTTTCAGAAATAAAAGTCAAAACTGTTAGCCCAGTGTACCTAATAGACCAACTCTTTTTCTACTTTCTTCTGAGACCAAAATTCACAGAATTTCCTTTCAAAATAATAATAATTACAAAGAGTTGCAAATAAAGAGCTTGAGCAAGCTAGTCATAAATAGATGGAACCACTACTAATCTTAGCCTAAGAACTCTCAGGCCATGAAGTAGTTTGGAAACCTGTTGCTGTTGATGATGATGATGATGATGATGATGATGATGATGATATTGCCTTTCAAGTGTCTTAATTGCTACCAAATACTTGCTGCAGTCAGTCCGCAGTGCTTTGGAAATTGGGAGGCTTAAAAAATAGCCTCTGTTAAGAAGCCCCTCTCTTCCCGAGCCCTTCCTGGTTCTCGAAATGCCAGGCAGGGAGGCAGTGTGGTGCTGGGGCAGGGAAGGGTCTTGAGGAGGGTTTCTTGCTTCTCCGGCCCTTGTGGCTGTCCTTCAGTTAATCAGAGCTCGGGGAGCTGAGGCCGGGCCCAGGTTCCTGGGGCTTTGGGGTCCGGCTGCCCTCCGGCTGCCCCGGGTGTCTTGTTGTGACTGCGCAGGGGCGGGGGGAGTGCCAGCAGCTCCTGCGAGGGAAGGTCAGGAGAGCAGTGAAGGGCTCTGGAAAAACGCCCCGCAAAGGGGAGGCATCCCATCCCGAAGGCTGCAGAGAGCAGCATCCCTGGGAATGCGCGAGGAGCGCCGAGTCTTTTTCCGGGCGTGAGGGGAGAGGAAAGGGGGCAAATGTGAGCTGCAGGAGGGAGCGGCCGGGAGAGGACGCCCTGATGGGGAAGCGTTTAATCTCTCCCGATGCTTTATGTAACCGGGCACACGTGGTCCCAAGCCCTGTGAGGTCATCGCTCGCCTTGTTTGGCTGGCCGTAACCTGCCGGCGGTGCAGCCAGCAGTCTGACCACGAACATCTGCCTCCTCTCCTCTCTCTCCTCTCCCCTCCGCCTGCCTTCAAGATTCCCTAAAGTCCTGCCTTGCTTGGAGGAAGGAGTCGTGCTTCCGTTGCTCAACGCAGGCATGCTAAGCACCGCCGGGCCTCGTTCTGTTTGGGTCTGCGGTCGCTAATTGGCAGAGGCTGTGCGGAGACTCATGTAACGCCCGGGACGAGTCCTTCAGCGGAGGAGTCATGAAAGTAGTTTTGGATCTGGAGCAGCGTCTTAAGAGGTGACTGGAAAACATGTTCTTGGATTTCAGATCCACTGGGGAGGGAGCTGTAAGAATAACCCAGGTTAGATATCCTTACTGGTCAGTGCCCTTTCGTTGAAGCCAGTTCCGCCTGGGAATGGAGCTGCTTTCTCTGCAGGCAGGCAGGCAGGCAGGCAGGAAGGAAGGACGGACAGAAGGGCTACTTGGATCTAGCTCCCTTTATGTCAAAAAGAACAATGGAGGCTTTGAGTTGTGGGAGGAAAAGGCAGTGCCTGCATCTTTTATAGAAGGTACCCTGTTTAATCTGAATTTTACAGTGAACAATTTCATGAGGCAGGTCAGGCACTGGGATTGCATCCAGATCCCAGCTCCACCCAGACACCTGAAGTGGTCACTGACCCTGTTTCTGAAGTTTACCTGCCCAAAGGGAGGGGCTGGTACCTGGACCGTTGACCATAATGAGCACAGGTAATCTGTTTGCATATAAATTAATTTATATACCCATATATCGATCCTCCAACTCATGCTGAACGAGAAGCCCGGGTGAGGCAGCTGTGGAGATCAGTTAATCAGCAGTGGTCGGAACCTGAGCCTCAGGTCTGACCCAGTCCTTAGGTGGTTCCGTTGCTGCAGTGAGAAGGTAAGTTCAGGGCCCAAGCCCCGCTCCCCGGGCATGAGAGGCTAGGAGAACCTGGCCACGTCCCTGCCAGCTGCCTCCGTGCCGTCTGGGCAGGCAGTCCCAGTTTTTCTCCTGCTTTTGGAGCGTGGCCAAAGGTTGAAGGAAGTTGAGGCAACCTGGCAAAGAGGGACGAGGTGTCCGGGCAACGGGCTTCTGCTTGCGTGTTTGGCCAGGAGGTGCTTGAACGAGCGAGTGGCTGTTGCAGCTCAGCATGGAGTAAATTCGGGGATTAGCAAGATGAAGGATGCACGGAATTCAGTTCTGGCTTGAGGGCTGAAAAATGTAACTGCTGGTGGTACTTGATTTCGTGTGAACCATGTGCTTGCTCGGTGGTGTGCATAGAGAGGGAATAATGGAGCTTAAACAGCTGGCGTAAAAGGCATCCTTGGTATGCAACGCTGTAGGAACTAGGAGGGCTGGGCCAGTTCTGCAGAATTGTGGGGGGAGCCAGAGGACCCCAACAACTAGAAAGAGGAATACGCAACACCTCGCAAAAAGCACCGAAGCGAGCTTGGAACAAGCAGGCCAAATAGTTGATGGAATGTGAGCCAGAATGTGGCTTGGAGAGATTTAGGAAAGGGGTCCCCGTCCCTTTTTGGACCTGTTTTGGCATCCGAGTTGGGTCACCGCTGTGGCGGCCACCTGGCATGTTCTGGACCTGTTCCTTGTCTCGGGGGATGGCACAGTGTCTTTTGAATAAGCGACAATCTAATTCAGAAAACTCCAGGTGATGCGATGCCACTGATGCTCCTTTCAAACATACCTTTTGGCAGCATCCCAAGAGTTGCGCTTTTTTATTAGGAAGGAAGTTATCACACGGATACATCTTGTACTGCAACAACCTTTACTATTCACTGACGTGCCGGTTCTTTTAAATTATATGGCTGCTTCATGGAAATTAATGAATTCTTGGGGCCTCTGGATAGCTAAACTACAGGGATTGCAAAATTAGAAGGTTAAATGCACACCTTCTGTAATGCAGTGGATTGAAGATCTTTCGACACTTCCGGTCCTATAAAGACACCATCTCAAACCAGATGCTCGTTGAACATTTGGTTTGCTTTTGTTGCAATCTGTGGATAATTGCTAGAAAGTTGTATGGATTTCATAGAAAGCAGTTTTGTATAATGTTTTGGGTAGAATTGCTCATTTGGAATTCATTTGGAATTGCTCCACAGGTGCACGTGTAGAAATGGAGGGGGTATGATTTGACTGTTAAGAGAGTTTTGGGGTGATGCATTCAGAATTAGCCAAGGATGCAAGGCGAAGCATTTCACTTTGGTTGCACTGAGATGCAAGCAAGTTGCGTTAGACTTCGCTGTGACCCGTTCTCATTTCATATATAGCAGAAATCAACTTGTTAGGTCAAAGTTTCCTTCAGAGATGAAGAACCTCTTGCCCCCAAGTGGCGGAAAAGTTGGCTGAAGATACCCGGGTGGGAACCACTCTGTCCAGCCAGCCGGGATGTGCTCTGCCCCTGCTTTCACTATCACGGTTGCCCTTACCTGTGTACGACCGTGGGAGCAGGTACTGCAGGGACTACAGCATCACCTAAGCTACACTATTGGCCTGTGAATGGGGACTTTCTACTGTGGGAACCGAGGGAGGCAGGGAGGGAGAGAAGGGGCTTAGATGTCCTTCTAGTCCCCCGTCACTTCTGGAATAGAAGTAGTACTGATGTGCGTCCGTTCTTAATCAGAGTGCTTGTGTTTTCTGGCTGCAGCGTAATTTCGGGAAGTGTGGTGTTGAACCACCGCACTGGCACATGGGGATTTTGGGCACCATGTGGTTCTCCTCTACCCTTTATGTGATAGGTTCTTACAAACGTCAAGTGCATGAGAAAGTTTGATTCTTCATGGCGTGATGCTTGCAAGCATTTTGAAATGTGCCTGCTGACATCAGGTGCGCATTCTTGTGGGGGAAAGAGTGATTCCTGGATCCTGGCAGAAGGGCTGTTGCAGGTGCTTCCTCAGCCAAGGGAGGTTTGTTCGACCAGATCCCATCCAGAACCGTAGGCTCACAGTTTGGAAACAGCTGTAGACCAAGTGCTGTTCTTTGAGGCATCCTTTGCTTTCAAACTCAGCAGTTGGCTAATTCCTGAAGTTGGTATAGGATGCCAGCATGCCTGCCCACTCGCCTCCGTTGTGGACAGCCAGATGCCAGGGCTAGAAAAGGGTGTGCACGCGTGAGGAGAGAGCCCCTCTCTCGGCCTGCCTTGCCTCACTTTCCTAGCTACTCTCTTGCTAGCTTGGAACATGTGCTTGGAATTGGAAGAGAAATGGGAAAGGCATGGCAGTGCTGCTCTGGGCTGACGAGGTTTGTAAAGCAGGTCCCTGCATTTTGGGGATCAGGAAAGCAACGATTTTCTTTCAACTCGGTGTGCAAAAAGGAGAGGCTGGCGTTCGGTTGCTCTAAACCAGCCACAAATCATTAGACTTCTTCAGACACCAACCACCGCAGTCCTTGCTGATCTTTATCCTGAGACTCCCAGATGGTTTGGGTGCAGGAAGTCCCATGGGCTGCCTGGGCTGACATACCCAGCTGTTAAGTTCTAGGCAGGGCTTGTCTCATGTATAAAATCTGCCACCCTCTTGCCAGGCGGGGTTAATTGTGTTGTCCGACCCCATGAGGGGAAGCAACTTTCAAATAACCCATGGGCTGTTGCGGGCTTTCCTTCCCCATGGAACAAGCCAGGCCTCCCAGCCACAGTTGGACAGGTTAGTGGGATAAATGTGTCTCCCGGCATTCCCTGCCCATTTAAACCAGTGGCCTATTTTGACTATGTCGATTGGCCCATTTCGTCACCATCTTTTTCTGTCTACAGAACGTTTTGGAGGAAGGAGAAAAGGCGGGACAAAGCAGGGGGAAAGTGTGAGGTTAATGTTTGGAGGACAAAGTTCTCCAGCGCCCCATGAAATGATGTGACGGGGAGCCAGGACAGTGCTGGGAAAGCCGTGTCTAGAGGCATCCTTCCAAAAAAAGATGCTTGGCTCGGAGCAGTGCTGTACACACTTGCCCCCTAAGGACTGCACTGTAGGAGTGTGCACAACTAGGCCATTTGCTCGTTGTGTCTTTCTAGCTTTGCGCTTTCATTCTGCCTTTATTCATCCCCACCCACACGAACGCTGGGGAGCAAAGGAAGGCCCTGTGGAGGCAGGATTTTCTCCTGTCCCCGTTGCTTAGAAGTAATGCTGTACTGCATCTGTGGTCAAGATTTCAGAGACAAGGCAGCAGTTGCAAATATACTCTAAACCGTTCTTCACAACGTGCAGACTTGCGCCGGCTCTGTTGGACATGGGACAGGCACGTCAGTGATGAAAACATGCTCTTCTTGGGCTTTGTTGTTTGCATTTAGAGCGATAGCTTCGAACATGCACCTTGCGCCACAAGTAGCTTTGCTCAGGTTGTCTTTGTGCCGTTTTCCTTGTGCACAGGTTGTGTGTGTTCTGCCTCTGGTGGGAAGCAGTGGGGTCACAGGCAGAGTGGAGCAGAGGCTGAAGAGGGCTATGGCGGCAGCTCGTTGGATGTCTGTGGATATTCCCAGTCTGGCCGTGCACCCCGGGGGGGGGGGGGGGGCTGGCTTGGGCAAGAGGGTTGCTTCCCTTTTGCTTGCAGGTTGTGTTAATGCTGATCCCACAGAGCCGCAGAAGCACCTGGTGGAGGCAGGGAATTCGCGGGTTGTGGCTAATCAGATAGGATAAGGTCTGCTGGAAAAGATTAGGTGGGGGAGGCAAGAACTAGGGCCTGCCTTATCTGGGTGCTGGCACAACTCCACAGTGCACTCCTGGTTTTGCAGCTGAATAAATAGCATAAGTCTCTGTAAGAAACAGGAGTTTTCCCCAGTTCATAGAAAGTGGAAGAGCAGTCGTGAATGGGAAGGGAAGGGGGCTGCCCATTTCTTCGGCTGTTCGCTTATTGCCCTCTTCGCATTGCTTTTCCATGCGGCTCCTATAAAAAGCCATCAAATATCAGGTGCAGGGGAAGTATGGAGATGGGGGTGGAAGGAAAACGGGCCATCTGCCCCATCCGTTGCAGCAGCAGGTGGTGCTGAACTTACACATGTGGTGAGTTTGCGTCAAGAGATCGAAGACACTGAAACTAACGTTTGCAGTGATGGGTGATGTGAGGCGAGGCATAAATTCATAGCACGGAGCTGGTTCTCCCTTTGACTTGCTTACGTGTGCTCTGGATTCTGGGGAGCTGCGTGTGAGAAATGCAGGGTGAGACTCAGTAAGGTCCCATGGCAGGCGACCCGAGGGAAAAAGGGGCCCAGGATAGGTGGGGACGTTTAGAAAAGGAAAATTTGAAGGCAAGATTGCAAACAATTCCAAGAAAAACAAAAGATAGCAGAAGAAACCATTATGCCTCCACAAAAACTGGAGTTGAGCTAAAACCAAAAAAGGACATTTCTAGGAAGAGGAAGGGAGACCAAGTGACAAAGGAGAGGGCAGAGAAGTGCGGGAATGACCTCGCGGGGAGGCCGAAACTGAGAATGAGGTGAGGCTGGCAAGGTGGCAAGGCCATCTTCGTAACATTTACAAGTCAGTGCATATGCTTTGCACATGATTTTTGCATCGTTTTCCAGGGCCTGGAAACAGGTAAAAGTGGCACCAAAGTAGCAGCAAAACAGGTGTGGGGACAGCATCTCTGTGCCATTGAAACCCTCTTGCTCTTCAGTGCTGAACTGACCGTTCTCAGCACTCCTCACCTTTTCAACACCTTCCATCTACATCCACTTCAGAAAGTGGCTATTTTGCACTTCCTCCTTGCCAGAGCATTTCCTGCTTCAAAAGTTAGCCAGGTTTTGCAGTTCCCTAATATTTAAACACACACAGAGAGAGACGTACACAAATGTAGTGACTGAGAAGTACATGGTGGGAAACTTGGTAAAATTGAATGGCAGGAAAGGAAATGGAAAGGAAAGGCACACCTTGCGTTACCACTCCATTGCCGCAGCTGTGCTGAGTGTCCCTCCGTTTGCTTCCTCTGCATTACGTTTGCATTTGTAGATTTTTCAGGATTGACAGGGAACCGCAATGTCCGCAGCAGCAGGTGCTCCAGAAAAGGAGCCAAGTAAATGAGAAGGAGCCAAATCTAGATGATCCTAGAGGGATCCCGTTGCTGAGGTGACTGGAGACTTGCAAGAGTCTTGGAAAGGGCAGGGGCTTTGTGAGCAGTCGGGCCAGTGATTAAAATCTCCGGGGCTGCGCTGCAGGGTGGGCGAGGATGGCACGGTTCCTTGGGATGCAGCTGCTTTCTCCTCGCACGGTTTACGGGGCTTTTCACTGGGCGCCCGGCAACTTTGCCCCGATTAGCCTAGATGCGTCTTCGGCTGCCCTCCCTGGACATGTGAAAGGCCCACGGGGCTGCGCATCTGTGCGCCTGCGAAGGACCAAGGGTTCTCTTTAAAGGGCCATTCCTAAGTGCAGAATCCTGGTCAGGCTGCGGGAAAGCCGTGTGAATGCAGAAGAGGAGTCCTGGCAGTGGGGGGCGGAAGCCAGGGTGGGCTTGCTGCAAAGGATCGTGGGATTTGTGCCAGAGCCAGTGAAGAGAGCCAGGTGGGAACGCCACCCATGGTGACGCTGAGGCAGGAGTGGGCGGAAGGGAGCTCTCCCGCTGTTTCGGTTCAGGCTCCCTGCCTTCCTGACCCCTGGCCACATGCCAGGCGCTAGACGTTATGGGAGCTGCGGCCACACGGGGGGGTCTCGCTTCTGCCCACCCCGGCCGGAGAAATCGGCCCTGGCCTTCACAGTGCTTTTGGAGCCCTCCAGTGCTGGTGAAGAGACCTTGTGAAGGGCAGGGCAGGGCAGGGCAGGGCAGGGCTGGAGAAATTCTATTTTATTTATTTACTTAGAATGTTTGTATGCCATCCCAGCGCCGGAGCCTCCGGACGGCTTACATAAAATAAACAAACAAAATACATAGTGCAAATGCCTCTTCCCAGTGCCTGTCCCCAGCCAGGAGATGCCCGACTGCCTCCCCCCCTCCCAGAGCGGCGGCAGTGGCTCCTTGAAGGACCGGTCGGGGCTGCCCCCCAGTTGCTCACCTGCACCCGCCTCAAGAGCTGCAGGTGATGCAGCAGGAGGGGCTTGGCAGGAAGGAGCCGAGAGCGGTGCCCTTGCAATGCCACGGCACCGGTGCCAGCCCTCCGCGTTGGAGGAGGAGGCGGCGGCAGGGAGAGGAGGCCCCCGGGGGCTTCCTGGCGAGGGCCCCCTGCCCCGGCTGTTTCCAGGCTGCCCTACGGGGCTGAGGAAGAGGTGCAGAGGCCGGCATCCCTGCCCATTGAGGGGCAGCGTGGCGCATCCCCTGCGTGTCCCACGTGGAGTGCGGCTGGCGCTGATCCTGTGCGCCACGGCCTCGTCTTCCCCCACGCAGCCATCTCCCTCCTCCTCCTCCTCCTCTCCGGGGCGCAGGAAAGGGCCCTTGGTGCAAATGGCAGCCCCCCCCGCGCTGCGCCGCCCCTCTCGTCGGCGCGGGAGGGGTTCTTGCGGCGGCGGCCCGGGCGCTCCGGAGCGCCTGTCCCGTCCCCGGCAGCCGGAGCGGGGGCTCGCGGCTGTCGCGGGGCGGCGCGGGGCCCCGGCGGTGCAGGTGACCCTTCCTGCGCCGGCCGGCCGGGGCCGCGCCGCTCCAGACGCGCTCCTGACGGCCCCGGCGGGGGCGTGCCCGAGCAGCCGGGCAGCCAATGGGCGCTGCCCTCTTCGCATGCATTATCCCGGGTGCTGGCGCCCCGCCAGGTTTCGGTTGGCGGGCGGGCGGGCGCGCTGCCACGGAGCCGGAGATCGATTTTGCGCAGCGGCGGCGGCGGCGGCGGAGGCAGCATCTCCATCTTCGCGGGCGCCCGCCCGCCCGCCCGCCGCGTCCCTCCTGCGCCGCCGCCGCGGGAGCGCCCCGGCCCGCTCTTGCATGACTGCCCGATGGTGTAGGAGGCCGGGGGCGATGGATCTCGGGGTCTACCAGCTCCGGCACTTCTCCATTTCCTTCCTGTCCTCCCTGCTGGGCGCCGACAGTTCTGCCCTGCGCCTCGACAGCAGGTAACGAGCCGGCGGCCTCCCCGCGGCGGGCGCTCTGCGGCGGGCGGCGGCCCCCTTTGTTCCCGGGCGGGCGGGGGCGCCCCCCGGGCTGCTGCAGCCCCGCGCCTGCCGCGCCGCGCCGCTGCCCGCTTCCTGGCCCGGGGGCGGGGGCTGCCGCGGGGCCCGGGCCCCCTCCCGCACGCCCCTCCTAACGCGCCCCCTTCTCCCCACCCTCGTCTCTCTTGCAGCTCTTCCGGCGCCAGCGTCGTCGCGATAGACAACAAAATCGAGCAAGCCATGGTAGGTGCGCGCTCGGCTCCCCCGCTCCGCTCCGCTCCGCTCCGCCCCGGGGAACGCGGGTGGGGGGCGCCGGGCCGGTTCGGGCCGGGCCGGCCGCCGCGGGCCCCCTCGAGGGCTTGGCGCGGTCGTGCGGAGGAGAGGCGGGTGCGGGGGGCACCAGGCCCCGCGCGCGCACCCCTTGCCTGGCCCTCCTGCCGCAGGAGAGCCTCTGGCTTGGGGGAGCGGGGGGCGCCCCGGGAAGGAGGCATTCGGGCTGCTGCCGGAGCCCCCGGGCATCCTTCCCGCCCCTCCCCTCCCCTCCCCTCCCCCACCCAAGGGGCGGTCCGGGCGCCGGTGGGCACGGATCGGCCGCAGTCCTTGCAGGAAGGCTCTGGGGGCGTCAGGCGCGCCTCCCCTTTTGCTGCGCGGCTGTCGCCTCCGCGCTTTTGTTGCCGCCGTGCGGGCCGTTCTCACGGGCTCCTCGCGCCCCCCCCCCTCCTCCTCCTCCGCTGTTGCTAGGCAAACTCCGAGCTGCGACTCCCGGCTATTAATAGCCCGGCCCGAGGATTGGCTGCGGCGCCTCGCACGCGGCCTGCCCCGCTCCGCTTGACGTCACCGGGATGGTGGGGGAACTGCGGCACTGAGCCTGCCGTGCGGTGCCGTGCCCTGCCCTCCGAGAGCGCGCTGGGGCTCGCAGGGTGGGCCGCGCGGTGCCGGTGCCCGTGGCCTGGCCGGCCGCCCCCGTGCCGGGCTGCGGGGGGTCGCGGTCCCGGAGGCCTCGGGCCGGCCCGTTGCCCCACGTCCACCGGTGGCCGGGGCCAGTCCCCGCCCCGCCTCAGCCCTGCCCCAGGGACGGGAGCAGCCCGGCCACGGAGGAGGCGCACCAGGTGGCTTCTCCCGGGGAAAGGGCCGTCCCCTCGGAGGCCTGACCCCTTTCCGCCCGTGCCGGTTGGAATGGCAGGAGGCCCGTGAGCCCCCCACCCCGCTTGTCCTTTGCACGGGCGCCTCCCCCATCGTGGCCTTGCGTGGACGGCAAGCCGCACGCAGCCCCCGCCGGCCGCACGAGGACGCTGGACGGGGCCAGCACGACATCTGACGTTCCCGTGCTGAATCTTTTGCCCGGGAGCCGAATGGACAGGTCCTGCCCCACGTTTGCCAAGCCAGCAGGGGATGCGGTGTGGGGGCGGCCCTTGCGGTTTGGGTCGGGCTCTTCGTTCCCCCGTGTGGCTAACTCACACGGCACCTGTTGCACCCTCCTCTAAGGCCGACGTGGAGTCACAGTCGTTTGGGAAGGCCTGCATGCACGAGGGATACGCTAGGCGGGGCCGGCGCTGCACGGGCCAAGCCAGGCCTCCTCCTGCAGCCGCCTGTCCCTGGAAAGGAAAGGCCAAGCCGGGGCGCGCAGGGGCAGTGGCGGGGCTCGGCTTCAGCACTGGGGGAAGATGCCGCGGAGGGAGCATCCCTGGGGATCCCAAGCCAGGTGCCTCCGGCCCGCCCTCGTGGGACCTCCGGCCCTTGCCCCACGGTCCTCTCCGTGACCTCTCTCCCTTCTCTCCTTTCCAGGATCTGGTGAAGAGCCACCTGATGTATGCGGTCAGGGAGGAGGTTGAGGTCCTCAAGGAGCAAATCAAGGAGCTGATCGAGAAGAACAACCAGCTGGAGCAGGAGAACAACCTTCTGAAGACGCTGGCCAGTCCCGAGCAGCTGGCCCAGTTCCAGGCACAGCTGCAGACGAGCCCATTGTCCGCCGCCCCCCAGCCCCAGGGGGCCCCACCGCAGCCCCCCCCAGCCTGCCCCACAAGGCTCGGGGCCTTCCGCATAGCCCGTGACACCTGGGCCCATGTGCGCCGGACTCTGCTGAGGCAGGACTGCCGGGAATCCATGTCGCCCACCCCGCCACTGCATGCCACCGCCCACCGTGAAGACCCCGCGGCGCCCCTTGCATCCAGCCGCAGGCCAGTTGCTCTCCCAGTATTAAGCTGTTCACCCGGCGCGGGGGGCTTCCGTGTCTTTGCGTCTTTCCGTTGGGGGGTCTTGCGTACGTTCCATGAGTTAGCACAGACGGACGGGGGCTTGAGCAGGTGGCCGCTCGGATGCTGCTGCGGCGCAGGGCTCTGGGCGCCCAACGCCTTTCTGCTCAGCCTCGTCCTCCCACCGAGAGTCGTGGCTGACGCAGATGCTGCCCGGCATGGAGCATGAGGAACTCGGCCGGGAGGGCGGGATTGGAGACGCATTCCACACCCTTCGCCAAGAGGCCGGAGCAAGGACGGATGGGGAAGGACCTCGCGAACAAGCACGGGGGCAAGTCAGTGCTGGCTCTCCGTGCCTGACGCAACCGTGACGTGCACACGTGCAGCCGTTTTTTCTGTAGCCAAGGAGGGTGTGTGAGCATTTCTAAGAGGAAAGCAGGTAGGTGCCGCACGGCTGCGACGCAGGATCATGAAAATGAAGGCTCGTTTGTGTGATGTACATTTGTGTATTTAGTGTAATTACTTTGTAAAATAGGCCTTGTAACTAATTAAGTTGTACAGAGTGAATTTAAAAGGATGAACTGAATTGAGTTTGAATAGTTTTTTTATTTTATTTTTGATGCTACACGAATAAGAGTTGTACCTACCCAGCTGTTCAGGAATTGGCTGGTTGACGCTGTCGATGTAAGTTCTGGAAATTGCCTTGAAGCTGAATCCCCCGAAGTCAGACTCTGTTCACTATCATGCAATTTCATGGAACAATTTCTCATCCTCTGCTCTCCCCTCTCTCTTGCCTTTGATCTGTATAGGAGTATGCCTTCTTTCCAGTGCATGTTCTCGAGGGGTGGAAAGGAAAACTGTAAAATGTCCGTATATTTAACTATTGCACTTCTCAACTTCCAATAAAGCATAAAATGTTGCTATAGAAGTCGTGGCTCGAGGACAGCAGTGCCTTCCACTTCAGTTTTGCATGTCGATGTCGAAGTGCGTTATGTGGGGTGGGCCGTGGGGGATGTGTTTGAAGAGGTAGATACTCCCCTTTAAAGGTGGGCCTCATCCGGTTTTAATCCAGCAATGGCGGACCTTGATTTGGAGCGGAAGAGTTGGCTGCCTTCCCTCTCCTTTTCTGCCCAGTGTGGAGGCAGATGATCGACAGCCGGCTGTCTCTTAGCAGCAAGGTAGCCACCGTGGCTGATGACCTGCTTGCCCTCGGTAGCCCGTAAGAGGTGGAAAATGCCTCTCGGAGTTGCTTGGAGTTTTCTGAATGGATCGTTCCACTGTGGCATTTGGACTGTAATCATGATGTGGGGCGTTCAGAAACAGCAGCCCTTGGAAGTGCCCCAAGCCCTTTGCAAGCATCTTTTGGTGCAGCCTTTCTTACGGGGTCCTGGGAAGGTGAGGCTGGCCTCCCTGCACGGTGCAGAGGGGCAATGGAGGCGGAAAGGCCGCCTGGCAAAGCCCTTGGAGGGAGCTTGTTGCGGAGGGGGGTGTCTGTTGGAGACCCTCCAGTTTGTCGCTCGAGCCACTTCGCTGCTGGGGGACGAGGTTGATCAGGGGTCTGCAAACGAAGCCTGTGAGAAGAGGTTGAAAGAACCGGGCGTGTTTAGCCTGAGGAGGAGCAGAATGGCCGTCTTCAAGGACTTGAAAGGTGGGTTGGGGGTCTCTTCTTGGTCATCTCAGAGTGCAGGTGTGGGGAACGGGCTGGAGTGCCTGGAGCCAGGCCCCCACCGGACACCGGGAAGAACTTCCTGGCTGTGGGGCCAGTGGTCTGGGGAGGCGGTGGGCTCTCCCACACTGGGGGCATTCCACGTGCAACTAAGCAGCCCCCCGAGATCCTGCATGCAGCCGGGGTGGGACCGGGCGGCCCCCCCGGCCCCCAAGCTGGGCCATTCCATGAATCTATGATCTTATGGATTTCGCCAGCGTTCCAGGAAATGCAGCTGAACCAGGGATATTTACTGAAGGCATTCTTGCTTCCTAAACCCCTTTGTCCACCTTCTGGGGACGGGATGCCCAGCCTTCGCGACACTCATCGAAGCCCGGGAAGGGCAGCGGTCCATTGGGACAAGGCACAGCATGTTTAACAAAGCATTGCTAGCTGGAGATGTTGGGAGATACCCCAGAGCACTAGGTGGGGGGAGCCGGAAGTGCATCCAAACCCCAATGGAGGACCCCCTCCCCAAGAAAAGAAAGATTGCTCAGAGTTGGTGAGGGACCGTCGTGTTTCCTGTGCATGGTCTCTAAGATGGCGTTTATCATTTCCAACTGGAAAAAGAAGGCAGCGTTGTTGGTAGTTGCCCTGTTTGAGATTAAGGTTCTTGAACTCCAGAGGAAGATCATAGAGGGCAACCAACATTTTAATATGATTTTTTCCAGTGGAAGGGAATGCTTCACAGCAGGTGAAGCGACCTGCTCAAAAGTTCTCTGTTTGCATAGAAATCCGTGCCATCAGCACCTTAACTCTGCTGCAGTCCCTTTTGGCCAAAGCGTCCACTGGAATTGATTGATTTTTCAAAAAATTGTATATCACCTGCAGCTGCCAAAATGAAGGATTTGAAGTGATTGTAAGTCAGTTTCGCTATTAGCAGGACCTCCCTTGTGCATCCAGGAGAATTACATCCTCAAAATCCATTTGATGCTTCAATATAAAGCATAACTTTGTTCAACGTGTATTTACCTCTCTGTTGTTCACCTGCTTTTCTTTCTTTCTGCAAAGATTTCCGCTTCAGTTGTCCTTTCGTGTTCTTGCATTTTGATGCACTTCTGACATTTGAGTCAATCCTAAAAGTTACTTTGCTATTTGAGGTTGGGAAAAATTGTGGAAGGAGAATCGGTTTATGGCTGTAAAGCCAAAGTCCTCACTTGCGTTCTCTCTGGAGCGGCTTTGGGCCTTCCCCCCATGTGCATCGCAGCGCAACCGCACGGTGTATTGTGAAAATGCTCACTCTCGGCACAACCTACCTCACAGGGTTGTTGTGAGGATAAACAGTTATGGAAGCCGCCTTGATATTAAACCAATATGCAGTGGTACCTCGGCTCACAAATGCCTCAGTTCATGACCAAATCGGGTCGCGAACAGAAATTACATTAAAAAATGGTTGCAGGTTGCGAACTCTGCATCGGGTGACGATCGCGAGCCGCCCACCTTCCCTGCACGGGCGGAATCATGTCGTGCTGGGGGGAGATGGCCGCGATTGCACCCGAGTTCCCTGCCCGGGCGCACCCAAGCCCGCACCCACTCCCCCAGCGCGCCCACGATCGCGCCGTCTCCCCCCACCCCCCTGCATGATCGCTGGGGGGGCAGGAGATGGCCGCAATCTTTGTTGTTCTTTGTCACTTTGCTTCAAATTTTTGTGAGTAAAAAAAAAAAAAAAATAGAGTCCCGGAACGGATTAAGTTCGTGGGCCAAGGCACCACTGTAACAGTGGGATTGAAATGCTACATAATAATGATATGAATGCCTCTCCTAGCATTTTCCAGTTAGCCAGGCTAACCTGGGAATGGGAGGCCCCTTTTCCGTTTAAATATCCATACGACTGTACCTTCATCTTCCTTTTAAAAGCATGTGCACCTTGTGACAGTGAATTCTGTAAGTTCATTAATCATACGTCCTGTGACGAATTTCCATTTGCAATAATGTGCATCATCGAATCTGTCTCAACATTTCTCCTGCCTTCGTGACGCCGGCTTCTGCCCTCGCTGCACTCCAGCGGAGCGAGATCCTCGTCCATCTGTGCCAATCCGCGGACATTTGTTCTTTTGGTCTGTTCTGAGCTCGTTCTTCGCCCAGTGGCTTGGGCTGACTGTAAGCTTTATCTGGACAATTGGAGGTCGGCTGCAGAGTCTCTGTCGTCGTGCGGTTTCTGCAAGTTGTGATGAACTCTTAAACTGCTTCACCAGTTGGGTGCAAGAGAAGCGAACGAAGCATAATAATAAGCAATAATCACGATAGAAAGCAGTGCAGAGGGGAAAACGGGGTTTAAAAAGTTTTGTATGCTTTTCAATTTTACACTGAAATAGCATCTCAGCTTACAGCAACATTTCGAAAAGCACTTTGGAAGATGCCTCTGGCCTTCCCCATTCTCTCTCGTGTTCAGGGGTAAGTGCTGGTCTGTATAATTGCGAAATGGTGCCGCCCATCTCTGGCTCGGCAGCACTGCGTGGTTTTTGGAGGGACAGCCAACCTGGTGAACGAAAGCTCCATGGGGACCCCCCACCCAAGCAGGTGAGCGCCCCGGGTGAGCCCCGGGGAGCATGCAAGGCTTTGGGGGGGGGGGGGACTAGGCAGGGATGTCTCGCTGGCGAGCTGCTTGCTTACTGCAATGTTTTGTTGCCTGTTCAGTGTAAAACTGTCTCTTCTGGATGGGCACTGAGAGCCCTTTTACCAAGAGCAAAGAAGACCTCAAATGCACACACACTCGTCGTGAGCAGGAATGAGAATGTGGGTCTCGTTCCTCACAGAACCAACCGATCTGTGTTTCCTAAATACTTCCTAAAAAACGGATTCTTGTCCTTATTGCATAGGTAGTAGATGACGGTTTTCCTGCAGCATCCCGTGGGCACGGAACTCGCTGATGGATGTATGTATAATATTTGTATGCTGCTTACTGTGCTGTAGAGCCTCCAGGTGGCTCACAATCAGAATTAAAACCATTATAAATTTAATCATACACTAATACAACAGCATCAATTAAAAACAGATAAAATAGTGGAATGCAATATCCCCGTGCTTTGCTGTTTTTCATTGCATCGTTTTCCAGACTTGACCAGCTGACGCAGCTGCCTGGACTGAGCCTCGCCCCGCTTCACTTGCTGGAACGCGTGTGGATCCCGACAACGTCCTCGTAATGCCCCACATCTGGAAGGCCCCTGGTCTGGGAGGGCTTTTCTAACCAGCTCGTTTCCGAACTGAGCGTGAGCGGGCAGCTGCAGGTCCTTGGAAGGCCGCCTGCGCCACGCGTCTTGCTTGTGAAGAACTGTTGCAACGACAGTTGTGTGCGTTAGCAGTTGAGGCCGGGGGGTTTTCTCCTACCCACCTCTGATCACTACTGCTGACGAAAGGCTTTTATGGTTCATGTGCTGACGTTTATCTTTGTATCCTCACAAACGCAAATCTGGCCCGCATCGCATTTCAGGAACCTGCCCTCAAAACTCAGCCTTGCCTCCAACTAGTAATCTTGCCATTTCCCACCACCCCCAGCAGAAAAACGAAAAAGCAGAGAGAGAGGGAGGAGGTAATAAACACTGCCATAATATTTCTGCTCCCATGGCCCTTCACTTGAGCTGCTGCGTTCTAAATACCCGAAGGCACCAACTGATCATAAAACAGCTGGAAAGGTCTATGTGGATACTCACTGTGTGTTCAGAGCAGTCCACAGTGAGGCAAAGCGACTGAAAAGCCAGAAGGGCTCGCTTCTTGAAGCAGCCCTCCTGTGAGGAGGAGCACAACGTCTCTCCACGGCTGTTCTCCTCCCAAGACTATCGCCACCCTCTGAGCCTGACGTTCATGCAAGAACAAACTGAAGCAGGGCGTGTGCTCAGGATATCCTGAAAGAGCAGATTGATTTTGTGAACAGATAAATAGCTGAAAATGAGGGGGGGGGGGCTTGCTTGCTGGTGGCTTGGACTACAACTCTCATCAGCAACAGCCCACGGAGCCCATGGTCAGGGAGGACAGGAGGTGCATCCACACCACTGGAAGGGTGAGAGTATGGGGAAGCCCACTTCAGCCAAGGCGATTAGCCAAGCCCGTGCAAAAGCATAAAATGGTGGGACCAGTGTCCGTTGGGTTTCTTCTTTCCGCTTGCCCCAGCTCTTGCAGAGGTGGGACGTTTGGCCACGAAGATGGTTTGGGTGCAGATAATCCAGATGCAGCTGGATGCAGACGAGTCCTGGTGATCGGGATTGGTGGATGCGGAGCCCACGGACGTCGTGCTGGATGCTGGTGGCCTGCACAGGCACCCAGAGCCGTGCCAACGTGCCTACCTTGTGCTCTCCAATGCCACCGGAAGGCAGCTGCCTCCTTCAGGTCCCAGCGATCCAGGTGTGCTCTCGTCACCTCCAAGGTAGACTGCCGTTAAGCTCCTGCTACAGGCTGCAAAACTGAAGGGGCGGTGAATGTGGCAGCCAAGTGCTGGTAAGAGGCCTGGGCTGGCCGAAGCCCAGTCCGGCTGCACTGCGGCATCCACGGGGTGGCTCGTCACGTGTCACCACCTGCCCTGGCATAAGTACATTTTTGTCGGCCAGACCCGTCCAGGCGAAGCGACCGTCGGCCACGGTGCCCATGCAGGGCTGATCCTCCTGCTCACGGGGGCTCCCGCTGCTGCAGGACGGCCGTCGTGCAGAAGGGCTGCAGTTCAGCCGGCCGAGGCCAAGGAGCGGCCAGCCTGCCGAGGCTGCAGCGGGTGCCAGTCCAGCACTAAAGCGTGAGAGGTGGGAAGGCAGCCAGCTATTCTGCTTTGGCAGGAACAGGCAGTCTTCAGGAGAGCCTGTAAACACATTCCTGAGCCTCTTCTGGCCCGTTCCCCATGCTTTAATCAGCCAGGTTATGCACCTGAGCATTTAAATATCTCATCTGAGCCTGTCAGCATGTGCCCCGGCCATTTCGGGCCGAGCGCTGCTGAAACCGGAGCGCACCTGCACATGATGCTGCGTGGCCTCTTCGCTTTCCCTTTCTCCCCGTCCCCGTGGTCTTTCAGGCTGTTGCGTGGAAGCGGCATCCACGAGAGCCGTCTCCGGGCAGGGCAGGAGCCCCGGGCCAGATGGGAGCAGAAGCGCTGGGCATGGGGGCCAGGGCCGTGCATGATGACAGCTGAAAACAAGCTCGCTCACAGCGAGACACGGATGCCACCTTGTCTCCCTGGACAGAGCATGGTCCTGCCCTTGCCCCTTGTGCCGTGCAAGGAGGGTCCTTGGCAAAATGCTCCAGGACGTGATGGCCGGCCCGCAGCAGCTCCCTCCCCTTCCTCATCTAGAGAACGAACACAAAGCTTCCCTAAAGCCAAATTGCAGGGGAAGGCTCAGTCCAGCATTGCTAGGAGAGAGCTGCTCTTATTTTCCAGAGGAGGCACATCAAAGGCATCAGAACGAGTTGCAGAGGTGCTGCTGGTTCAGTTCCTGGTGCCTCCCAGGGAAAATGGGCGGCCGTTCTTCTGGCCAAGCCACCCATTCGAATTTTGGAAGAGAGCCTATGGCCGTGAAGGCTTGGTGGGCACTCCCAGAGCAGTGAAATGGATTCCCGGGGGCACCTGTTGCGAGACCTTGCCCAGGCACCTTAAGCTGGGAATAATAAGCGTGCTGCCTTCACAGATGCTCTGTTCTACTTTTTGTTCCTGAAGGAAAGCACAGAGATAAACAAGAGACGTGAGCTTTTAATCCATCTCAACAAAAGAGGGAGGAAGTTCTGCCTGGCTAAGTGGATTAAGTGTAGACCGGCTTCAAAAATAGCTGCGGTAGTCTGGCCTAAGGACCCATGGACAATAAGATTATTTCTTGGCTCATTTGCTGCCTCTGTATATTGAGTCACGAGAGAGAATGCCTGGCTTAAATTGTTCATTTAAGATCGGCACATTCAGAGCTGTGTTAACAGTTGACATTCTCACATTCTCCTACACATCCGATACATGTGTGATTAAGACTTCGGTTGTATGTGCACACACGTTCTGCTGGAGACTGTTGCCCGTGATTGCAAGCCAGTGCTCTTTGGCTTTAGGCTACTGTGTTCTGTTTCCTGTGATTTTAAGAATGTGGGTTGTTTGTGATTTGAAATTATGTGGTTGAACTGGAATTCCAAAGCAAGGATGGCAAGAAAGCAAAAGTCTGACCTCCATTCACCAAACAAAACCTCTCCATGCAAGGTGACCCCAAATAACTTGCATTCAGAGGTTTCACACTCATCTCTCAAAGCTGTGTAGAAACATCTGTGCTGAACGCTGAACTCGGCACAGTGCTCGAGATGCCCCTTGGAAATGCTGCTCATCTCTCCCTGTTGGAGGTATACAATAAATGATTAGAAACGTAACGAGGAGGGTCTCACGGCAAGCGTCTCCAAAGAGAACAGAAGTGCTGCTTGGCTCCAGAAAGCTTTGTAAAGAAGTGCTGTTGGCATATTTCTGCAACCTGCTCCCCAGTTCGGTTCGAGTTTTAAACAGGTAGTGTTGGTGGTCCCCTGGGACAGGGTGCAAATACGCCCAGGTGACTGTGAGGCAAACACAATCACAGGCTTGTACGAAGGGCTGTTTCAGGCTGATCAACCAGCTCCGGGCCCGTCAGTGGCCAGTGCGCCTGGGCCAGCATGAGTACATACACAACCTCGTCCACTTTCCTGCAGCCAGGAAACAACACATGAGGTGCCTTGCGATCTGCTTGTGTTGCAAGGGCCTCCACGTGCCCGAGTGCCATTTTAGGACAGTTCTCACGAGCAGGAGCAAAGGGTGGCCAGTCTCTCCTGCTTTCACACAGGCTACGGGAATGGCAGGATGAGTCCCTTGCTTTCCTTCTGTTTGGTTTCTTCCTTTTCCCCTTAGAACACGAAAGAGCCATTGTGGTGTGGAGTGAAAGCAGGGGCTTTGTTGACACTGGCTAGCTTCGCCATCAACCTTGTGGCTTAGCGTTTGCGCCAAAATAGATCCTGCATATCTCTCTGTGAAAGGAAAGAGTCGACTCTTTATTATTATGTTTACAGAAAGGAAATAAGATACATGTAAGACAAGAAAAAATATATACATAGAAGAAAGGATACCAAGGGATATTACAGAAATATATAATTTCAACATCTGTTCATGAGAAAGCAAAGATTTCTATCTCTAGCCACAATTAAATCAATCAGTTCTTGATTAACTTTCAACCACAGATTACTCTTAATTTATCAAAACAATTATAATGTCATACCTATTAGTACAAGAGTCTAATAATATTTTTACTCCTTGTTTTCCTAAATATTAATTACATTGCTCATAGTAAGCGTTCTATTTCTCATTAAATTCATTCATTTTCATTCTTCTTTTTATATAATTGGTTAATTTTGCCATTGTTGCATATTCAGCTAGTTTACTTTGCCAGGCTTCGGTTGCTGGGCCATCTTCCACTTTCTGCTTCGATGCAATTGGCAGTCTTGCTGCCGTCACTGTACATTCAGGTAACTCAAGCGCACTCTTTGGAAGAGTCTTTGGTATAAGACTCAGTGACGGGAAGGTGCTGTGGAGGAACGCTCCAGAGTGCAGCGCCGCACCCATCCAGCTCCCGCCTTGGGCCCAAGTGGCCACCACGGGGGGGGGGGGGGGAGGGAGGATGTCTCCATCTGCACTTGTCCAAATCTGGCCCCAGCCCCCTGCAAATAGCTGCAAAAATGAGCCGGAAATGCCGTCGGACGATCTTAACTAAGGCGAGGATTTCACTGGGCTTCTGGGAAGCGGATTAGCTCCAGTGTTGTCCTGGGTTGCTAAATTTGGGCCTCTTTGCTGCAGAAAGACGTGTGACAGCAGCACAAATCCCAAGGCCAGTTGGGCAACGGTTTCCCAGCGAGTGCTTCTCTTTGTTCCAGGTCCGAGTCATGCCGGCTGTTATCCCCGGGTGTTGCAAGCTTGGACCCGCGTCTCAGTACTGGGAAGCCACCACCTGCCTTCCTCGCTTCCTGGGAGACAAAAGCAGCCAGCAGAGCCGGCCTTTTGTCAATGAATGAATCGAGTTGGTCACAGAAGCACCCCCCCCCCACACACACACACGCAGTTTGTTTGTTTAAAACTTTTCTAATCCTTCCACCGACCTCTCAGGGCAGCTTACAATAAAAGAACAAATAAAAGAAAGCAAAACAAGCCCAGCATCCAGCAACTCAAGATAATAAAACCTCACTTAAAACCAACTCGACATTAAAACAATGGGAAAATAAAAGGGGTTTTGCCTGACACTGGAAAGAATAAAGCGTTGGCGCCAGGTGGACCTCTCTGGGGAGCATATTCCACAGTTGGGGTGCCACCACAGAGAAGGCCCTTCTCCAGGTAGCCACCCTCCTGATCTCCTTCAAGGAGGGCTCCCAGAGCAGGACCCCCCCCCTCAAATCTCAAGTGTGGGGAGGGCACACAGTTCTATTAAGCGAAATGTGTCTGTGGGGAGGGGGCTCCCCTCCAGACAGGACAGGCGGTAACCATTCAGAAAGAAGAATACCACCTTCTTATGCCATCTGAATGGCTCATATGCAAGAAGCGTGAAGTAGCAGGCTTTGATCCACCGGTCTACCCGCACGCTTTGCAAAACAGGCTAGTTTCGCAGGTCTGCCTGTCTTATTTCCACAAATATGCCATGGATGCCGGCCGTGGCCAAACATCACAAGAGAAACAAGCAAACAGGTCCAGAGCTGCTTCTGCAAAATGGATGGAGAAGCAAACAAAGAAACATCTCTTTTTCCAGCGGATGACAAGCGAGAAAGGTGTTTCTATTTATGACCTGCTTGGTGAGACTCCGATGTAGGATCTAAAGAGGTTCGTGTGGTAAGTCAGATAATGCTCATTATTTGTGTCTAGGTTGCCAAGGAAACAGCACTGTAATTTTGATTCAGGTAAGAGGTGACAGAGGGAAAGGGGAGAAAGGGTTGTGTGTTTTTTTAATGTGGATGATTTCCAAGGCAACGCACCACTCCTCCGTGTCCGTAGGCGCCTGCCTGAGTCAGCAATGTTGGTGAGTAACCGGTGTGTATTCAATCGGTCGAAGAGGTCTGAAAACGCTGGAGGGCATAAACAGGAAAGGAAGGAATGATTGCATTGCAGAGAGCAAGCAGAAAACATATTTCAATCCAGGTCATTTGACTTCTTTTCCTACGGCGCCCATATTTTCCATTTAAATTATTTAATTCCCCAAGATTGCAATAAAGCACAAGAGAAAACCAGTTGCCGGAGACCGTTGGAAAGAACTAAAAAGTGCCACTTGCATGCGGAATGGAACAGGATAACACGGGTGGTCTGAGGAAAAAAACGTCTGGAAGCGTGTAAGTGTGAGTCCTGTTGATTGCAAAGGAAATTTTAATGGGAACATGTTGTTTTCATCAATCACTCTTTCTAATTAATGAGCTACAGATTGTGGGTATAAAAAGAGTCAATGTGGTTGCAAGTCTCAAAACTAATTCTAGATACCAAAGTTTGTTTCAGATCATATTTACATGAATCAGCAATACTCAGTGAATTACTTAATTACAAAAAAGAGCGATTTTTGCTTTGCCTCGTGCATTGAACAATACATATAATCGTTCCGTCCAGAATGCTTATGCATGAGAAAAGTTTCAACATCTGCCTAAGCTGGTCACTTGGGCTCTCTGTGGTCACAGTGTAAGAAATAAGCAACAGCCATTCTATATCCTTTATAGGACCATCCATGCTGCTGTGCTGGATCCAAACTGCCCAGTGAGGGTGGGTCTCCATGAGAAAAGCTACCTTAAAACCTCAAGCTCACCTTGATTACAAGGTGCAGAATAATAGAGATTACCCAGCCATGTGGGCCCTGTGGCACGGCGCCTTTCTGGTTTTCCCATTTCTCTGCTAACCCATCAGGCTTCTGGAAGGGACAGGAAGAGTGTCTGAGTGGGTGGCTTGGAACAATTTATCAGCTTGTTGGATAGGTTTTCTTTGTTTCAGTGAACAAAGGGTGGGATGAGGAAGAGAGAGATTAGGAAGGGAAGGGAAGGGAGACAGGGGCACACCAAAGGCGTGGCACGAGAGCAACCTGCAATCTTAACTCAAGACTGGAATTGAGAGAATGCACGCAAGGCGAGGCAGAATCCAGGCAGGGCCAGGGCTGGGAGGTCACCTGAGGACAGGTGAATGCAGCTGGAATCTGGGTGGCAAGGCTGACATCACGCTGATATGAGAAGGAATGGAAAAGCGGGGGGGGGGGAGAGGAGGGAGTGCTCTGTGTGCACCTCAGGGCCACATTCCACTATCCACTTAATGCACTGGTTTTGAGAGGTTACAGGTGTATACGTTTCCTTAAGGTTTCCAGATGTTTGGCCTACGGTGCCCATCATCCCTAGCCAGTGGGGATGGGATGATGGCTAGGGATGATGGGCACCATAGGGCTGGTGGGGTTGTCTTCCAAAGCACCTGCTGTGCCACAGATCAGCTGACCTGCCCTGCTTAGCCACCTGGGTCTCATGGTTTAAAACTGGGGCTGGTTATGATGTTGCCATGAAGGGGCCACGAGCGTGGGGCAGGTTTGCGGCCCGGGAGGAGATGTTGCTTCTTCTGTTGGTTTCTCTTCATGCGAGAAACTCTTAGAGAAAGGCTGCACCGTGAGAGGTGCGTTCAGGTGTGCATTAAGCATGTGTTTTCCTCCACAAAAAATTGGAGAGGCGAGGCGAGGTTGTCCATGCATTCTACAGCCCTGGCAGTCAGAAAGGACCTTGGGCTCCCACCGTCCAGGCCGGTGGACCGAGCTTCTCACCCAGTGCAAAGCAGTTTTGCATGCTGTGGGGCAGCTGTGAGCACCCTGGATCATCTGTTTTCATGCGGCCTCACACTCCTGAAGCATTTATCAGATCGAGTTTCCCTGCTGTTGACTTTCGGACTGGACTTGGATCCACCAGGACAAACTCAGCCGTGAGCTGCTGCACAGCCGTGGTGCCGACACGCGGCTGCCGGGGATCGGCGGCCTTCGGCCCCCCCGCCCTGGCTTGAGTCGGGCGCTCGGAGCCCTCCCTGCACCGGCTGGCATCTCCCAAGACTTTTCCTTGTGGCTGCCAAAAACACGCCGCTGTTTGCGCAGTGCAATTTCTTGGCTCCCCAGCTTGCAACTAGTTTTGGTGCACACTTCAACCGCGGCTGGGATTCTGGCTGGGTGAAGGAGCCAGGCGTTTGGGTTTGGGTTTTGTTTCTGGTACAGTCTAAATCACAAGAACCACCTGCAGAGGCAGACCTGGGGGCTGTTGGTTTCTTACTTTTATATATCTTACAGAATTATCTGTGCTGCTGCATAAGAAGGTGGTCCGCACTTGTGCCTTCCCATGGACTACACCAGCAACTGGAAATAACTGGGAGCTGCTGGGGGCAGGAACCTGGCTAAGTGAGCAGGGCTCTTACTTGGGGCAAGGGGGAAGGAGCCAGTTCACCCAGAAGGAGGGCTTTGTGTGGGAGTGAGGGGCGTTATCCCCCTTCTTTCTCTCCGTTCTTCTCTTCCCATGCCCTTCTCTGTATCAGCTCTTCCCTTCCACACGATGGGTGCATAGACTGTTTGAAGATGGTAACTGTCTTGTTAGATCCAGTAGCCCCAAAATCTGCCACGATGCTTCTGCTCTCTGAGGATGCTCATCCAAAGTACGGAAAGAGGGACAAGCCAGCCCCAAATGCTTCCGGCTTCTTGTTACAAATGGTAGCCACACCTTGTTCTACAAGCTGCAGTTGTGCTCTTGACCAGCTGAGCAGGTTTTGTGCTTTGGAAGCTGGTCGAGAAGCATCGCACTCCTCTGCAAACAGGCCGGATTGATTTGTGTCCTGCAGTGGCAAAGTGGCCGCTCCCGAAGCCAGCGGGCGGCCTGCTGCACTTGGTGGCAAGGCCTGTGGGAAAGCTCGGGTACAGCGAAGGACGTGAGGTGCTCTGCCGGGTCACGATATGAGCGCATGACAGTGTGGCTAAGCCGTGCTTCCGGGGGCACTCGAGTCCGAGCGAGGCGGCGACATTCTGGCCCGGCAGGACGGTGTGCGCAAGTCGTTGACTGAGGCTCCCACCACATCCGTACGGCGTGTTCTCTGCTCCCGAGGTGCACGGGCACACGCCGGTTTCGGTAGTGAGCGGGGCTGGATTCTCTCATAATTCAGGTTCTTTTGATGCATGTGGACGGGGAAAACTCAGTATAACGTGGTTGCGCAAAGTCCTCTGGAGAATGGTCTCACCTTCAAAGTGGAACGATCGATGTCGCACTTTGTGCCTCTAATGTATCTGCGGATTATAGATCATGGCAAAAGTGCAAACTTGGTTGAAACGTACCATGCAGAGTCGCGTGCCAAGCAAGCCAGTCTGGCTTCAATGAGGCGCTACCTTGTTTTGGCCCCTGCACTGACCTTTGGACAGAACATTTCCTGCAAGGTTTTCAATGACACATTCAAAGCTCTGGGCCCTCCACCCAAATTTTTGCTCCCTGCCAGTTTAAGGGTTTGTGGAAGTTAGGTCACCTCTTAAAACAGACGAAAACTACTTCTAGCCCAAGGGCAGGAGGGCTTAGCTTTATTTAAACTCCATTAAACTGAGTAAAGTCAGTTACTGAATGGAACTTTCTAAAAAAACACTTTCTGAATACATTTTCCCATTCTGTAGTGCAACGCAGCTAAATGCGTCATTAGTGACACACACAGCCCGCTCATGGCTTAGCAGCCAAGCAGACCCTTTGACAATTGCTTCCCTGTGCCAAAATAGCAGGCAGTAAATCTGGACTGTTCAGGAGCAGCGGCTGCATCGTCTCCCTTACGAAACATCTAGCCAGGGCTGGGACCGAGGTCCTCCGCCCTGAGATCGCAGAGGCATAAACCCGTGGGGTTGGAGGAGGTCTACTGCATTCAACCCCCTCCCCTATTAGCTTCCCCTTGCTCACTGCCCCCCTCTGGCCCAGCTCATCAGCTGCTAGATTTTGCACTGGTTCCCATTCAGGCGCAGCAAGCCCAAGAGCTGGGGCTGGGCCTGGGCCAGCCGTGGAAGCGGCAGTGCTTGCGAAGGCTCAGCCTCTTTCTTATTCTCAAGGGCTCAGTGGGAAATGCAGAGCGGAGTGAGAGGGCCCGAGGAGTGGGGTTCAGCTGCAGGCTGTCCGTGGGGAATGATTCACCCAGGCTCGGACTGTTCCACCCAAACTCGCAGCTAAGGGCCAGGTGTTCCTTAGCCCACTTGCTCAAAGAGTCGCAGTCGGCTTGTAGTCCTTACACTGAATGGCACAGGGGCCACCACATACTCTGGTTCTCTTGCTCCTGGGGTAGCTCTTGCCCCAAGAAGGCTGTGTGAGCATTTTCATTCATTCATTCATTCATTCATTCATTCATTCATTCATTCATTCATTCATTCGTCTAATGTCCCGTAGCTGAGACTTTCGGGATGGTGGTGCCTCTTTTGTTCATCTCTTCCGTCGGTGTCCCGTTGGCCGGGCATCTTTTGCTCTGCCACCCAACTCAATGAGGGAATCCAGTTTTTCAAAACGAGGCTTTCCTTCTGCTTCCTTTGATCTGCATTCCTGGATGCAGATCGGTGCTTATGTGCAATGGAAGGCCTGGCAGCACATTTATGCTCGTGTGCCTTTCTGCAGCTCCCCCGCCGCCCCTGCCAGCCGCAGAATGGAAAAGGAGGACCGCTGCAGAAATGGCAGCTGCAGCTGTGGAAATCCCAAGGGAGACGAATCCGCTGCAGCTTTTGCCACCTTCCTTACCAGCAAGGAATATTCCGGCTGTGCTGTCCCCCTTCTCTTCTGGGAACCACAGTGACCTTCCAGATCAGCTTCCCCAGCGGCGATTCAACAGGGAATGGAGACCTTTGAGGTACATCTGCCAGGCAGCACTGATCTGTCCAGAAGGACCCATGGCGTGATGAAAGCGCGCAGGGAGATGAGATTCAGCAGAGGTTTGGCCCACGCGAAGGGGGCCTGCATGGTCCATTGTTAATCTCTGGAACTCGCCTCCTTGAAATGTCATGATCGCTCCAAAAGGAGATTAGGCGAATGCATGGAACAGGGAGCGACTAGTGGCCCCGAGTCATGATGGTGGGACGATCCCGCCAGGACCGGAAGCACAGCACCTCTCGTTCCTTCGCGCCCAGCCCCTCCTCTCCGCTCTCCCAAACTGAACAGGTCCTCCCTGGAACTGGTGTGTTAACCGTTGAGGTGTGGGAGGGGGCCTGGATCACGTGGAAGCCTCTTTCTTCTCTTCCTGCTTAATCCTCCAGAAGGAAACCGTTTTCCTTTGGAAAGATTTATTTGGCCCACAGACATTTTTGGCACAAAGCGAAGAGGTCGCAAGAACAAGAACGCCCTTGTTAGCCGACTTGCAGGGCCCCGAATGAACAGTCTGGGACGCAGCATTCTCCCAGGGATTCTGTCTTCGTTCTCCAGTGGCTTTGGAGAGTGTAACATTTTTTAAAGGGCAGCCCTCTTTGAGATAAGCGATGGAGGAATAAACAAGCCACACGCCTCTTGCACAATAGAAGAGTTTCCTCCGGTGACTCATTTTGGAGAGTGCAGACTTTCTCCAGTCCTTGGCAAGCGGAGCCTCAATTTAAGGCAAGCCATCCATCCTTGGCTAAATACCCCGCTGCTTTGATCTGCTTAGGTCGCAGGAGTGGATCTGCAGCCCGAGGGCCCAGCACGGTCGTGGAGGCTATGACTGCCTCACAGGAACTGGGAGCAGAACAGCGACACCTGCAGACGTTTGCCGTAGTGCAGAAGGAGAGCTGCTCGCTGCCTCTCGGGGGCTCTTGGTGGCGAAGAGCCACGTGGGCTGCAAAGGAGTTGCTGGGGAAAGCGGCCGACCAGGTGAGGCTCTGCAAGGCAGCCAACCGCCCTGTGCCCATGACCGCGGAGACACTCGCTTCTGCTCTAGCAAAGGCGGCTGCCTTCTGGGGAATTCTGCGCCTGTGGCTGGGGTCGCTGACCTGTTTCTGTCCTCCAGAATATGGTACTGGTGAGGAAGCTGGGAGCAGGAATGGGGTGGGGGACAGCCCCTTCCCCTGCCCTTGCTTCCTGGGTGCTGAGGTTCCGCCCACTCTAAGAGGCTGAAGGCCTCTTCCAAGGCTTTGTCCTTGGCAGGAAGAATGTTAAGCTCAAATGGGCTGACATTTTGGCACTTCCCTCTCCTGGAAGGCCGTCCCCAACGGCTTTCCCAAAATGGCCTTTGGCTCCCAGGATGAAAGAGGTTTGGTGGCCCCAGGCAGGAGAAAGTGCAAGAATACCAGGAAGCAAAAGAAAGCACGCTTGCCTCTTGTGTTATTTCGCTGCACCACAGTGCCACCTAGAGGTTATGTTGCAGAAAAACAGGAAAGTTTCAGTTGTGCTAGGATCTCAGTTCCATAGTGAAACAGAAAGTTGATACAGCAAATTAGCAGCTGATTAACTCCCTCAGGTTGAAAAGCTGTTAGACAGGGCAAAGGTTCCAAGTCCTGCGTCATGAAATGCGAAGAGTCCTTGCCCGGTAGCACTATCTTGGCCTAAGGCTCCTATAGATAAAGAGATGATACACATGGTTCTACGATCTGGCGGTTTTGTTTTTCTGGGGTGGGGGAGGTTGGTGGTTTGAAGAAAGGTGAGTGAAAATGTAATAAAAATACATATTTGGATTGCAGAACAATCCCACAATCTTTCCAGTCTTCGTGGTAGTCCTGAGATTAACCGCTTACTAATTTTAAAGTCAGGAGGTGGCTCTAATGGAGCTGAAAACTTCATTTGGCACGACCAAGCAGCCATTTCTACTCTCCTTCCCAAGATGGATGGACCGTGAAGGGAGTTATATATAAATTGCTGTGCTAAATTCCACCACAATTTTTGTGGAGCCTGGACAATTTCCTCACTCACCAAGATCTTGCCAGAGAACTGTCATCCATTTAAGAATTTCAAGGCAGACTAATTTGTAAATTAGGCCGTCTGACTCTCCATATGTCTGCAAGCGATTAAGTCCAAAGCTGGTTTCTCATGTGCTTTGTTCAGTCTGGTTCCAGCTGGGCTGGGCTGTAACCAAACGCATGCTCTGAGCGCTCACGGGCCGTCCAGAAATGCATCAGCAGCCAGCCTGAGCGCTAGTGAAATTGCACCCTTCCCTCCTGCAAAAGCTTTCAGCTTTGCTTTGCGGTCCTTCAGCGTCTTGGAAGTTTAGTGAAATAAAACTTTCACCTCTGTGATTAACCCCTTTAAAGGTATCCAGGTGCGGTACAAGAATAACGCCACCCCCCTGGGGACCATCACACACTTGTTACCCAAACGCTGACTGTGGGAAGGTGAGTTTGTGGCACCGTCTTTCTAGAGAGCGACTTTATCACATCAGTGACCCTTCGCATTGTCCTTGGTTCAGCTGCCCCAACAGAACCGAAATAAACTATTTCCAAGTCTGTACAAAGCTAATCAAAACGTGCACGGGCCTGCGTTTCAACGGCAAGATATCGCTCTGTGCGTTACCGGAGATCACCGATCCACGTAGGTGTGCCTCTGCGACTCCACGAATATTGTGGGGCAGTACCAGTCTTTCTGCCCCTTGCATCCAAAGAGCTCTCAACTGAGCCCTTTGCAGGCTCATCCCCCATCCAGTCAATTTTTTAGAAATGACCTGGAAATAGTTATCTACGCTGGCTGTGCAACTGGGCCGTTACAGTCTGTGCGTGGACCATTCCTCTTGGCTGCGTGGCTAGACAAAGCGGAAGTGCAGGACTTGGGTGTCAGCCAGTGCTTTCGGGTGACTTGAGAGCAACCAGACCTTCTGCAAGTCTCTCCTGCACTTGCATTCTTGCTGGCTCTGAAGCTTGACTTTGGAGTATCGGTGTGAGCTTAGCTTGATGGCCAGATATCTCACAGCCCTTCCCTTGTGTAGCAGCTGCACTGCATCGGTTTGCAGGGCGAGAATGCATTGAAGTACTCAGCAACTTTTTTGGAAGTAAAACACTGAACACACAGGCAGGGCACACGTTTTACGTGTCCACTGCGAGACGCAGCAGGAAACTGGGTTTTCCCAGGGGCGAAGTATTGCCACTTGGCATGTCTGAATTGCAAGGTTTCTATTCTGAGATACATGGACTGGAGGCCCTGCGATCATTTTCTCGCGAATTGCACTGCAAGTGGAGCAGCACACCTGCATTTTCTACTGTCGCTTCTTCAAAGGCAGTTTCTGTCTATGCTAGGAGTGTAAATCCTGTTTCAAAGAATCCTGGGAATTGTAGTTTGATGAGGATGCCAAAAGTGCTCTTTCAGTGTCCGTGCAAAACTTGAGTTTCTGAAATTCCCTAGCGAGGGTTTGAAAGTGAAGAACAATTTAACCAGTGGAAGTTTGTGGAGCAGATTTGACTCTCTCATCTGGGAAGGGCTTGCACTGTTTGAATCCTTGAAACCTGTAAGCACGGATGTTTTGTCGGGAATGGCCACCAGCCATTGAAATATCTCACAGGCAAAGCTTCTGCAGCTCCGCTTTTGGAGTTTTTCTGCGTGAGTATGCACTCTTGCAGGCAAGCGGAAGAAATAAGAGCTTCACAGGGCACTAGTCCTCATGGTACCCATATGCTCAGAGGCCGCCATCAGCATGCCACGGGGTTTGCAGAAGTCCTTTGCACGATGCCTGGAAATGGAGAGTGATTGGTCTTTCCTTGGTTCACTGCCCCTTTTGGACTGGCCAGTTGTAACAAGGTTGGGGGATTAAAGAGACGGCTGCACTGGCTCAGTTGTGAAAGAGCCCCAGATTCCAGGGAGAAGGTTCAGAAGATGCTGTTTGGTGACTGCACCTTCACTGGACAGCGCTGCAATGTTTTGAAGGTATTTGGCTTGTCCTTAGTTATGATATCACCTAGCTGTGGATTATGGGTTCCACCCCCTGCCCAGATTTATGGTAGAAAAATTGATGAGGTTAAAATCAAAGAGTATTTACTCTGAAGTAAAGCGAGCGCCCAACGAAGGCCTCCCTGGCACCAACCTTAACATCCTTAAAAGTGTTCTCTGCCAGAGGGTATTTAATTGGCTTACCAGGGCTACTTAAACAGGACTTACGATTCAATTTGTTGCAAGTTTTTCCGTGCACTTCAGTTTGCTTTGACATATGGTCTGGTAATCTTCCTGTGCTGTTTTCCATGTTGTTTCTAGTCTGTAATTTATATAGCATTTGCATATGTTACTGTGAAATGTGCAGAGAGCGTTGGCTATTGGGTGGTATACAAATAAGATGAATATATAAAGAGATAGTAAAACAGATACAAGAAACGGCGGATAGCTGAGCAGCAAACAGGCAGGAGTCGGATGGCTTGCTTTAGTTTCCTTTGCCATATATGTCACGTGGGAATTTATTGACGGTGAAAATACAGGTAAAAATACAGGCAGCAGCCGCCACTTCCCAAAACGAAAGACAAACAAACAAGAAATATAACAATACAACAAGATCACCAAAGACAGAAAACTTCACGCTTTTCATTCTTCTGCATATGTGAAACTCAGGATCAGCTTCCCAGTTTCTATAAGCTGCTCGTTTGCCCTGGAAGTGGAACAGTAATACTTTGCTAAAACTAGGGTTGCTGCTCCGTAGCATCTTTGCATTTACCTGGGAGTAAGTCCCTTTGAACCCCGTGGAATGACTCGCATCGGCAGAAGGACGGGTGGCTCACACTGGGTGGTTAAGAGCTGAGTGTCGCCCTTGGCGCAGACTTCCCACTCGTCGAAGCCCACTGTGGAAATTCATGGAAATTCTGAGCAACAGAAGGAAGCGAGGCGTCGAGGAGATGAATCAGTGCGTCGCTCGCTCGGTGTGCGCTGCTCCACCCTGACGTTATCCTTCTTGGCTGGCAGGTTCGGCAGCCACTCCAGCTGGGATTTGTTACGGAGGGCTTTGTGTCTCCCCTAGCAAGATCCCGGACATTATGTTGGGCATGACAAAAAGGGGGTTCTCCCATCTTCCCGGCCCAGATCAGCCTCATTCAGCCCCCTCCCCTGGTTTGGGGTGCACAGTTCCCGTCCCAGGGGAAGGCGAGGCAGGCCTCTGGGACGCAGCCCTGCCCTGCCCTGGGCTCCTGCTGCCCTTTGCTCTGGCCTTTGCGAAGGCCGGGCGAAGCATCCCAGCGTGCGAGCGCCTCCTGCCCTGCCCGCCCTGGCCTCGGAATGCCGCAGGAATCCCACCTGCGCATCCTAAATCAACTGCTCCGAGCCAGGCTGTTTTGCACACTGTAATGTCGCCGTTGGCCACATCCGAGCAGGCGCTTCAGGAGGAGAGGCGCCTTTGCGTGGGCGTAAGGACAGATCCTGAAGCGAGGGCTTTGCGTGAGAGGGTGCTGTGGGTTTGGGGATCGGTGCTGGGCAGAGCACGGGAGGCCTCCTCCCTCCCTCCCTCCCTCCCTCACGCTGTGCCTATGGCTGGGGTCGCCCTGGTGACAGCCATGGGCCCCTCCAGCCCAGGTGGACGGGGGGGCCTCTCCGCTCCCCCACCCCTCCCCTCCACCGCGGCCTCCTTCCAACCGTCCCCAAGAGGAAGTGGAGGGTCCGCCGTGTGCCTGTTCCGGGCTGTTTGTTCAGCTTCACAGTCCAGCAACTGGCTCCCAGCAGAGCTGCTGAGCAGCCGGGCCGGGCCGGTGGAAAGAGGTGTTTCTTTACCATGGGCAGGTGCGGACGGGGCATCGAAGCATGCCATAAAAGACCAAACGGGTTCTGGATCAGTCCAGCAGACAGACTGCGGGAGGCGTTAGCACTCTGCCTGCTCTTTCCTCTTTGCGTTCTTTCCGGGAACAACCCCAACAAGATTTCAATTAAAACTCCCATCTTTTGGGGGTCGGCAAGATAACACGGTTGGGCCTAGATGCTCCCGTCAAGCAGGTCTGGTGTGGTTTCTGTGTCTGCGCAGCTGAGTTTCGCTGTCGCCAATAGCAGGAGCCACCCTATTGCTCTGGTGTTGTGCGACACAGTCCGAGATCTACGCACAACAGCCTTGATGCTTCTCATATGGGAGGGAAGTTTTCATTCATGACCTAGAAATCTACCGCCCCTTCCTTCAGCGTGCGATGTGGCTCCCGTCTAGCAGAAAGGGAAGCGTCTCCGTTTCGGACTTGGGAAGTTGACCAAAAGGCCTAGGATTTCCCCGAAAGATGCGAAGTCACAGGTGGCTGCAGGAGTCGCTGTCCTCAGCTGAGAGAGCAGCGCCACTCGCGGTGTCTTTGCGTTGTCTGTTTTACAAGGAGAATGCATGGCAGGGAGGGCTGCCCCTTTCCCAGCGAGCAGCCGCACCTTGCAGACAGACGGGGAAGACGGTCCGCAGGGAGAGGGGCTGGGAATCAGGCCTCTTGCTCGGGTTCCCCGAGGCAGAGGCGTTGTCCCAGCTCAGCTTCTCTTCTGGGTCCCCGCTCTTTGCCCAGCGGGTCTCGGGAGCTTCTGCAGACTTGGGCCTGGTGGAAGGATACTTGGATGAGGACCAGGGGAAGGCAAGGCATTATCGGCGCAGCAGAGCCGAAATGGTCCACGCGTCTTGAAGTCTGAGGCCTTCAGCAGGCAGAGCCACCTCTCCACGAAAAGCCAGGAGCCAGGTCTCCCTAGCGACGCACGGACCACGGCGCTAAGAGCTGGCGAAGCTCTCCACGTAAACGAGGAAGCGCCTGGAAAGGGTTTCCCCCGACGAACACGGCACTGCTGGAAAGGCGCTCGCCGCACCACGGGAGGTGGCGCCTGGAATCCGAATCCGAATCCGAATCCGACCAACAGCTCGGGGGAATCTGCTCTGACTTCAGAAAGGAGGGTGTTCCAGTTCAGGAATGGAAGAGCGCGCCCAACTGGGAATGACGGCCGGCATCGGTGTAGTGCATCCCCCAGCGTTGCCGCCTGTGTGGAAATGTGAAGGAAAGGAAGGTGGGAGGAGGGTGACCCCTCCTCTTTAGGCCTGGGACCCCACCCTGTTCAGAGGACAGGGAATGAATGTTGAAGCAGCTGAAGCATCCGCTTTGCATGTAAGGTGCTCCGGGCCGCAACCCCTCCGTCTCTGGGCAAAGCACGGCAAGGCAAGAAAACCTGCTGCCGGTCCGTGTTAGCAGCACGGGTCTGGATGGAGCGATGGTCTGGTGCGCCATCGGGTGGGACCCTGCTGCTGGTCTGAGGCCTGGCGCATGAGGACTTTCTGAGGCTCTTCTGCATAGGCAGAACTGTACAGAGACCGCAAAAAACAACAACAGCAACAGCAACAACAAGCAAATAACATGAGGATAACAGAAATGCCCCAGCTTACGGGGCCTCGGGCATGATTTTTGCAGCCTTGCCCAGCCAGGTGCTCCCCCCACCCCAGGTGTACTGGACTGCAACTCTCATGGCCAGGAATGATGGGAGCTGCACCCTGAGGCATCTGGAAGGCACCAGGCCATGTGAAGAGTTTTCAATGCCGCAGAGCTAAGTCCTACCAAGTCGTGGGGACCTTGCCACTTCTTCCCTGCAAAATTTGCCACGGAAGAGGGTGGAGGCTGACGAAGCCCGGAAGAAAAGTAGCCCCGGAAGGCTCGCCGCAAGCCAGCACAGGTGTGAGCAAGCAGCTGCTTTGCTGCTTCGACGGGATGGGATGGGATGGGATGGTCAGGCAGCCCCTCCGCTTGCCTGCCACCTCCGCGCTGCGTCAGTCAGAGCCTTTGCTGCCGCTCCGAGCCCTTTGGCCGCCTCCAGCGTCTGTGAATGAAGCCCCTCCAAAACCTCCCGTCCTGGACCGCCCTGTTCACTCAAGTCGAGGTCGTGGCTTGACTGATGGAGCCAGTCCCTCTTGGAGCGAGTCTCGCCTTTCCTCTCCTCCTCTTGACATTCCCTAGCAGGGCTGCATAGCCCTTTTCTTAAACTGGCGGCTTTTTGATGCTAAAATCCTGACAGGGACGTGTGGACGAAGCCAGGTGGTGGGAAGCAAACTGAGGGGAGAGGCTAAGCTGGGCCATCGCACCTTGGAAAGCGCTGAGCCAAGGATGGGCACACCGAAGGCACAGGGTCTGGCCAGGAGGTGGGGAGGCGCGATCCCACCCGGGGGGCTTCCTCATTTCCATCATGCTGAGCAAACAAAGTGCCCCCCTCCCTGCCAGGATGAGAGGTTTCCACACACTACTTCTTCTTCTGTTCATTTCTCCACATGTTTTTCTAATTGCTGCCTTCCTTAAAGTGCTATTTGGAATTTACCACAAAAAATACCACACTAACCACACAAAGAAAAAGTAAAAGAAATCCAGGTAAAATGGTACATGCTTTCCCATAATATATCAGCTGAACAATTCAGTAGAACTCACGTATTTTTCAAAAAATAAAATAAAATAAATGGCAGAAGCCCTGCGTGATGTTTAGACAGCTGCAGCCATTAAAACGTGCCAAATTATTTTTAAAAACCCAGCCAAAAGCATTCTCCTAATAGCAGTATTTATAAAGCCACAAAAAATTTACAAGCTGCGCTTCCAAATCAAAACCTTCAACTTCGTAGGATTGTAAAATGCCACGGCCCACACTTTGCTTGCTTTGGCATTTAATAGGACGGCTCTCGACTAAATGTATTATGCGTTGTTGCAATAGTTTTATGCTACCAACTGTGACCGCTGGAATTAAAATAATCCATTGCTTTCCCCTCTAGTGATACACAAACAATTGTTAATTAAAGTAATCTTATTTGTTTGAGATTCAGATAAGATTAGATTCTTGGTCCCACATAACGTTTTCCTCTATGTGTCTGTTAATCCCACACACGAGCGCATAACCGAACCATTTTGCAAAGCAGGAGCTGAGAGCATTGAGGTTGTGCTGGATTGGCATGGGAATTTAGGCTCCTAATAAAAGCTTTGTCTGCTCGCTGGTGGAAGGAGACCTCCTGGCAGGGCACCAGCGGTGGCAAAGCTCATGCTTCCTCAGGGCCTCACCTGATGAAAACCAAGGGGAAAATAAAGAGCTTTTCTCTGAAGTGAGATCACGCAGAAGGGTGGAAATATTTGCTCGGCAGTTCTTGAGTTTGGACCCGATGGCCTTCATGGCCCCGTCTAACACTACCATTCTGTGAGTTATCTGAAATCCGGGGTGCTGAAAGGGCTTCCTCTATTTGAGTTATATTTACGTGATGCAATATTTTTACTTTGGTTTGTTAAAAGTGATGGATGGGTGGGAGAGGTTGAATTCAGTGGCTGGCTATTTGCAATTCACAGCATCTGATCACATTTGCAGTGCAATCTTGTGTGTGTTTACTCAGAAGCATTTCCCACTGAGCTCACTGGGGCTTACTCCTAGGTAAACCTGTCTATGGGTGCGGCATAGACAGAAGACACGGGACAGAGGCTGGTGCTGAGGGAGATTTGCTCTGCAGGCAAGCAAATTCCTCTACTGCTGATTGCTATGAAACTTTTGTTTTTCTGTGATTCTTACTCCAGGTAATAAATACATTTTACACAATTGTTACACAAGTTTACACAATTTCCCATCACATATTCTGCTTTTCAGCTGCAACAGTGGCAGCTAAACCTGAAGGCAGTTAAAAACAAATAAGACACACAATTAAAATACAAATTAAACATTTTAAAAATCCAGGTGGCATAAAAATAACGGAAGCAAGAGAAGAAGCGTGTAAATGATTCGTGCCGTCTGCTCAGTGGCAGAATGGTGCTCCCAAACTGCCTTCAAAGGATATGCTCAGCCGTGTGGCCAAGGCAACGGCCACGTGTCCAGAGATGATGCCACCCTCTGTCAAAGCAGAGGCTGTGCGCTTCATCACGCGACTGGAAAGGGAGTGGTTTCTGGCAATTGCAAACGGCATCTTTTGTGATGGTGCAGGATGGGAAAGGCTCATAAACGATGCTCGGTGCCCTGGAACCAACCCGTTGGAGCTCACAGCTCTGCTCCTCCAGTGACTGGCTTGATGCGTGAGCCCCGTGTGAACGTGATCCATCACCCCCGAAGAACCTGGAAGAGGTTCAGAGAACCGCAGGCCCCAGGCCTGGACGGCCACTTGTGGGCTCCACTCCACTCCTTCCGGATCAACGCAGCCATCGCATGCACACCTGTCCAAACTTGCCGTGTTGCCGTGATCCAATAGGACATGACTTCAGAGACCCTCTCCGCATCCATCCGGGCAGGAACCATCACCCTAAGGGTGACTTTCCTTGCTCAGACGCTTTCTGAGTAGATGAAATGGAGGTGATGGAAGCGCCCCTGAAAACCACGCGTTTTTCTTCACTTCCTGCAACCTGGAGCATTCATCCCAGAAGAAATTATGAATTCATAGCACAGTAATGCCAACACATTGTCAAAAGCCCAAAAGGAAAGGTCATTCATGCCTATTCGAGATGTAGAACTCTTTTGCAAAGTGACTTGCAAAGCATTAACCCCTTTGGGTCAACAGAGAAGTTTTATAAGGACCTCTCAGAACTTCTGCTTTCTGTTTCTGGAGACCACCCTTGGTTACAAATTTAGCTCTCTGCGCATCAGGCAGACCCTTTAACCTTATTTAATTTCCCCATAAACCAAAGGACTCAGTGAGCCAATGTGGCCAAAACGTCAACATGATTAAAAAAAATAAAAATAAAAAGGTTGTTTTGAGCCTTTATCTACACTCTTAAATATGATTTTTATATAGAAAATGCCTATTTTATAGAACATGGGAAAAGCTGTGGTATTTTGATATTACAATTAGCAAGATGGGGGTTTTTTTGAGGGCGGTCAGTGAGGTTTTTAATGTGTAAACTGGAGAAGAGAGTGCTAAACTACTGTAGGATCTTGAGAAGACTCCCGCAGAGAATCTGTTTACCTTACTTCCAAGAAGCAATCTGTAAAAAGATTAATAATATGGCTTTCATCTTTTCATATTATTTGGTCTTCTTATTTTCAACAGAGTACAGTGGGAAGAGCAAAACCATTTGGAGACTGATCTTTGGAAGAAAGAAATAAGTTACCAACATTAAAATCACTCATTAGGAACAGAATTATTACTGGATGTTTGGCCTTAATGATTTCTTGCTTTTAAACTATGGGGAAAAAACGTTTTGGCTGGCTGTGACCTGAAGCAAACATTCTAAGGTTTGATGTAAGGGGAAAGCAATTCGGTGGGTTGAGACTCCTGCTGAAGACGAGGCTCTCGTAAAACAGATCAAAGGTTTGCAGCTCAGCAAGTCTTGTCCAAAGGTTGCCCATGAAGGAGCTCTCCAAACAAATCCAGGAACCAGCGGACTTTAGCGTGAGTTTTTCCATGCACTCATTTCTTTATTTCCTTACATTTTCTATTGCCCAATAGGCAATGTTCTCTGGATGATTCACAAAATTTAGGGGCAACTCGCTCACCACCACAAGTTAATTAATGTGTTTATTTATTTAATTTATATGCTGCCGGATTAGCCATAGGCCCTCTGGTTCATTTGCATACAAACATTGCTACAATGCAATACAGGAAAGTCAACAAATACCATAAAACTAATAATAAGAATAAATTCAGTGATAATCAACCAGACAATAAGCAATTAATAATAATACTTAAAATAGATAGATAGATTGCAATATAAAGCCAATTTATGGCAACTGTACAAAAATAATTATATGCAATCCATACATTAGTTATAAAGTCATGAAAATATAAAATCACATGTTATAGTTGGCATGTGAAGGGTGTTTTCTTGTGGGAGACTTAAAGTGGCTTCTTCTTAAATACGTCTGTAACACCAGAGTAAAGCCCAGATTTGGGGACAAGGTACATCCTCTCAAAACATTCTTACCTGTGACGAATAGTAAGATGGCTGGAGGTCTGAGGCAAAAAAAAAAAAAAAAGCATTGGGAATTTCCCGAAGATGATGCAAATGGTTAACAGGTTTAACTTGCGCAGGCCCAGTCATGTTAATTGCTTTGCATTGTGTGCCATTCCCATTTTGCGCAAATCAGCCGGGGATCTCAAAAGCTTTCTGGTATCTGGTATAGAGACCATAATTGCAGAGAGAAGCATGCGCAATCCGGCCTCCTTTCGTGCACTGGTTCTTGCGCAGAAGGGTTGCCCACCTTTCCCTGGCCGGCCAGTTGGGTGGACTCTCCGCGTCGCAAGGCAGGGTCGAGGGATAGAACTGGCCCTTCTTCTTCCCCACGAGGCTTTGACCTAGACATGAGAGCCACCCAGGAAGATGATGGCGACAGCCTTGGATGACAAGCGTGGCCAGACGGGTTGCTCGAAAGGAAAAGGACGGGATATAAATATACTTAACAAAATAGATGAGCACTTGCAACCTGTGGCAGTGGCGGAATGGGCCCTTCCTACCAGGAGCTGCCCCAACAACTTTGCTGCGTGTGGATCTTTCTAGCTCTATGGGGGACCCCGGCCCGTTTGGTACTGTGACCTGGGCTTGTGCCTTGTCGCTCGGGTCTCATTTCTCTGGCTGCCCACAGCCTGGACTGTTTCCACCCAGGCAGCAATCCCAGAAGAATCTCCAGTGGCCATCTTTCGCTCATCCCAGGCAAACCTAGCCGGGTTCCATCGAGGTGACAGCGCAAGGCCAGGAAGAGGCTGGGCTGCGATCGCAGGAGCCGTGCTTGCATGCACCGCAGTGCCTTTTGGTACTCACAGCGGCCTGGAGACGAGCAGGGCACCCCATTAGGGTTGAAAGGAATTTTCTGGTTAATTAAAAAGGAGAGTGATGGGTACAAATACACATAAAAACAATTTGAACCTTTTTAGTTTATGCTTAGGACCACACACTTTATTCCAGAAAATACCCAAGACTGGAGGCAGAGCAATGACTGCGGATTCGAGTTGTCAGCGGCTTCCTCTCTAGCAGCAATGCTGAAAACTGCCAGATCCGCACGGAAAGCTCCCCTTCGGATGAGCAACTTGGCAGGTAGTGGAGCTGTGTGCGCGCAAAAGCCTCACGCCAGATGGTCCACATAAAAATGATTGTTCCAGTGGGAATCAAGGTCAATATGCTGTCTGCGGTGCCCAATATGAGCCAGAACTTAAGTTTGCATCGCATGTTAAATTGCGTGCATCGTTACAGTATGTAAGGGGGGCAGAGAGTGAAGGAAAACACGGCACACAAAGGAGGCATTTTGCTTTCTTCTTGGAACAGTCAGAGTTCAGGAATTCCCTGACCAAGTCCATGCATCGCTGGACACAACTGCCGTTCTACTCCTATAAGGAGGACTTTTGGGTAAAAGGGAAGGCTAAAACTCTAATAAACAAACAAACAAGTCAGGCGGCTTAAGTAAAGCAGCTCAGGCATGGGAGGTACAGCCCTGGCTTCCGACGGATCTCATGTCCGTCTCCTGCATCTGGCTAACCAATCGGCGAATCTATCCTTTTCCAACTTGGTGCTCTCCAACTGGATGGGGCTATAATGGGAGGCTCAACCGGCAGGCCAAATGCCGTCTCCCAGGACCTCTTACCAGCAGCACTCCAGTAGTGGGTTGAGCTGAAAGCAACATGGCGGAGCCCGCCAGAGCTTCCAAGAACGCCCGTGTGCTTTGGCTTAAAGCTCTCCTCGCCAGCATCTAAGACGGGAAGGCATCACACCTTTTCGGAATGGAGCAAAACTGTTCAAAAGACACGGGATGCGGGGAGGTAGCTCGTGAGGACCAGCTTGGCCTCCAGGCGAGCTCCTGGCCTTCAGCTGTCCCTAACCCAAACCCAAACTGGACTTTAATCCAAACCTGCATACAGGGCTGAAATCTAAAGCCATTCCTTGAGCTTTGAACTTTTGTGTTCTGTACTTAATATAGAAAAATGGGAATGCCAAAGGATCAAACTGCAGATGTAAAATTCTGTACCACTGCAGCGATTGAATGGCATTCTTGTTCACAGGTTATTCTCTTGGTCCTCAAAATACCCTATACCCTTTCATGGAAGGTCACCTCTAGCTTTTAAACGACATGAATATTGTTATTTATGCTATTAGTACTTTGACAGTTTTTATCATTACAGTTCTTGTGATTGCAACCTGCCCTGGTTGTTCCGTATATGGAAAGGTGGGACAGAATAAAGAATATTCTGAAATAAAGAAATAAACCTTTTTGGAAGCAGCTGTAAAAGCAAAGTGCATTGGCATTTACATCATCCAGTTACAGGTGTAAAAGGGAGCAACCTGCATGTACAGGACGAAAAGGGTTTCCGTCTCCTGTTGACAGTCGTGAGACTGGAAAAAATCTCCCGTAATAGTTTGTCTAGTTCACTGCTGGCATCCAGCACTAGGAGAGGGCGAGGGCTGCTAAAGCTGCCGCTCGCTTGGAAGAGGAGTCCCACCTCTTGCCACACTGCGATATGCGGAACAGGCGGCCGCCGTTTGTGGCATTACTCACTGCATGCAGCCGCTGCGTTCAGTTCCCAGGGTCTAGCGTGGCCGGCAACCTTCTAGAATCGGCCTCCCGCCTTTGGTGACGTTTCGCCAGCCCTTTGCCTGCCATGGATAGCGAAATAGCAGAAGTTGTGGGGAAACACGTCTGATGTAGAAAGGAAGATTTACTTGTGAAACCGAAGGCTGGTGTTTTCCCAGACAACCCCGTGAAGCCGCTGAAGATGGCAAGCGGGTCGGGTGATTCTGGTGGGTTTGTGAGGCTAAAGACGGGGATGAAACTGGCATGTCAACTGTAGGACTTTATACTAAGTGGCGGATCGCAGCGTTCAGCGAGGGCTTCCATGCGCAAGGCAGTGCTTGGGCCCCCCGGTATTTCGCTCACGCTGCTCTGTGGCACATTTTGTCTTCCCCCGCCGTTGCCCCCACACGGTTGAGCCACTGCTCTCCTTAAGAGGGAAAATGCAGAATCGCTTCTTTCTCCAATCCGCTCTGGTGTGCTTTTCTCGCAGGAGGCTGCCCGGCTGCCCCTGGGCAGAGGGGATACTGGGGCAGTGGGGACTGGTGGTGGGAGCCGTGCTTGGTGCGCTGGCCTGTGTGGCCCTCGCTGGCCGGACCTTTGGGGTGGACGGAGCAAGGAAGGGGCCGGGCGGGAGGTGAGGCACGAGGGCCTCCGGGGGCTTTGGCACCTCCGAGCTCCTGCAGCGGCTCTGTAGCCTCCGTTGCCATTGTCCTCTTGCTCGAGGAACAGCTGGCTGAGCGGCACATCTGCTCTGAGGGAAACCAGGTGCTATTCCATTTTCTTATGAGTAACGCAGTTGCCCTCAGTGGGGCTACTTTGGGGGTGTGGGCGAAGGCTGTTCTTGCTTGCTTGTGGCTGGAGGGAATGTGGCAAATACAAACTGAATACCTGCCCCTAGGAGAGGCAGGGGCTGCAGCTGAGTGGAGCAACTGCCACACGTAACACCCCTACACACACACACAGAGGAAAGCTTTTCAGAGGGTGCACAGCCTCATGAAGAGGTGTGACTCGCCTGCCTCCGGGAGGCTTGGGGCCATGTGGGAATAAAACCTTCCGGTGCAGGAACCCCTGCACTTATCCCGAATCTCTGACCACACAGTGCAGCCCAGTGGATCCGCTCGGGAACTGCAAGCTCTCCCAGATTAAGACTTGCGGAAACCCGTGTCCGAGTGCGGCCGACCCCACACGCCACGGAGCAGTGGGGGGCGCTCCGGCTCGCCTCCTCTGGCCAGGCGGCCACCCAAGCATGTGTGGGGGGCATAAGTTGCGACCTCAGGAGGGAAGGACGAGGCGCTTCCAGAGGAGCAGTTCCCACCCGCCAGTGCAAGCGGGGCGCCAAAGGCCGGAGGCCACAGCCAACCCCTCCGGTCCTCCCTCCCTTTGACCAGCGCTTTGCGTCCAGGAGTGCCCAATTAGAGAAACGCACAGAGGGGGAGGGAAATGTGACGGCCCGGTCTCACTGTATTTTATTTACAAGTGCGGGGAAAGCGGGGATGTGGTGTAAGCAGCACTTTTCTGGACTAATCTTGGCAGTGGCCCACACCGCCACGTATCCGGGGGTTTGCTCTCTAAATCGAGGGTTGGCTCAGAGCGACTGTATCCTGACCCAACGGACAAAATCACTGCCAGTGTAGTAGCAGTATTATGATGATTATGCATTTATCTCTTTTTTTCCTCTAGTGAGCAACGCAAGGTGGCTCCCACAGCCCTTTCATCCTCACAACAGCAGCCCTTTGGGAGATGGGGCCAACAAGCGTGAGGGGGCCAAAGCCACCCTGGGCGCGGGGACAAGACGCCTCTGCTCCTGGCTCTCCAGTCCGACAGCTCTGCACCGGGATCTCTGCATGCGCAAGGGCGGCCGCAGGGCCCTCAAGGTGAGACGGGGGGCCCGTCCCCTGCGTACTGCGCCTTTCCGTAAGAGTGTCGGTCGCGAGACTCAGCAGTGGAGATTTGGCTGGGGAGAAGCACCCTCAGGAAAAGTCCAGTCTGACACTCGGCAGTTCTGGCAGGTTGTCCGTTTATTTCAAAAATGTCTAAACCAACTAACTTCCAGGGCAAGAGCCCTTCCAAGGGGACTTGGACAGAAGCAAGTCCCAAGTGGCGAAAAGGCCCAGCACAGGAAGCACCAGAGCCGCATGACTCCGGCACGGCGACGCTCAGTCCTTAATGGAGATGAAGCCAATCTGCGTGCCGAAGTTCTCACCGTCCCGAACGTGGGAGTAGAACCGATCGGGGCAGCACGATGTACAGAGAGTGAGGTTTTGCTTCTGGTCTGTTACAGAATCATCCTGAATGTTCTGCGGTAAAACACCCTCGGCCTCCAGAAGAACCCTTTCGCAGGAAGGGGGAAAGAGAGCATTTTGTCTGTTATGCGCCTGGGTATTACTGCCAGCACCTGTTTTAAAACTCCTTATATGGGATTAACTCCCATGACCTAGTTTCACAAAGCGGCTAAGACTGGCAAACATGGTTATTCATGCTTCTTTTTTTCTTTTCTTTTCATTTCAAGTTTTTATATGCTGTCCAATACCACAGTCTCTGGATGGCTTACAAAATAAACATAAAAACATAAAACAGCTTACCAACAAACACACTGCATCTGACGATTAATTATACAATCAGAGATAAAACCAATGAAATATTGAAATGTTGGGGAAATAAAAAGGTTTTCGTCTAACATTGAAAAGAATAAAGGGACGGCACTAGGACAGTGCCCTGGCGAGCATGTTCCAAAGTCGGGGCACCACCACTGAAAAGGCCCTCGATACCTTGCAGATTTATTTATATTTATTTTATTTAGGAAGCTTCTATGCAGCCCCATTCGCCAAAGCCTCAGGGTGGCTCACAACAATAATGTCTTAGGAGCTTAGAAACATCAAGCCAGACTGAATGGTGCTCTGTTGGACTACAAGCCACAGTAAGTATATGACCAGTTACCATGTGCAGCTGAGGTTAAAGTATAGCCTAGCCTAAGTAAAATGCTGCTCCTCACCAGAAGTAATATTTAAATCGATCTTATTCATGTATTTCGTAATCTGTAGATTGGCCCACAACCTGGCACTTCCAAGACGCGTCCATGAGCGAGGTCAGCACAGCCTGCACCCTCATGCAGTGAAGCAGAGGCAGAGTGAAGACAGGACGGCAGCGCCCGCACGGGGCACATGGGCCTCCATGGGAGGGTCTCCTGGGCCGGGCCAGGCGAGGAAGGGCAGAGCACGCGGGTGGGGGGGCTCCCTCCCCTTCGGCTGCCCCGCCGTTGATCCGGGAAAGGACGGCCTCAGCAGGAGAGGCCTGCTCTTGCCAGCCCTGGGGCTCCAGGAAGAACAGCAGCCCAGCTTACCGTGTGGCTCTCCTAATATCGACGTAAGGGCTGGACGATTCGTAAAGCCGCACGCACTTTGGGTCGATTCGGTAAAATTCCTCTGCCGATTCCCGGGGCAGCCGGAAGCAGCACGGCCCCACCGAGGGGCCCAGGAGCACGAGGATGTCCTCCGCCTTGCAGCCGTACTCGGTCCTCATGGCCCGCACGACGGCCGTCGACACGCCCCGCAGGGTGCCCTGCCAGCCTGCGGAGGGGAGAAGAACAGGCGCCTCACCTTTGGGCCCCGGCAGGCGAAAGCGAGGACCACCGCCGTCCCGGCACAAAGGGGTGCCGGCTTTTCGATATGTGCGGCAGGTGTGAACGAGCGTCTCTGGGCAGGCAAGTCTGCATCACAGGCCAAAGCAGACACCGTGTTGGTACCTGTCCTTGCTTTTTGCACGTCTCGCTCCACTTACGTGTCAGGTGCAGCCCACCTGTGCATTTCGCACCTGCCAAGATCTCCATGGAGATTCCCAGCATCCACAATGACCGAGGGGAGCTGGCAGACTGAAGCTGACCCCAGGGCTGCCCCCTGGAATGGCTGCCCCTCGAAGAACGGTGTGGGGCAGTGGTAATGAGCATGGGCGTGGGGCTCAGGCGACCCGGGTTCAAGTCCCCGCTCGGCCAGGGAGCCCACTGGGTGACTTTGGGCCAGGCACAGGCTCTCGGCCCAGCCTACCTCACAGGGTTGTTGCTGTGGGAGGTAAGATTGAGAGCAGGAGGAGGAGACGGATGTACGCCATCTCCGAGTTCCCTGGAAGGCACAAAGGTGGGATGTAAATATAATTCATACATAAGGCTATAGAAGCGTAATGGCCCCTGCCTGGAAGGTCCATCCGTTCCCTCCACAGCTTGGCAAAGATGGCCCCAGGCCTGTGATGCTGCCTAAGCCCGGAGGAGCTGAGCCTAAGCGCTCGTCTGCGAGCCCCACACGGGAGCTGGAAGCGAGAACCACGCGAGCGCCCAACACGTGCTCCGGATGCTCCGGCGGGGGCGAGGCTGCGGGGCCGGTGAGAAACTGCTGCGGCACCGGCTGAGCACTAAACCTTGTCCTCTGTCTTCCCATTCCTTCGGCAGGCCTTCCCCGCTCATTCAGCGTGCAGAGAAGCAGCAGTTTCCTTGAACCATTAGAGGAAAAGGGCAATCCAGCACGTGTGCGTCCAACTTTTTTAGAACAGAAATGTCTGTGTGTGTGAAAGATGACAGACCCGGCACCTTTCCCAAAGCTCTGACCCTGCCGGCACCTTCTTCTCCAGCTCAGGTACCAAAACTGAACCAGAGAAAAGCACCTGAAGTGACGCGCATCCCAAGGGACGTGGATTGGGTGAGCTCTCCCTCATATACACCTCTTCTATTCAAAAATAAAATAACATGAAGAGGGGAAGGATTATCTTCTGAAAATGGCTTTGTTCTTGTACCCAGCACAGAATGCTTACAACTCGAGCTCCTCTCTGTGTGGGTTTGTAAGGAATTGGGGAAGAGGCTGAGAAACGTGCGGGAGTTGCACCTAATAGTCCTCCATGGGTAATTAGCTGTGTCAGAGAGAAAAAACAGGAAAAGTAATTACTGTCAGTGGTTCAGAGAGCAAAATGGGAAAGAGACGCCTGCACAAGGAACGAGGCAAGCAGGGAAATCGTGTCAGATGCAGGGCGGGATGCTGCTGCTGGGTGGATTCGGTGGCTTTTGCAAGCCAGCAAGGACTCCTCTTACCCGAATGGGCCGCGCCACAAGCTTTTAGGACAGGATCCGCGAAAAGCACAGGAATGCAATCAGCCCCAGGAGCCGCGATGGTAACACGTTTCTGGTTTGTGATTATCCCGTCGTAGCTGTCTGGTTTGGCCTTTCCCATGACCCAGACATCACTGGCGTGGTTGACCTGTTAACATCAAGCCAAGCTGAAAACCTGAGTTCCAAGAATCTTTCCCGGTGCAACTGATGCTGTTGCCCGCAAACAGCTTTCACTGGCCTGGGAGCACATCGGGTTTACAGGAATTCACCCCCCACCAGAACCACAAATTCCACCCAAGGAGGCAAAGACATGTGTTTCGAATTAAATATTTCTGAGCCCAGAAATATTTCAGTTCTGCTTGGAATACTAGAACTATTAGTATTCCAAGGAATCTAATTCCATACAATCTATGGAATGTGCTCCCCAGAGAGGTCCGCCTGGCGCTGTCATTTGTTTTTCAGCGCCAGGCGAAGACCTTTTTATTCAAACGTCATTTTAACTGTTAATACTATTTATTTATTTTATTCTTCGGCCAGGGCGACTTATTTTATATTGTTAACTTGTTTTATATTTTTATTGTATAATATTTTAATCGATATATTTGTGAGCCGCCCCGAGGCTTCGGCGAATGGGGCGGCATAGAAATTTTCTAAATAAAATAAATAAATAAACTGAATTCACACAAAAAATCCACTCTCTCTCACTGTCAAGCCTTGCCCAGGTTTCTTGATTTCAGTTTCATTGTGGAACAGGGCCAGAGTCATTGCTAAACAACTGGAAGTCTGAAATTCTTACCAACCTACTTTGTGTTACTCAGCGAGTCAGATTCTAGGAATTCCCCGCTTCTGCCCCTGCCCTGCCCTGCCCTGCCCTGCCCTAAATGATCAGAAGCCAAGAGAATTCAGGGTCTATTCCCACGTGAATCCCATCACTCAAGCTCTCTTTGGAACCGCTGCTCTGGACACTCTTGGATGCTAAAAGGAGCATTCCGGTTCCCCAAGCTTTTGAGCGAGGCTTCTTGTGGTAGGGGCCACAAGAAGATGGGAAAGGCTTTGAGACACCCTTCTGCAGCCTACCACCTGCAGGATTCTTCGTCTTACCCTTACGCTGTGATACGCGTCTGCATCGAGCCCCGCCACTGCCGCCAGGCGACGGAGGTTTTCCTTGACCACAGCAGGCGGGTCGCGCCGCTTGGAGCTGCTGAAGAGGTTGCAGGAGCTCAGGGTCGGTATGTACGAGATGCCACCAGTCCTGGTTGTGAATCCATGGAGGAAGACGTGATCTAGGGAAGAAGAGCAAGGTGCGGGAACGCATAAGGCCTCCGTTACGCCCTCCGGCACCAGCGTGCGTTAAGGCCGGGCCGAGTAGCAGCCGGGCTTTCTATTTTCTCAAACGGGAGATCAAGCATCTGGAAGAGTCCATTTTAAATGTCCTAAAATCCTTATTTTCAGGCTCTGACCATGCAAACTTTGACATTTGGTTGGCTTTTATTCATTGCCCCATTCTCTGTCTCTGATGGCTCTTTTTATTTTTGTAACAGCTTAACCGATAACGAGTTCTGTGCAAAAAGCATACACAGATTATGTGACCTTCTGGTCAAGTTCAGGGCAGTGTGTGCTCTCCAGCAAAAGGTGCATTTAGAAACTAAATTATTATTCTACAGCAACTCTTTTCAGTAGACGCGCCTGGTCTTTCTGGAGGAGCCAACTTCTCCGGCTGCCGCCACCCATTCCTGTACAATGTCAGCTGTCCCTTACACAGAAAGGCCCAAAGGCTTCCTGCTTGGAAAAACTAACAAGAAGATCAATGGAGGAATAATCAGATTATTAAACATGCGTTCATATTACCTGGGATCAGCGAAGATTTGAGAATGGTGAGGTTTCCCTTCAGACCCGGAAGACTTCCCAAAAAGAACCCGATTTCACTTCGGATGCTTTCCACATCTTGGTCTGTGAGCGGCACCAATTCCCCCTGAGATGTGCAGGGCTCCCAGAGGTCGTTGTCACCACCATTCAACTGCAAATCTTTAAATTCAAACTGATAAACCTTAGTGAAAAGCTGGTTAATATACTCCCTCAATAAGGGTTTCCTCTGCACTGGCAAGATTATTTCGACAGTATTTATGTCTTTTTCATCGAGCTTTTGCTTAACGGTGTACAAAACGGCAGCCGTCGTCTTGCAACAGACAACTGTGAATCCTTTCTCTGGACAATGGAAGCCTTGTGCCGCCTCTGGAAGTCCATCTGTGCCGTTCCTTTCACTTCCGGGCGTTTGGCAACACATGAGGTAAACCGATGGAGCTTGGAAAGCAGTCTTCTCTCCAACAGTTTCTAGGATCTTGCTAATTGATTCCTGGGTCTGAGTATTCCAAGAACTGATTTCCAGGTGGCATAGATCAATTAGAACTGCCTTGGCCATATCCTATGGTGATGGGCAAAACTGGAGCTCCTGGACATGTAATGAGCAATCCTGAGAGAGAGAGAGAGACAGAGAGAGAGACAGAGAGAGACAGAGAGAAGAAAAAGAATGGAGAGTGTGTATTCTTTCCAAGGTCATGCTCTTTCTTTTCTGAGAACAGTCATTACCAAGTCACAACCAGTTGGCTCTTTGGCAGGTAAAGAAACGAATCGGAGAAAACAAGTCCTAAATGTTTCAGGCTGTAATCCAATACCCGTTTAGCTGGGATTCAGCTCCACTGAACTCAATAAGACTTACTGATGACTAGACTTGTGTGGAATTGCACAGCTGCATTATGTGTGCTTTGGAAGCTCTTTGTGAACAGAATTTGGAAGTACAGGTAGCATAACTGAGACACCTTTTCTTTGCATTTCGATTTCTCCCTCTGAAAGAAGTGGAAAGCCAACAGCTTTTTATAGCGTTTCCTTCAATGTTGGATCAGCTTTGCAATCAGCAATTGATTTTTTTACCACATTAAAACAGTCCCCCAGAATGATCTGGCTTTGTATATCTGTTTTATTTAATACGGAAACGCTTAGAAATTAATTTGAATGCAAAATTTAGACTCAGGAATCCAAGCCCATCTTAAGCTAATTCCTCCCACCCCTCAAACTTTCGCCAGCTGGATTTTTCCTTCTCAAAACCACTATTTCTCACATGCATGTGTGACATTGGCCGGACTTTCTGTTGCAGATAGCCACGCGGGCCTTCCACTGAGATGCTTTTGAGGAATCGTGAACAATGATTATTTCAATGTCATTTCCAGGCATTTAAGTTAGAAATGCGGTATGGAAGGCATACAGAATGCACGTCAGGGAAAATCAAAAGCCACAGAAGAGAAGGAAGACCGAAGATGGACGTATTCCATAAAGGAAGCCACGGCCTTGTGTTTACAAGAGCTGGCCAGGGTCGTCAAGGGCGTTCACGCATCGGAAGGCTTCCAACGGTTGTAGAACGTGCCGGCACATAACAAGAACGGCAGAAGCGACAGAATACAGGATCCGGCAGCAACAACTGTGAGAGCGAGAGGCCTGGAAAGCAGAAGTCTCTCTTCCCTGGTCGTGACCCCAGGCCTGCCCCCGTCCTGGCTGGAGGTCTGGCTCAGAGAGGTCTCCAACCCTCACCCCCAAGAGTGTTTTGCAAGGTGTTCCAGTGCTGCTTTTGGGATGCACCCTCATTAGCACAATAAAGTATTTCGGGAACAACATTATGGAAAAAATTGTGCACACAATCCCAGGGAAAGGCTTCTAAGGGGGGTGACCACAGGTGCCCTGGGAGCTCCTTGGGGAGGCAACCTCCAGCGGCCAGTTGCGAAACCTGCTGTGAAAGGAAGACTTTTGGGGGTTTGGCAATCTCCAATAGTGTCCTTGGAAAAATGGAAGGACGGTCATGAAGAGTTGTGGGAGGCAGGGGAAGCCTAGGAGTCCCCATGCAGGAGGCCTGAAGGTGGGGAGAGGCAGGTTATGCTGGAACCGCGACGCACCTGGCTCTTTTGCCCGGCACAATGCCACCCTGGGGCCGATTGGACGGCCTTGTGAGCACCGGCTCACCCCGCGATGGCCGGTGGACAAGGAGAGCGAGGCACCTGCACAGAGCAACAGTCTTTTCTCCTTTACAAGCAGCACTACTTCGGAATATCCCCTTCTTCACTCTTGGACCTCTTCTAGCCAACATCACTCCGAACAGAGATCTTGATCGGACTCTCTTCAAGGATGAGTCCTACCCGTGTTTGCATTCCCAAGATCAGGCTGCAATGCACGCTTGCTTGTGCAAGCGCCCTATAATTTACTGGGAGCAAATTAGGAATTATTATTATTGTTATTATTATATAGGAATGTGTAAGATCAGGCAACAAATTCAAGCCAGGGCTGCACTCTGAAGCATATTTACTAATTTAGTAACTGATGTCACGTTAATGGGCTCCATCCCACCAGGGTTTATACCTTAATGCATTTGTTCAGTTTTCAAGGTACCAGAGGAGCACTTGTAAAATTTAGTGGACTTACACTAAAGCATAATGAATTCAACGGGATTCCTGAGGACTAGGAGGGCTGAGCGACTAAAATAACACTTCCAAGGAAGGCATCAACCAGCTCGCAAACTCAGACGAGAGAAACAGGTAGGTGCCTGGCAGGGCATTAACAGCAAGAGGCCGATACTGCAAAAGCAGAAGAGCAAATAGATGCATTTACTTACTGCAGAAATGCGTTGCAGCACCTGGACGAGTCTGCGCCCTCCCGGAGACCCTATTTTCTCCCCTTTGGGAAACCTCCCAAGAACATGTCGACGAGAAAGGAAGGGAGGAGAGCAGCAGAGCTTGCTTTAAATGCTGCGACAAAATGCGCTGACCCAGTAACGGCGGGGAGTTCCAACGTTTCTGCAAAGCGCTGCTTGTCCAATCAATCCCTCCGAAGTTGCTGCGCTAACCGGAAGAGCGCGCTGACTCCTGGCAGGCGTGCAAAGCGGAGCCGGCGTGCTGTGGCGTGCAAGCTCGGCGCCTCCTGCTTTCCCCCCCCCCCCCCCGCGTGCGGAAGTGGGAGCTCCCCGGTGCAACAGCGCGGGGGGGGGGGTCGCAAAACTTTGGAGCGGCAGCTGCGTTGTGCCAGTCAGTCTGGTCTGCCGTCCACCGGACTGCTTTATGTCTATGGGCAAAGAAATTCCAGCGGCAAAGAAAGCTGCGCTTGCTCTCTCTCGGGTCCGCCCAGATAGACGCGCCTTTTCTTTTTGCACGGCTAAGCAATGCTTTGCAAAGCCTCATACAGCCCGTGGCGTGCCGGGAAAGGCTGGCTCGCCCGCGCATGTATCTCGCTCTGAATATTCCCGAAGTGCACGTGAGGACATGCCCTCTCTTCGGCCAAGCCGAGTGAAGCTTGGATGCAAGCTTTACAGCTCTCCAGGGGTCTTCATCGGGCTAGACGGCCCAGGGAGGGAGGAACAGCGGTTGCAGCCTTGAACCCGCGCTTAGCGCCAGTCTGAGCTGGGACGCGGGGGAGAGCTGCCGAGGCTCAAACTGGGCTCCACCAGCTGCCCCAGCGTGTGCGCGGGGTCCCCCAGCTGCTCCCGGACGAGCGAGCAGTGGTGTTGGTTCTCCAGGTCTGAAAACAGAAAACTCGAATGGTGGCTCGGCTTGCGGCTCGTGAGGGAAAGCGGCCGGCGGCTCAGCGTGTGCAGACGGGGCCGCTCGCAGGGTCTGTCCAGAAAGCTGGAGGGCATTTGCGGGGGGGGCCCGCCTGGGTGTGAACGTCCCCAGAAGCCACGGCGGCCAGGCAGGCCTGGCAAAGGGGTGGCTGGACGCACGAAATGAACACGGGCAGCTGCAGGGCTTCGCCAGCCGGGGCCCGAGGAGGAGGGAACGCGAATGAAGGGGGCCTGGAGGGCGGCAGGCTGTGGCAGGGGCCCCGCAGGCCAGGCGAGCGGCAGGTGGGGCCGGGCCTCAGCCTTTCGCCCGCAGCCCAGGTATGCGGGCAGGACCCAGGCTGTTGCAACGGGACGGCGCGCAAAACGCGTCGGCTAAAGCGCTGCCTTGGAGCAGCGTCTCTGTTCTTGCCGTCGGTAAGTCGCGGAAACCTTGGGCAGCGTGAAAAGTTAGCCGTGCGGGAGTTTTTGCCGGCAGGCGTCTGGTGGAGGCCCTGCTCGCTTCCCACAGGAGCCTCGTGCATTGCAGTGGTTCTCTGTGCATGCTCAGTGGACCGGCTTCCTTGCAAATGGGCGGGGCAGCTTGGCCTTCTCTCTTTCGGTGCCTCGCCCAGGAAAATCCGCAGTGCAGGGCAAACCGTGCCTCCGGGACGATTGCCCCCACGGCTCATTTTCTCACTGAGAAGTTAACCAGGAAGCAGCTGAGGAACCGGTTGAAAAGACCGGATTCATTGGTCCCCGCGGATCGATCGATGGATCGATCAATTAATTAATTAATAGCTTTTCTAACCCATCTGCTACAGACGTCTTGGGACGTCATACAAAAAAATGTTAATTAGCAATTGATTAATGGTTGGAAACTGCCCAGAGAGTCGTTTGGGCCTGTCAGAGACTCTCAGCCAAGCCTCCCTCACAGGGTTGTTGTTGTGAGGGTAAAATGGAGAGGAGAACGATGGAGGCTACCTTGAGCTTCCTTGAAAGGAAAAACAGTTGGGAGGGAAATATAAATTAAACGAGCACCCCTTAAAAGGCGTGCAAGTCATTAAATGGACAGAGCAGTTTCACGGTTTATGTACATGCTAATAAATGGATCTGTCAGCCAGTTTGGGCACCTGCTTCCAGGACCGAATCAAGGATTGATTGGTTGATCGGTTGGTTTATTGAACATGCAGGTAGATTTGGCGTTTGTCTGCAGCTGAAGGCCTCGCAGGTGTTAGAGGAACATACACGAGGGATGCAGGAGACGCAGCTTGAATTTGGGGCAAGGAAACAGTGGGATGCCGTGGAGGCCGAAAGCGGCTCAGAGCGATGGAGGGCCCCGTCTGAGATGCCCTCCTTTTATTTCCAGGTTCCTCCTTTTTGGGATTCAGAGCAAGAAAAAGGAAGCCTGTGGACAAACAAGCCAGTGCAGGCCTTGGCCGTCCGGCGGGACTATTTCTGAGCCTTTGGCCCTCAGGGAGGGCAGATACCGTGTTTCCCTGGAAATAAGACCGGGTCTTATATTAATTTTTGCTCCAAAAGACACACAAGGGCTTATTTTCAGGTGATGTCTTATTTTTTCACGTACAGCCATCTACATTTATTCATGTACAACAATCTACATTTATTCAAATACAGTCATGCCATCTTCTTCTGGAACAGTGTCATAATTCTCCAAACCCCGGCTTGTGTTGCAGCGGACGTACTAAATGCGTCTCTCTGGCGGATGATCTTAACTGGGGCTTATTCTGGGGGTAGGACTTCTATTACTGAATAAACTGAATAACTCAACCCAGACAAGACGGAGGTCCTGTTGGTTGGCGGATCGGGTTTCGGAGAGGGTGGATTTGACCTGGTCCTGAATGGTGCAACACTCCCTCTTAGGGATAAGGTCCGCAGCTTAGGAGTACTCCTCGACCCGGAGCTTTCTTTGGAAGCTCAGGTGACAGCGGTAGCAAGGAACGCCTTCCTTCAGCTTCGGCTGATTAATCAGCTGCGCCCCTACCTGGAATACGACTGCCTGGCGACGGTGACACACGCGCTGGTGACTTCCCGCCTAGACTTCTGTAACGCGCTTTACGTGGGGCTTCCCCTGAAGACAGTCCGAACACTTCAATTGGTGCAAAATAGAGCTGCCAGGTTGCTGACGGGGACGGGGCGTTATGCTCACATGACTCCAGTCCTCCGTCAGCTTCACTGGCTTCCCATTGAGGCCCGGGCCCAATTCAAGGTGTTGATTATGACCTACAAAGCCCTAAACGGCTTGGGTCCTGGCTACCTGAACGAGCGCTTACGTCTGTATACGCCCGACCGCCCTTTGAGATCTGCGGGAGAGTCCCTTCTCCGGGAACCCTCCATGAAAGAAATTAGGAGAGTAAGTACCCGGAGGAGGGCTTTCTCTGCGGTGGCGCCCAACCTATGGAATTCACTCCCCAAAGAGGTCCGCCTGGCACCGTCGTTACTGGTTTTTCGGCGCCAGGTAAAGACCTTTTTATTTAAACATCATTTCAATTGTTAAAACATATGATCTGGCCTGGGCAACTTCTTCTTCCTTCTCTTTCTCCTCCTATATTTTTATTTTATACTGATAATTTTAATTTTGTATTTGTAAATCAATGTATTTTTTGTATTGTTATATTTAATGGTAATTTATTATGTACTATTGTATTTCAATGTATTTTATCATGTTGTAAGCCGCCCCGAGGTTTCGGCAAGGGGCGGCATAGAAATGTTATAATAATAATAATAATAATAATAATAATAATATTACGAGCATCCTGGAAAATCATGGTAGGGCTTATTTTCCGGTTTGGTCTTATTTTTGGGGAAATAGCGTAAATCTCATGGGAATGGGGCCACAGCATTCCCAAATTGCTTGCCCCTTCCTGTTGTTTTATTTGTCTGCCTCTCCTGACGCATCCCAGCAAGAAAATGGCATTTTTCTCCTTGGTCCCTTTTTGCAGCAAGGTGATATTTGCTGCCAACAATATTCCTTTGCAGATGTTGTGAGGAAAATGCACCAACTTCCCTCTTTCTTCCCGCAGAGAGCTTTCCAATCCCGGCAAGAGCCGCGAGAATAAAATAATTCAAGGGGAAAGTATTTTATCCCTCACAGGTGATACTGGAAAAGTTGGAAGTGAAGTAAAAGTTGGAAGTGAAGTAAAAGTTGGAAGTGGAGGCTGGGTGGAGAATCAAAGCTGGGAAGAGGGAAAGAGCATCTCCCCAAGCTCTAAAGACAACTCAGACTTTCCCAGATGTTGTCATACTACAATTCCCATCAGCCTTAGGCCAAATTAAGGATGGCGAGGGACAATGGGAGTTGCAGGCCAAGAACACTTGGAGATACCTGAGGCTGGCATTTTTGGGTGTCTGTGGGGAATACCAAAATAGAAAGAAAGACCAAAAGTTCATTGTAATATTTTCAACAAGAAGCAAAACTGGCCAGAAAATGTTTCTTTTAAAGGAATAGATAGACACATGTGTGTGCTTATGTGTATAAACACAGAGTAGCTGAATGATGCCAGATTGATTGCTTATGCTGCAAAAATAAAACCAATAAAAATAGCTATTGAAGCTATTTTAATTAAAGCAATCTGAAGTAAAGGGAATAATGCAATGAAAAATACAGTTTTAAAATAAAATTTTTGAAAGAAACAAAACATTAAAAGTTTTCAGTAATCTGTTGCTAGAAAGATTGCATTTTTCAAATGTAAATAAAATTTTAAAAATCATTTTTAAATGGAAAATGGGTTATATGGATAAAAATAAATAATACTGGGAAAGCACAGTTTATGTATTTTACTTCTGTGTATGCTATAAAACAGAAATATATAAAAGACTAAGAAACTTGAACCTATGAAGTGCTTTAAATATGTTAATTTCTTTAAAAATAGGGAAAATGTTAATATATAAAAACTACTGTCTTGCATTGCAAGATAGGTTTGCAAGGAAATGTGTGGTAATCATGTTTCCTTCCCATTGCAATTTCCCGTCCCTTCCGGAAAAGTCTCAGGAACTACATGGGGTGGGTTCCAGGGAACGTGGCCGGGACCAGAAAACGTTCCTTTTATGAACTTCCTTCAGGCTGCCATCCCAGAGGTCTTCCAAAGCCATTATGCCCCACCAGCATGGCACATGCTGGGTGCAGAGGGACTCTTAGGGTTTAAGTCAGTTTTTGGGGCCATTCCCCTCTGGAAAGCTCCTGAGCCCCTCACCTGGGAGACCAAATCACTGGAGAGAGTTTAGGAGCAGCAGGTGGACACCTGGGAACTTCTTCAGGCAACTTCAGGCAACCCATCCAAGCCAATGTTTACAATAAAACGATCCTCGTGTTTTGTATTCAGGTCTGTGGTTAGACATGAGATGCAAACCAACGAGAGATGGTTAGTGCATTTGGGTGAGCTTGAGAAGAGAGAAATTCTTGCACCAGTCGGTATATTAATATTGTACTTTTAAACTGCAATTTTCCAGCCGGCTTTCCAATGCTGTCTGTCTTTTCCCCGTTAGCCATGGCAAGTCCGAGTTCTCCGTCATTAACTGAAGTGGTGAAACGAGTAGCAGAGCAGCAGAATAGTCAAGCCGCCGAAATAGAGACGGGCAAGGCTCTTCTCGCGGAGTTGCAGGTGATGGGGACATTTCGATCAATAGTTTTGCATGTCCACAGTGCTTGTTTTTAGCAAAGGCCAACCTTTTAAAAAGATGAGCTTTGCTTGCTGCTGAAAGGAATACAAAGATGGTGCCAAGCGAATCTCTTTAGGGAAGGGCATTCAAAAAATGGGGGGGGGGGCAGCAGTAGATGAGGCCCTCTTTCTGTTAACCACCCCTCTTACTTCCTGGAGGGCCCCAAAAGGACCCCCTGCCTGGTTCCCAAGGGCCGGGCAAGTATCTATGGGTGCAGGCAACCCTTCAGATAAGCAGGGCCTAAGCTGGTTTATCCCATTATATTAACGATTTAAGCAACTTGGGGACTTTAACTCCCAGCTGTGATCTGAATCGTTTGGAGGACTACTGGTTACCTTCCTCTGGTTTTTAGCCTTCTGTCTCAAGCATTAATTTTTCACTGGTGTGTCTGCACATTTTATGTTATATAACAAGTAAACTAAAGCGGCTAAGAGTATTGTTGGCCCAGGACTTGGGAAATTGGGGTTCTGGTCTTCTCTTGGTCATGAAATTCACTGGGGACTTAAGGGCAGTCACCGTCCCTCGGCCTAACCTACTGTGCAGGGTTGTTGTGAGGATAGACTGGAGAGGAGAAGGACCACGGAAGCTGCCTTTGGGCACTCGCAGAAGAAGAAAAGGCAGGGCATGCCTGTGAAAATAAATAATAAAAACTAACTAACTGTTGTAAGCCGCCCCGAGGCTTCGTTGAATGGGGCGGCATAAAAATGTTTTAAATAAATAAATAAATAAATAAAACTGTTACTATATTTTTCTGTAGACTCAGCTGCAGGAGCTTGAATTCCAAATGAATTGTGTTGACTCAGAAAGAAAGGCAATAGAAAGGGAAATTTATCATCAAGATGAAAGCACAGCCAGTTTGAAAGATCGTTGTGAAAAGCTGGGCAGGCAGAGCGCAGGCTTGTCTGCCGAGAATGTAAAGCTGCGATTTGATGCACAGACTTTGGAAGAAGAATTTAAAGGCATGCTCCGAAGAAACAGGGCCTACTATGAGAAAATAGCTGCTCACAAAGACCGTTTTGTGGAGGTGGAAAGTAAATTGCCACTCATGACTGAACTCTCGAAAAAACGAGCTGCCGTCAAGGAGATGATCCTGCAGAAGGAAGCGCTTGTCTCTTCTCTGCGGAATCCGGATGTGCTTTCTGCAAGCCCAGTGCAGGTCCAGTTAATTTGCTTTTTCAACTACTTTATCTGACTTTTTTGTTCCTTGCAGCAGTCTGAGAATTTTGTCACAATGAGGGAAGCGGTTCCATTTGTGTTGCCTGGTGCACCTGACTCTGAAATCAGCTCGGTCAGCTGCTGTCATTAGTTGCTTACGGAAAGCTGTACTCATTGAAGTGAACTGCCCTCTGTCCAGCAAATTAGTTTTAGGCTGCAGCTCAAACTACCTTGTCCCAGGATTGCTTTTATTTTACAAGCTAAGCTTCATTTCCTGTTCCCCTTTTATTTGCTGATTAGAAAAATTCATTCTAAATGGTGCAAATGTGGGAAAACTCTGGGAATAAACAAGACCTCGCAACTTGAGCAACATTTATTTTTGTTTCCTCTTTCTTTGGACAAAGACAGAGAAAACATTCCCCCGTTGTGCCACTTGCCGTGTATTGTGCACTCGAATGGGTGCTCGCGGTGGGCGGTGGTCCCAGTGTTGGACTGGGGACTTGGGAGAATCTGGCTCGCTGGTTTTACCCAGTGTGTATTGAAGCCTTCTAGAGAAACAGTCAGAAAAATACTTTTCTTTTTTCTATTCCTTATTTGAGTGTCTCCTTAGGAAGAAATTGCATGTTTGCAAGGTGAAATTCATGCTCTGAAAGAAGCTGTCCATGAAAAAGAAAAAGCACTTCGAGATGAGCGAAGCATGCATGCGCAGCTTCAAAAAGAAATCGAGGTGAGTTTTCCTCCTTGGGACACATGTCCAGCTCTGCTGGGAGAGTGTGTTGAGGAGGAGGCGGGCTGACGGAAGGAGAGGTTCCACCCGGGACTTGGCCAGGGACTTTCAGAAACCTGTAACCAGCACTGGCCACATGCTTATTACCTAAGCTCTGCCTGTGAGACATTTGTCACACGCTTGTCCCTGCTGACTCGCGTTCTTGGGGTGGCATCATGGCCTCCCATTTGACCTCTGTGTCCAGCCAGTGTCCTCAGTTGTTTTAGAGCAGAAAAATTGTGGTGTTTCCTTGGGAAAGCAAATCTGTGGTTCTGGTGTTCCACCCAGAGGTTATGTAGTAGAAAAGCAAGAGAGGAAATGAATTTTCTTTGTGCTCCGATCTCAGTTCTGCAATGAAACTGAAGGGAGATACCAGGGATTGACTGCCCAGTGTGGAAAAGTTGTATAACTCTATTTAGTATTAGTACAAAACGGAAGGACGGACATAGTCAGTTTTCTGCTAAGCAGCATTCTGTCTTGCTAATAAACCCACGTGTTCCATTCTTCTGGTTCATTCACTTTTTGAAGCTAGAATCCTATGCAAACTTATCTGGAAGGAAATCCCACTGGAGGCACTAGGGCTTACTTCTGCGGAAGCACATGCAGGATAGCACTGTAAACTTGGGACATGTGGCTTTAATTCTAAGGGAAGGATTCTGCACTTCGGCTCCACCTGTTCTAGGTTTGTTTTGTGACTGGAATGGGCCACTCGCAAGAGAGAGGAGGCTGCTCAGAAGGAATTTCTGCTGCATTCAGGGGGGCATCTCCCCTAATATAAAAGTTAACCTAACCTGTCAGATATATTGCTGGGGTGTTGTTCTCTTCCATAATGTGATCTGCTCAATACTCATATTGAAAGGCAGAACATGGCTTGGAGCATCTTTGAATGTCTATTATAAAGATACAAAGGTAAAGGTAAAGGTTTCCCCTTGACATTAAGTCCAGTCCTGCCTGACTCTAGGGGGCGGTGCTCATCCCCGACTCCTGGCCGAGGGAGCCGGTGTTTGTCCGCAGACAGTCTCCGTGGCCACGTGGCCGGCAGGACTAAACACCAAAGTGCACAGAACGCTGTTACCTTCCTACTGAAGTGGTACCTTTTTATCTACTTGCATTTGCATGCTTTCGAACTGCAAGGTTGGCAGGAGCTGGGACGGAGCAGCGGGAACTCACCCCGTTGTGCGGATTTGAACTGGTGACCTTTTGATCAACCAGCCCAGCAGCACAGCGGTTTAAACCACTGCACCACCTGCAGTCCCAGTTATATCTTATAAAGATATAATTGATCGTAATTTCAGTGAGGAATGGAAGAGATAACTGTGCAGAGGGCATTAAACATGTCCCTCATACCTTTAAAATGTCTTTCAGTTTTAAAAATAATAACAGCAGCATAACTTTTAGATGTTATTTTGGCATAGTAAAGGCTTGGTGATGATGTGCAGGATGCATCTCAAGGCTTTATAATGGCAGTGCTGGGTAACCTCCTGCAGATGCTCTGGCTGGCAGATGCGTGCAGGAACAACCTGCAGCCCAGGTGTTGGCGTTATTCATTCAGTTGTGCCGGTGCATTTCTCAGGGACTTTATTCCCACTGTAACAGGTGCAGAATAAAAGATGCGAAGCTATGCTCAAGCGTTTGCAGTGCCAAGTGAACAAGCGGCAAGCCAATAAAAGACGGTGGTGCTGGAACATTTAACAGGTGGAAGGGAAGGCCGTGCGGCTGAGGAAGCCCCTTGGAGTAATTGCTTAATAAGCTCATTATAAGATACGGCCCATTCTCTCTGTGCACCAAGCCTTTAAGTGAATCTCAAATTGAATAACCTAATAATTGTCCGTGAAGCTTTTCCGTTTCCTGTCCTGTATTTTCTGTATTTTCCCTGGTTATATTCATAGTTTAGTAACATAAAAAGTGAATTTGCAATGCATAAACTTGGGGTGGGTGGAAACAGAAGTGAATGCAGCTAGTTGCTCATTGCCTGATATATCGCTATGAAATATCACTGTGTTCTTTGTTTTTAGCCTCTCAAATATGTTCAGAGAATTCCTCAGTTAGAGATGGTTCTGGCATAGTTAAGTGGGCTACAAAATATACCTGACTACAACAATATTTTAAGTCATAACTTCTCTGCAGCACAATTAAAGGGGACAATAAACCATGAATGGGCCTGAACAGAAACACCACATTCTAATAATTAATACACTAAATGGTTATTTCTTGCTTTTACTATCTTGTTATTGACATCAGAATTCACAAATGGAAGTTTGTTGATTTTTTGTATTTTTGCCTTCATGTTCTGTAATAACAGCATTTGTTTAGAAAACCATTTGCCTTCTATTTTGCACACTTAGGCAAAGACATTTCCGTCCAACAGTACAGTTTCACATTGTAAGTTTCAGGCTGATTTTATTTATATCTATAGTTTTGCTTGTTTAATGAAATGCCCAGAGGTGGTTAGACTAACAAGGCAACTAAATTTAAAGCTAATAAGCATCCTGTCAAACTTTATGCCAATTTAGGAAATAATTAGCTACAGCAGTGACCAAGAAGCGGGATGTTTCTGCGATCAGTTGGATAGTCCAGGGGGAAGAGCAACTCAGTGGAGAAGATTCGAGGCTCCTTCCTGGGGGGCGGGTGTGTCGTCTCCACAGGGTAACCCTCACTTTTTGGGGTCCTGCCAGCACCAATAATTTTTGCTGGCCCATTTGCTTCAAGGGACAAGCCTATAACTGGACCCTGTTTGCAGTCTTTCAGGGCCAAGCCCCTCCGCAGCCCCATATGGCTGCCATATAGGGCAGGACCGAACAGACCCTGTTTGGGGAAGCTGTTCAGCGCGATGCCCGAGGTTGTGCCCGGGCTCACGTGGCATCCCCGCCGGTGGTTACGCACTGCCAAGCCATCTCCCGCTCACAGGGACCCTAGGAGTAGCAAAGGCCTCCGAGGCGCCCTGCCCGGCCCTGCCCTTGTAAGCGCCACGCCCCCGAACGCACTGGGGCCAAGATTCCTGGGGGGTTCCCTGTGGGACCCTGCCTTGAGTGGAAGCGAAGCCAAGCTGCATTTGCCTGCCTCCCCAACCCCAGATCAGGTTGTCCATGCCTGAGCTTGCCCTCTGGGCTCGAACAGTACACAAAGCCATGATGAGTTTATTAAACCCAGCCGCAAGCCGTGGTTACTCAGGGCGGCCTGTCAGCCATGCCGGGGAGCGTATCGGTCCCCTCCTAGGAAACACGGGCTGCCAAATCCTTGGAGCCGTTCCTTCAGCCCCACTGAAAGAATTACTCCACCTCCTTCCGGCCCCTTTCCCGCCGTGTGCCTTGCCTTGTTTCACTGAGGCTGTACGAGCTGTTCTAGGTGGCCTTTTGGTTGACCAGCAGCCTGAATGAACAAACAAACAAACAAACAAACAGATGAACGCAAGGAGCTGCCCTGCCATCCTAAGTGGAATGTGAGAAAGGAAAAGCTTCAAGAAAGACAACAGAACAGTAGTCGGATGTAGCTGATAGGCAATTAACATTTCCAAGACTACAAAGACACAAATCGCAATTTGAAATGGAGAAAAGGCGGATCAATGGAGGAAATCAAAGCTAGCTCATTACCTCTCTTAATGAAGCTTGTGTTCTTGCCCTTGTGACCTCCAATTCGCAGCAGCTGGAACTAATGTTTGGGGAGGGGGTGGCGAGCGTGCTGCCTTTTCATTCTGCCTGTCTGTCGATACCTTTGCGTGAGTCTCCTTCGCGCGACCTCGCATCGGCAGCCAGGCGGCCAGGGCCCTTCCTCCTGGACAGTCCTGCATTAAGGGAACGCCTGGAGGGAGTGGTAAGAAAGCATAGGAGGGCCACCAGGAATAGAAGGGGGGTCCAGACCCCTCCCACAAACAGGTGTGGATAGGGCAGGCCAGAAAAGGGCAGAGGGAAGGACTTTTCCCAGTCCTCTGCATGTCAAACGCCATTCATTTACTTGGGGCGTCTCTCTGCCCCATGCTTAGAATAGGTCCGAGGGGCTGCTGATCAGGAAGGAATTGTGCCTTCTCTTTGCAGCCATGTCTTCTATTTTCATTTTTATATACCACCAATTCCCATAGGCTCTGGGTGGCCTATAAGAAATCAAAACCAATGGCATCCAGTGCATGCCATGATCTCTCTCAACAGCTTCGCGTAGTTGATGGACAGCGCTAGAGGCCGAACGAGGTCGGTGGGACCCGGCAGGTCGCGGCACATTTGGGACTGGTCTGCAGTTGGTGCGGCCCAGGCGGTTCGGAGTGGGTTTCCTGAGCAGGGGCCGTGCCAGAGGCCCGCTCTGGCAGGTAGGAGCCCCTCCCTCTCTGGAGGAGGCACTGATGGTAAGGCATGGCGCCTCCCTCAGTGCTCCCAGCCCTGAGCTCGGTCGGCTCTTGACAGAAATTTTATCTGCAGAATGGTTCCTAAAAGTGAGCAAGTGAGGGCACTCAAGAAAGGTCGGGGGCGTGGGGGCTTGAGACCCCCTAAATGCCCCTTGCCGCCCTAAATGCTGGCTGTGAAATTGCGGCCACGAAGGATCCCTGCCTGGCTGCTCCTGTTGCCACCCCGTAGGAGCAGAGAGGCTCCCTGGAACGAGCTTGGTCAGAGCCGAGGTCCGATTCCCACCATTCCAACGACAGCGTCTCTCATGGCTCCCCCTCCCATTTCATTCATGGGATCTCCTCTGAGTCAGCCAAGGGTTTCCTGTACTCGGCCCATCCTGGTAGGTCCCTGGTTAAACTTGGTGTACCTTCTGAACCTTTTAGTGAGATGGGAGTGAAGGAAGATGCTCAGTAGGATTTCTGCCGAGGTCTCTGTCATTCACGAGGTGTGGCTGCGCCAGTATTTTTCCTCCCCAAAACTCAGTTGCTGTGCACTGATGAACACGTCAACAACCACGGAGCAGTTTCTCCTGTAGTTATGATGCCTTTGGGTGCCAGAGGCTAACGAATCATTTTGTACATTTGGAAGAAGCCAGAAGAACTTGAGGGCTCACATGTTTTTTATCATTTGTATTTACTGTCCCCCCTTCTTGGATCACTGCCTTGTCGTGGCGAAGGGGCTTGCGTAGCTCGATGAAGCTATGAGCTATGCCCTGCGGGGCCGCCCAAGACAGACAGGTCATAGCAGAGAGCTTGGTAAAACGTGATCCACTGGAGAAGGAAATGGCAACCCACTCCAGTATCCTAGCCATGAAAACCCCATGGACAGTGCCAAGAGACAAAAAGATATGACGCCGGAAGATGAGCCCCTCAGGTCGGAGGGTGTCCAGTGCGCTACTGGGGAAGAGCAGAGGGCTAGTACTAGTAGTGCCAGAAAGAATGAAGTGACTGGGTCAAAGCCAAAAGGACACTCGGTTGCAGATGTATCTGGTGGTGAAAGGAGAGTCCGATGCTGCAAAGATCTATACTCCATAGGAACCTGGAATGTAAGATCCATGAATCAAGGCAAGCTGGACGTGGTCAAACGAGATGACAAGACTGAACATCGACATCTTAGGAATCAGTGAACTAAAATGGACAGGAATGGGTGAATTTAATTCAGATGACCATCAGGTATACTACTGTGGGCAAGAATCCCTCAGAAGCAATGGAGTAGCCTTCATAGTCAATAAAAGAGTAGGAAAAGCAAAACTGGGATACAACCTCCAAAATGACAGAATGATCTCAGTTTGAATCCAAGGCAAACCATTCAATATCACAGTAGTCCCAAGTCTATGCCCCAACCACTGGTGCTGGAGAGGCTGAAGTTGACCGGTTCTGTGAAGGCCTACAACACTTTCTAGAATTAACACCCAAAAATGATGTCCTTATCATCATGGGAGATTGGAATGCTAAAGTAGGAAGCCAAAGGATAACAAGAATAACAGGCAAGTTTGGCCTTGGAGTACAAAATGAAGCAGGGCACAGGCTGGCAGAATTTTGTCAAGAGAATAAGATGGTCATAGCAAACACTCTTTTCCAACAACCCAAGAGCTGACTCTACACGTGGGCATCACCAGACGGTCAACACAGAAATCAGATTGACTATGTGCTCTGCAACCAAAGATGGAGAAGCTCTATACAGTCAGTAAAAACTAGACCAGGAGCTGACAGTGGCTCAGATCATGAGCTTCTTGTTGCAAAATTTAGGCTTAAATTGAAGAAAGTAGGGAAAAGCACTAGGCCACTCAGGTATGACCTAAATCATATCCCTGATGAATATACAGTAGAGGTGACAAATAGATTTAAGGAATTAGACCTGATAGAGTGCGTGAAGAACTATGGGTGGAGGTTTGCAACATTGTACAAGAGGTAGCAACTAAAACCATCCCAAAGAAAAAGAAATGCAAGAAAGCAAAATGGCTGTCTGAGGAAGCTTGACAAATAGCTGAGGAAAGAAGGGAAGCAAAAGGCAAGGGAGAAAGAGAAAGATACACCCAGCTGAATGCAGAATTCCAGAGAATAGCTAGAAGAGATAAGAATGCTTTCTTAAACGAACAGTGCAAAGAAATCGAAGGAAACAATAGAATAGGGAGGACCAGAGATCTCTTCAAGAAAATTGGAGATAATGAAGGGACCGTTTCATGCAAAGATGGGCATGATAAAGGACCGAAATGGCAGGGACCTAACAGAGGCAGAAGAGATTAAGAAGAGGTGGCAAGTTTACACAGAGGAACTATACAAGAAAGAGCTTAACGTCCCCGATAAGCACGATGGGGTGGTCACTGACCTCGAGTCAGACATCCTGGAACGTGAAACCTTAGGAAGTCTGAGCAACAACAAAGCTAGTGGAGGTGACAGTATTCCAGCTGAGCTACTCAAAATCCTAAAAGACGATGCAGTAAAAGTGCTACACTCAATATGCCAGCAAACTTGGAAAACTCAGCAGTGGCCATGGGATTGGAAAAGGTCAGTTTACATTCCGAACCCAAAGAAGCACAATGCCAAAGAATGTTCAAACTACCGGACCATTGCAGTCATTTCATATGCTAGCAAAGTTATGCTCAAAATCCTACAAGCTAGACTCCAGCAGTATGTGGACCGAGAACTACCAGAAGTACAGGCAGGATTTCGAAGAGGGAGAGGAACTAGAGATCAAATTGCCAACATACACTGGCTCATGGAGAAAGCTAGGGAGTTCCAGAAAAACATCTACTTCTGCTTCATTGACTATGCTAAAGCCTTTGATTGTGTGAATCACAACAAATTGTGACAAGTCCTTAAAGAGATGGGAGTACCAGACCATCTTATTTGTCTCTTGAGAAACCTATATGTGGGTCAAGAAGCAACAGTGAGAACTGGACACAGTACCACTGATTGGTTCAAAATTGAGAAAGGAGTTCGGCAGGCCATATACTGTCAACCTGCCTTTTAACTTATATGCAGAGCACATCATGAGAAAGGCGGGGCTGGATGAATCACCAGTTGGAATTAAGATTGCCAGGAGAAATATCAGCAACCTCAGATATGCAGATGATACCACTCTAATGGCAGAAAGTAAAGAGAAACTGAAGAGCCTCTTGATTCAGGTGAAGGAGGAGAACGCAAAAGTTCGCTTGATGCTCAACATTAAGAAAACTAAGATCATGGCATCCGGTCTTCTCACTTCCTGGCAAATAGATGGGGAAGAAATGGAGGTAGTGACAGATTTTATTTTCCTGGGCCCCAAGATCACCGCAGACGGGGACTGCAGCCAAGAAATTAAAAGACGCTTGCTCCTGGGGAGGAAGGCTATGGCAAATCTAGACAGCATTTTAAAAATCAGAGACATCACCCTGTCGGCAAAAGTGCGTATAGTCAGGGCTATGGTTTTCCCAGTTGCAACGTATGGCTGTGAAAGCTGGACCATAAGGAAGGCTGAGCACCAAAGGACTGAGGCCTTCGAATTGTGGTGCTGGAGGAGACTCCAGCGAGTCCCTTGGACCGCAAGGCGATCAGACCGGTCAGTCCTAGAGGAGATCAACCCTGGCTGCTCTTTAGAAGGCCAGATCCTGAAGGTGAAACTCAAATACTTTGGCCACCTAATGAGAAGGAAGGACTCCCTGGAGAAGAGCCTAATGCTGGGAACAATATATGGCAAAAGAAGAAGGGGATGGCAGAGGATGAGGTGGCAGGATGGAGTCACTGAAGCAGTTGGTGTGAGCTTAGGTGGATTCCGGGGGATGGTGGAGGACAGGAAGGCCTGGAGGAATGTTGTCCGTGGGGTCAGGATGGGTCGGACACGACTTTGCAACTAACAACAACAACAACAACATTTACTGTGCAACTGTTTCAGGTGGATTATTTCAAAAACCCAGGTAACTCCATCCTGCTGTGTAGGAATGCAGGTTTAAAAATAAATTGTAAGGTTAGTAGCCACTGTGCAGATCTGTGGACACCCAGTGAAAATGAGCTTCCTAACAAATGTCAATTTTCTTGGCTGCTCACCCCCTTAGTCGCTGTGCAGAGGAGAGGCTGTGCTGTCCTAGTAACCCTAAGGAGAACCCCTTCTCTTGAAAAGGAGCTATTTAGGGGGCCCAGTCCTGCTGTGCAAAGGGCTTGCACTTTGCCTTTATTCCCCTTTCCTTCTTTCTTCATTAAACTGTAGAATTTTTGTCCATTCTCTGCGGGGTGGACAGAGAATGTAGGGGAAATGCTGCAAAACCAATCCTTTTTAGAAGCCTAAAAAGATGCTTCAGCTTGCAGAGATGCCCCACAGAAGATGTCCCAGCGCATGTGCGAACACCAGAACACACGGTCCGAAGGATGCTTGCAGCAGCATCTCAAGAAGCAAAATGAAAATAGGATGCAAGGACAGCTGGGAAGACTGTGGAGCATTTAATTCTTGCATGGTTCGTACACCAGGAACATCGTGAAGTACAACTGCGAATTCATTTAGTGCACACACAGTACACAGATGCATGTAAATGCACGCGTGTGCACACACACAAAGATGAAGCCAGTGGAAGGTTCCAACTCAGTGCAAATACTTCCGGAGAAAAACTCATCAGGGCGGCAGTGCGAGAGAAAAGGCTTCGATTTCCTGCCCCCTTTGGTTGCAGTCTCAAAAATGATGCAGCCCTCCAGCTACTGCATTTCTTAAATACTTGTTCACATTGCATGAAAAAGAGGCAGTTAGGTTTGTGTCTAATTTTGCCTGAATGTGAAAGGGGCTTAGAGATGCTTTGGTTTTTGGGTAGTATAGAAATTAAATGAACAGATAAATAAAGTAATATTTTTGCAAAGGAGAAGAAAGACCACTAGAGGGTAGCATTTACCACCTTAAAAAAGAGTGACACAGCAGTGTCTCTGCTCATGGACTTAATCCGTTCCAGGACTCTGGTCGTGACCCAAATTGGTCCTGAGCAGAGTCAAATTTCCCCATAAGCGTCAATGTAAATAAGGTTAATCTGTTCTGCAACTATTTTTTTTACTCACAAAAATTCAGAGCAAAGTGACAAAGAACAACAAAGATCGCGGCCATCTTCTCCCACCCCGCCAGCACGACTGCGACTGCGACCGCGACCGTGCAGGGAAGGCGGGCGGCTTGTGATCGTCACCTGATGCGGAGATTGCGAACTGTGGCAACATTTTTATGAAATTTCTGTTCGCGACCCATTTGGTCGTGAACTGAAGCATTCGTGAGCCGAGGTACCACTGTACTTGGAAACTACAGGAGAATACTAAAATCCAGCGAGTTTGTTTTATTATACTTGTTTGTTCATAGGCACAAACCAAGCAGAAGAGCTGGTTCAATGCAGCTGGGAAGGTCAGTCGGTACAAATCTAACAGAATGTCCCTTTTCAGGGCCATTTGTGATACCTTTCATGGCTGTGCCTTAAAACCTGAGTGGTGGTGGTGGTTGAAGTCTGGCTCTGGAAGAGTTTTCTCAGTCAGAAGAAATGATCCACAGTACCCTTTCCACAGTTAATCAAAAACGCTGCATGAGAAAACTATTTATTTGCTCCTGCTTCCATTTATTTTATTTCTACCAAGGGAAAAGGCAGTCCGGGTTGCCCTTCTGACTACTGTTTTCCTTGTATTCAGAAGGAAGGTGTTTTGGGGCTAGGGTCAGTTTGCAGTGGGGAAAGGCGTGAGTACCTGCACGTGCTCGGAGAGGATGCTTGTGTTGCCGCCGGTGCACAGCCGGCTCTTCGTTGGTGGGAGGGGACATGGTCTTGGGCAGCGCCCGCTTGCGCCTTGCTGTCAAGAGCGCTGAGCCCAAGGCCGTGCTTTGCCAGGCCGAGGCAGGGAAATCGCAGGCCTTGCTGAGCTGCTTCCGATTTCAGGCTCTCCTAGCTGCAAAGTAAAGAGCGGTGCATCCGCCTGCTTATGCTTTTGCAGCTTGATGGGTTCTTAGGACCGGCAGAGGAATCGTCGGCCACGCGTTCTGTTCCAGACACCGTCCCGCACTGCGAAGCGTCCTCCGGTTTTCCTCCTGTCGATGCCGGTGGGAGCAGGAGCGAGCTGCTCCGGGATGAGGAAGGACACACGCACCAGCGTGAGCACCCAGCACCTTGTGCGGGCACCGTTCTGCTCACAGGACTGAATGCCCTGCACGCAACTCTTCCCGGCACACAAGACAAGCGTGGTGGGGAGAAAGCCAGAGGACGCATTGCCCCGACGTGCTACTTTTCCGGAGGAGCGTGCGTGCAGGAGTTTTCTAGGGGTGTTGTGATCGGGCGGGCAAGTGCTCCGTTCTGAGCGTCCCACCTCCGCTGGTGGAGCCCTGGGGCGTGTTTGCTAGCACAACAAAATCCAGACCACGGGCAAGGAAGCAAAACGCAAGGTGCCTCTTGGAGGACTGCGGAACACGCACACCGCTGAGCAGCCTGGCCCAAAGGCAGGGCCCTGAAGAAGCTGTGGATTTCTCCAGAAGTTGTAGCACCGCGAGTCCCACGGAGCAAGTATGCCAGGATCTGTTCCTACAATATGCAGGGTAGACAGGACTTACCCCGCCACCTGACGCTTTTCCCTGGCTGCAGACTTCCCTGCGGGAAAAGTCCTCCTGCGTCATATACAAATGAGCACCTGCTGTGGTTGTGTGGCATTCCCGGGGCCTGCTTGCCAAGTGGATTTGGAAGAAAAGGAGAAGGAAATCAAATGCCCATGGAGACCAGAACAAAACCTGTGGGTGGAAGTAAACACATTTAACTCAGAAGCAAATGCAAAGCCATTCATTTGTATTCAGCACTAGACCTTCTAGATTTGACTGCAGCAGAAGGAGATTCTGTTCGTTCTATTCAGTATTAGCTGCTACCTTTTAACTTGCAAACTGTCACCAAGTTTTGGTGGGATGGCAGGCTGAATCGAGGCGGCAGACTAATGCATGCTGCACACCCAGCCTTGCGTGGCTGGTCCCCACTCTTGGAGCTGTCAGTTCTGTTCTGCACGCACTTTGGAGCTGTGTGGCACTTACTGAGAGCAAAGTACATGGAAAACTGACAGCTCTGCAACAGTCTAATTGCTACCCGCTTCCTAAACCGCAGCTATTTTGGAGCATTGCCCTTGAGAATATGCACTATTGGTGCATTCCAGAAGCGGTGTAGGAAACCTCGACCTAACAGACTTGCTGCCTGGTAACACATTAGAATTCCAGGCTGGATTCGAGAAGGTGTATGTATTGGCGGATGCAGACTTTTCGGTAATAAATTGTCACATAATTGAGCTGTGAAGCATATGTGGAAACACCTGGAGTCTGAGGAGCTATTCTGTCGAATCCACTTCAGGCTCTGCCACCTTGTTCTGCTGCATACCTAGGCCAGGTGCATTTTCTGGAGAAGGACGCACTGGTCCACATGGGAGTTCCAGATACTCCATTCTCCAAAATGCTTCCGGGTGGAAGGCCTCCAGCTCCATTGGGGAAATACATGCTGCAGCTCTCCCATCTCTTCCTCCTCAATGGATCTTCCATGAGGAGAGAAAAGACAGAAGACCTGGGCGGGTTGCAAGAGAAGGTAATGCCTTTACTTTTCCAGGAGTGAAGCAGGGCAACAGTATGATCAAAACCTTTTCAGGAAGCGCCTTTGCAGAACCGAAAGAAATGCTATTTTGACTGGTTTGGCTTAATACTTGGATTTATACCCATCGCTCTTCCTCCGGCTGCTTCCGGCAACCCGTGTTCTGCACCTTGCACCTGCCTCCATTTGCTTGCTCATTGATGAAACGTCCAGGCCTTGTTGTCAAATCGTTGTAGTCCAGTGCATTTATGGTTGTTTTCAGTAGGCTTCTCAAGTTTGCTTCCACCTTATTTTTGGTGAGGGTTTCTTGCTTTTTTTTTTTTTTTTATAAGTGATGAACCAAGTTTGCCACACTAGTGATAACAAGCAAAACTCTGTTGCGGCCCTTCAGGGCACTGGCCCTTGTTCCCAAACTTCCTGCTTGCACATTAACAACGCATTTTATGTCAGCCCACTCAGTGTGGCTGAAGGTGAATTGCCCCTTAATTTATCTGGTTTATCTGCTTGTTTACTCTTTTACGGGGGGCAGCAGGGCTATTTCATTCTAAAAGAAACAAAAAACATGAGTAAATAATGCCAAGAAATCAATTATGAAAGACTTCACCCCTAAACAACAGGTGCTGATTAAACACGTGGACATCCTCACTCAGGCCCACAGCTGCACTGCATTTGACTTTGCTGGGCGGCTCTGGCCAGTGAGCAAGCGTGAGAGGAAGCCCATGGCAAGCGGAAGGGCTGTGCCAGAGAGCCGGCTCCTCTCTTAACCCTCCGTTGACAGAAGAGTCTGCAGATCAGCCTGGCGTGGTGAACCGGGCCTTCCAGGAACACCAGAGAAATGGGGGAAGTCATGCCGCATGGCACCATCGCAGGTAAAAAATTACGCCCCTATTGAGGCCCCTGGTACCAAAACAGCATTTGCGTGATGGCGCACGAGTCACGGTCGGTAGCAGCCTGCAGTGCAAAACACAGAAGTGGACACGATCCGTGTGTGGAGTGGAACTGACCCCGGTGTTCTTGGAGTGACGAGTGCGCTGTGTCGTGCGTGCTTGTAACGATCACCCATAAATCTCACAGGCTTTGCAACTGTGGTGCGCACGAGCCGAGCGGTCTTTGGCCAGCGCTGTGTTTCACGAGCGTAGGACAGATGACGAGGCCATGTCGGTTCGCTCCTCCGCTGTTGGGTCAGTCCGCCTCCTCCTGCGGCCACTCCTCCTAACTGCCTCGACCGGGGGTCCTCAGACTTTTTCTCCAGGGGGCCAGTTGAAAGGTGCCGGTGCCGAGCGCGGGCCAGAGAGGTGGTGCCAGTGGGGCGGGCACATGCACGCGCGTGGGGAGGGGAGGCGAGGCGGGGGGCGGGCGTGTGCCGCAATGCAATGGCTTGCTTGCTTGGAGATTGTTTTCTCCGAGCGAGTCCAAAACGATCTCGAGCAAGCCGCCCCCTCCCTACGTGGGAGGTGAGGCTGGCGGCAGCGGCACCCATGGCGCACGGGTACATGTGTGGCGTGTTGAAAACCTCTGAGGTGGGCCAGATAAATGGCCATGGCGGGCCGGATCCGGCCTCGGGCCATAGTTTGAGGACCCACGGTCTGGACGACGATCAAGTCCAGACAGTGGCTGTGCATAGGAAGCATCTTTTGGGAAGTTTTGCTTCCGGAGAATATAGGCATTTAAACAGGCCATCTCTTTTCTACCTGAAAATAACACAGCTGGCCGTTGCTTTAATCTTTACTGTAAGCCACTCAGTTTTTGCTAAGGGGGGACGTAGAAGGTAGTGTCTTTGTAGCATACGTGGAGACAATCCAGTGGGTGCCCTGCCTCGTCTTTAGTCTTCTTAGTAATTATCTTGGGCTTGAATTTGATGTTCACCATCTGTATGCATGGTAGAAAAAAGCAATGCTCTTTTTTTCACTAATAACTAAGAAGGGCCCAGTCTGAGATCCAAAAAGTTATTTCATGGATACTTGGATTTGTAGGCAAGGAGAATGGGAGAATTTCTGGTTTCTCCCTCCCTCCCTCCCTCCCCTGATCTGCCGAACCATCAGGTTTTTCATATCAGATTCCCTGACTAGTTGGTGAAAGCAATTTCTGTAGTTCACCTGGATATCTGTAAATCTGATGTTACTTCGCCAAATAGAATTTAGCCCAGGCAGGGGTTGGGACACTCCTCAAAATGTCAGCATCGTAACTGTGTGATGTTTTGGAGTCACAATACAGCTAGACTTCAGCACCATGCTTTGTGGGTTTGAATGGTTTGCATCCCGCCATGCTCCTTTCTCACGTGTAATGGACTGACCCAGGTTCTGGGCTATGCGGAACTGGCACCTTACCTTCAACAAGCATTTGGCAGCCCCACGGGGACACCAAGCATCCTCTCTGCCTGGCTTTCACTTCTCCCAGGCAGTCCGGTTGGAGTGGAATCGACCCCCAAAGTTGTAAAAGTTCAGTTGCTGAGTACTTACTGCCTCCCCACCAAAACAACCCCACATGGCAATTCATACATCATCATGACTGAGGACTACAAGGAGCCTGGAGGATTGCGACAAAAGTTTCCTGTTTCTTCCCCCAGGCCTGTTGATAAAGAAACCTTGCCTTGCATTTCATGTGCAGCTAATTGGATAAACGCACTTTCTCGGGCGCACCAAAGCGGCCTGGCACGAGTGTGGAAATGACGTGTGTGCCGGTGGCTTCCGGCCACGATGCGCTCTTGCACGTACCTCACTGCAGGACGGAAGCGTCCCTTGAAGGAATAGGTGTTTTCCACTTAAATATTGTTAGCAGCATATTATTGCTGACTGAGGCAATCTAATGTGAACAGAACCGATGGCCAGAGGTTTCTTCTGGTTTCTTTTTAAGGGGCAGCCAGGAGCATAACCTAGAAAAAGGAGCATGCATTTTTCGCAGTCTTCAGCTTGCAAGAAATGGGAATAACCAGGAACTTGTTTCTGCTTGCACAGTGAAAGCAGCACACACAGAGATGTGCACACACCCCGAGTGAGAGAGCGCATCTCTCCTAAAGAGAATGCTCATGGTTGAATTGCCAGGAAAAAGATGGATAAAGCAAAATTGTTGGTGTGTCAGCCTGTGCGTGTATGTGTATAATGAGCAAAACTTAAATCATGGCATTAAAACACTCTCTGACAAGCTGTCAAGATAACAAGCTAATTATTGCTAGCGCACGGTGTCTAAAAGCAGCTAAGTACCTTGCAGAAAAATACACATTCACAGCAACTAATCAACCTTGCAGAAAGGGAATGAGTGCAGCCTCACTGAACTACTCCAAGCTGCCTTTGATTTTGATGGACAGGGCTTCCTTACAGAAAAGCGGGCACTGCAAGGCCCGTTGTTCAAAAGCAAGGAGAAGACGCTGGCAAAGGGAGAATGTCGGAAGGGAATTGGCTGCGTGCACACAACAATAAACCATCATGGGTTAATTCACCTGCGGGGCTCAGAGACTGTGCCGGCTGCCATTCTGAAGACGCCGTCTCCCGCATGATGCAAGCCCAAGCTGTCCCGGGGCTGCTCAGCCCTCAGGCGACCATACAGCGACCCTCGCAGGTCCTTGGATGAAGGAAGCCACTGTGGCTTCCACCGTTTAAGGGGATCACCATTTGATTTTCAAGCCACTGTGTGACTTTCAAGGTAATTCTAGTGTGTTCCAGTTGGGCCAAGAATGCTCCAGATTCCCCGCCGCATTTCCTTCTGCAGATCTTCACAAATATGGCCACTTCCAAGATGGTGGCAAGAAGAGTGGAAAGTTCACCATGACTTGAAGGAGGTGCATTTCAACTTTTAGGAAGTTGGAAGTAGCGATGACATCTTCGTCATGGGGTCATGAGCTTTGAGGTGGGAATCCATCTGATGTCCTGGGCTTAGGTCCCCAGAGCTTGGTCCACTTTGCTGTGGTTCTGAGCCCCCGTTTCTGGTGAGTGCGCTGGGATTTGCACACACCCGCCACAAATCAAGCCCCAGGCGGCCTCTGAGCAGGTGCCACCTCTCTTCCAAAGCCTGCATCCAGCAGGCTTTCTCTGTGCTGCTGGACATGAGGCAGGAGGAGGTCCATGCACATTCCCTGTGCTTGGTTTGCATGCTAGGACCAGGCCAAGCACAAGGGGGAGCCCACGAGCATTGGAGGGGTGGGTTCCTTGGAGCCTCGCCCATGTGCCACACCCATCTGTGGCAGTTTGCTTGCCCATCTTCTGTTGGAACTGAGCCAGAAATGGACTCATTTCTGCCCTCGGGTTGTTGCGTACAGAGTGTGGGGCGAGGGATTCTTTTGGCATGGGCAACAGTACACAAAGCATCCTTGCATCTTTCCCTTGCTCCATGCGGACCTGACTTCTGCAAGGCCTACATGCGTCACCAGCGTGACAAGTTCCATGGGAGTGACGAGTCCTGTTTGTGGCTCGTCTTGTGGGCTCCACCAGAACAGGCTGCTTCTGCCCCGTCTCTGGGAAGTGCCTGCAGATCTCTCTGCATCTGTTGAGTGGGTTCAGCAATGGGGGGGTTATGCCAGGAAATGGCCTATCGCATCATTCAGCTGTGAAGCGCTCCTCTCCTAATAAAAATGATTCAGCCTTGCTATTTCCTTAGATCTGTCCTTGCCCTCCTGCTTAGTTTTACATTAAAAATTAAGTTTGCATTCAGATATATGTCTCTTCCTTGGGAATACTTGCTCAGTTCTATAAATTAGCAGGATGATAATACATGTTTGGGGTCTGTTTGATATATACATAGTGCATATGTGTGTGATATATATTAAATATCATAGCTTTGCACAGCTCCCTGCAGTTCCGTCTCCCTTTTAAAAATGCCTTCTCCATTGAACCTGGCCTCCCCTTAACCCCGGCCCTCCCCGTGTTTTTTAAAGCATGTGAACGATGGGTGAACAAGGACCGTGTGTGTTCAGACACCCCGTGGCCCTTTTCTCGTTGGACAGCGACAGTGCAAGAGGGGGAGAGGGGCTCGCATCGTGGCAGCCAGCCGTCCTCTCCCTCCGGAGCACGACGAGTTAACGCACACACCTTAAGCAGTGAATTAGTTTGTATGCTGTGCCCTTTACACAGATGTCCTTGAGGTGCTCGGTGTAATTTGTGTCAGTGCGGTTCTGTTGTCACTGCACAAACCAAAGCGGTGACACCTAACTCTGCCAGCCAGAGGAAAAAGCCACCCGGAGAGGGAGCCAAGCCAGTGTCACTTAAACGAGACAATCTCCTGGCGTGGAAGTGGCTTCCGTTGTGCAGGGATGTGCGCGCACTCACAATAATGCTGGAAGTGTGTGTCTCCTTATGTTTCAATCCTGCTATACTGCTGAAATCAGGCACACATGCAGACAAAAATTGGGAACACAGAATGTAAATCCAGTCGTCCATCACCAACAAGCCCTCACACAACCATAAAACGGAGCCCATTATAGACTCAGAAAAAGGGTTGCGTGTTGTGTGAATATTTAAATTGAGAGAAGGCAAGTGAATGCAAGGCTGCTGCAGAGAAACACGGGTTGTGTACCTCCCCTTCCTTCCTCAACTGTGGTGCCATCTAGTCCACAGAACCTGCTGGAAAATGATTCGGAACAATTGGGAACGTTATTTCACACCCCAGTAAAACAGCATCACACCCAGCTGCACCCCAGATGTTCCACACGCCTCCTGTTCAGTGGCAGTCGAACGCCGGCCTGCTATCCTCTTTGATGGCCGGTTGTTCGAACGCAGAATGGATCTGGGTATTTCGGCTGGCTGCACCGGGCTTGGTGTTATTACAGGTGCTCTGACTCCACGCTGGAACCTCGGAAAGGCCAGGGAAAGGAAGCGCCGCCAGGTGAGGGTCTGGCAGCACAAAGCTCGTCCAACCAAGCCCCACAGTTGAGCTTCAGGGCTGCCAAGGTGTGGAGCAAGTGCAGAAGGGCTCGTGGGCGTGATGCTGAGGCGCTGTGGCCTCCGCAGTCCCTTCGGCCATCAAATGCCGTCCCGATAAACAGAGAATCGGGGAGCCGGCTTCCATGGGAGACACCCTCCTCCGACAAGCACCCCCTTGCCTCCGCTGCCGCTTCTCACTTGTCTAGGGGGCGCTTGGAGCTGGGAGGATGCGGCACCAGCATCACACGCCCCTCCATTTCTCACCCTGGGCCTGTCACCTCGGTGTGGGAATGGAGGCACAGGTGGCCTGCTGCCTGGGCCCAGGAAGCCACCTCTGGAAAGATGCTTACGATCACTCGCCTGGAGAGTGGAGACGGGAAGCGCCCAGGAGAGGCTCCGGGTGGATCCACAATCTCCTTGCCCCCCCCAGCCCGCTCTCCCCTTTTCCCTGTGGAGCGCGGCCAGCCTTCCCAGAAAGCTCCTCTCTCTCTCTCATCTATAATTTAAGAGATGATTTACACTGTAACGAAGCCAACAGAATCCGGAGCATCTTTGGCCAGGCTTGGCTGCTAATGAAACCTTCACTTTTTGTGGTTGTCTTAACTGCACTCAGCTCCACAAGCTGAGAAAGAACAGAGAGGCTTGCAGCCCTGCAGAGGCTAACGCGTCCACTCTGGCGAATGCTTGCGTGCGGGGAAGGGCAGGGAAGATGTGCCGCACAGTGTCGTCGTCGGAAGGAACTAGGATGCAATAGGACAGTGATAATTAGCGTATCAGTTGCCACTCACCACTCACAAAATGTTGTCAGTGGGTGCCAGGGACCACACTGTTGGTCCCTGCTCGGCCAAGCTGAAGCAGATCCTTCCCACTAACCGTGGCCGCAGAAGCTAATGCCACAATGGTTGCATCAGCTTTTAAGGCGCCACATTATCTTTACTGACACTGGCTGAGGCTGGCCCTTCCATGCAAGGCAATCCAGAGGAAACCTTGCAGAATAGGTCCTCCTGTGGTATAGCTTCAGGAAAAAGCTACAGCCAGGAGGCCCAGTCTCTCACCTGGTCCCTGCTCCATTAATGTAGGGATACAAGTGGCGCCCCAATTAGCTCAGGGCCTCACTAGCCTCAGCATCTTCCTAATCGGTTCTGAAACGTCGTCCGTCCCGCCTCGGAATCGGAGTGCAGGGTTACCGCCGGACAAGCTACGGATGTGGGAGCTGAAGGGATGCATGGAATTAATCGATCTGGCTGCTGAGAAGTGCGTGTTCTCTGGGCAGCTTGTGTGGGAGAGGGGCCATCTTTGAAGGCCGCCATCGCGGGTAATGGGCTCGTCAGGCCCACCCAGGGAAGAGTTGCTCCTGGGCGACTTGCCCCACAGTGGGGCCTGCCATTTTTGGGGGCCTGGGGCCCTGGCCTGGGGGGCCCTCTGGCTCCATCTCGGTGAGGGGCTTCGCCCGCAAAGGGCGTGCCGGTTCCGAAGGAGGGGCGTGTGGCCAGAGCAGAGGGAGGCCCCTGATGCCAGGAGGGACCCCGGGCAGAGCGGGGCAGGCGGAGGCGCTGATGCACGGGGGGCACCTGGGCTGGGAAGGGCAGGGGGCGCCCGGCCGCAGGCGCCCCCGCCCCGCGGGACTCGCGCTGTGCGGGCGCGGGCGGGGCACCTGCGCCCCGGCCGGGCGGCGGTCCTGCGGGGAGGGGCGGGACCCCGCACGCCGC
>NW_025336142.1:1389504-1589950 GCF_004798865.1 Varanus komodoensis
CGGGCATGCCATCTGGGTGTGTCGGACTCCTTGATCGTGACTGAATACGGGTCCTGTTTTGGGTATGCTGAACAGAAAGGGTTGAGAGCGCGGAGAAATAAGAACAGCAAACAGCGACAGCACTGTATGGCATTGCACTGCATTCGGTCCTAGCTCCACCTATTCCGCTGTATGCAACATGAATGTGCTAAGCGCTAAGCAAAGAGGCAGGTACCAGGTGTGTGACACTCCAAGGAAGGTGGGAGAGATGCGAAGGAGCTAGGCTGCATTGCTTCGGAAACATACAGCTGTTGGTCTCAGAGGTCTTACGTGGGGGTTTCTCTGTTGGATAGTCAGCTTTTGGGGACTACCTGGTTGTTACGCCACCGTTCTCCTTAGGAGCATGTTCTTACCGCTGCCATCTCCCCTTCCTCAGTGGCCCTGGATGGAACTTTAGAACACCAGGCCGTGGATCATGGGATGATGGTGAGGTACAAGGATCTTGCTCATTAGTAATCACCTCTTGTAACGAGAAAAGCAGAGCGATGGAAGGTGAACCTCTGTATCCCAAGGCTGAGATGCCCAGCTTATTGGGTGAGCTGTGCTTGGGCTCAGTGAGACCCTTTGTAAAGCTTCCTTCCTGCGTTTCTGTGGAAGTTGAAGGGTGTGGGAAGAGGCTCCCATTATGAAACCGTGCGTGCTCCACCCACCCAGGACCTGACCCGCCTGAGCGTTCCCCTCAAAGCTGCCGCTCACATATGCCAGCTTGGCCAGAACAGGCCCTTCTTTCCTCGTCCTCCAGTTCTGCGCTAGGGAACAAAGTGCAACATTGCATGACTGCAGGAAATATTGTTTGGAAAACAAATATATTATTAGATCTTCTGTATTCTCTCCTGCCACCCCAGGTGTCAACAAGGTGGAGACGGAAGGGATACGAGGGGCTGAATTGAGACAGGAGTGCCTTGGCGCTCCCCTGCCCTCGTTCTTCCTCGGTCGCCAGGCGCCGGCGCCTGTTTGCTGCAGCCGTTCCCCACTGTGGCGTCCCGGCAGTGTTCCCCTCCCCAGGCCTTGACCCCCCCCCGGTCCTCTTCCCCTCCGCTTTCCGCCCTGCTTACCCTGAGCGGCCTTGTACACCCCGGGGGTCCGCAGAACCAGCCAGGGGCTGCCCGCATGTTTGGAGGCCCGCTTCCCTTGGGCGCGTCTTGTGCGAATCCCCCTGTGGGTGCAGGTCCTTCTTCCATGCATGTTCTGCCCCCAGGCCTCCCCACCCTGAAATGGCATCGCGAGATCTCATGGCACATAAAGAGCCAAACCCCCCGAAGCTCCGGCTTCCTGCTCAGCCTTCGGAACGAGCCGAGGCCGCCGCTGGGCCGAGGAGCCGCGGGGTGGAGAGCACGCGGGCGATTCTGGCGCGAGTGTGTGGGTCCTTTCGGCGACGCCAGCCTCTTCCGGAGGAGAGCCTCCCCGGGGCTTCCCGAGCGGTTTTTGGGGGTGGGGGTTGACTGGGGAGGGCCTGGCACTGCAGGGGGAGTGGAACCAAACTCTGGTGCGGGGATGCCATCGCACGCCCCACACGCCACCTGGAGGCAAGGTGGGAGGACACGCAGGCAGGCAGGGAGGGAAGAACCTGGGTAGAGTTGTGTGGAGGAGCCCCTCTCGACCCCACAGCCGGAAGCCGGAAGCGGAAAGCATGGCAAGGGGCAGCTTAGAGCCCCCCAGGAAAGCCCTGGCGGCAGCTGCCCGGAGCTCCCCGGGAGCAACATCAGGTTTTTTGCCCTGGCGGCAGCTCTGCTGCTTGGATTGCCTGATGGGAAGGGTGTGTTAAATGGCTTGGGTCCGGGATACCCGAAGGAGCGCCTTCTCCCCCATGCGGCCTCCCGCCCCTTGAGGGCTGAGGCAGAGGCCCTGCGCCGGGACCCTCCCTGGAGGAGGTGAGGAGGGGGAGCACCCGGAGCAGGGCCTTCTCCGCGGTGGTGCCCTGTCGATGGATTCGCTCCCCTGGTGCCAACGCTTTGCTCTTTCCCGTGTCAGGCAGAACCCTTTTTAAGTTCTCCTTATTTTAATGTTTAACTGATTTTAACCGGGGTTTTAGTATATTGATGGTCGGATGCTGCAGGGTTTGTTCTATTCAGCTTATTTATTGCAAGCCGTCCCAGGGCATTCTGCAGGGGCTGGGATGGAAAAGATTTTCATAAATACTTGAATACATCCTGGGGCTCGGGCTCTGGCATGCCTTCTCTTTGGCCCCCCAAAAGCTCCAGGGCAGGGTGGAGCTGCTAACGGTCTCGGATTCATCCCCCATCATTTCTGGTGGCCACGGCTGATGGGGGCTGGAGTGCAGCAGCTAGTTCCCCCTTCAGGCTGAGGTGTCGGCACCGAAGCCGGCGCTCACTGGCTTCGTGCTGGGGACACTGATTCTGAGTGGTGCTGGCGTTTGATATACATCAGCTGCTTTCATTTCCTTGGGCCCGCGGTCTGAGTCCCCGGCCAGCAAAATGCATCTTGGCACCGGGCTGTATTTTAACTTCAGCTGCATTAATGGCCATTGCGATTGATCGGGAGAAACAAAGGCGGCCGTTCCTGAGACTGCCCCGCCGGCCCCAGCCCCGCAGCTGCATCGCCCGATTGCCAGTTTGCAGCTGTTTAGTGGTCCCGAGACTTTCATGTGCTGGTGACCCGGCTGCGTGGTGCTGGCAAGCCGAGCTGCTTGTTTGAAGCCAGAAAGGGAGAAGGGGAAGGCTTCCTCCCCGACTGCTTTGTGTTAGGAATGTCAGTACTGAGAAATTACATGCACCCAAACGAGTCCATTTGTTTACCGAGCTTTTTAAAAATTGATTGATGCATTTGAAATGATATCTTAGATGTCCTTTCAGGGTAGACCCTTCAAGAAGCCGTCCAGAGACACAGAGTGATTGGGCGGGTTAGAAATATCCCAAATCAATCAATCAATCAATCAAGCACGCACGCACCTCTTTTTGGAAAGCTTTGACCCTAACCAACTATTCAGGTTATATTTGGAAGTGAGATATCGCATGATCCTGTACCTATTCATTTACTGCTTACAAGTAGCTGCAGCTTCTAGGTGGGAGCAATACTGGCATCCCTTCTGTTTTCTGGCTCTTCCATTTTCTTGGGCTTTAGTCCTTGAGCCTCATTTGATCTGCATTAGACCAGAATTTTAGGTGATCTTTGACGAGCCTAGAGATTTGGTGGGCATTTCATTAAGAAAAATGGAAAATCCAGCGTAGGATAAGATTGGGAGAGGTGGGACAGCAAGCTGGCATTTGTCCCAACTTGGGGGCATCACCTGCAATCCAGCAATTGTGTAGATTGTTGTTTACAACAACAACAAACCAAACGACAATGTTTGGTTTCATGCCTGCAGTTCTGAACGGAAGTACAAGATTTCTGTACTGGTCTTTGGCACATGCTTGTAGCAGATTAGCCTGAGAGAGGGGAGCAAGGGCTGAGTTCAGGTTGGAGATCTGGAATGGGAATGGCTGAGCCACCCTCCCCGGTGTGTCCCAGCCCTGCCCTCTGTGTCCATGTGTGAAGGGAAGGTGGAAGGCTGTGACTGTGGAGCAGAAGACGTCTGGACCTTCTCCCTGGCTGTGCAGCTCGGATGCTGTGGAGGAAACACCTGCTTCGCGGGCCCGGATCGGTTCAGACCCGTAGTATTTGTGGGCTCTGCGCATCTGGGCTCTCGAGGTGGGTGGAAGGGTTGTGGGCTCCGTGCGGACATTGTGGCTGCTCTTCAGAGGCAGCTGGGCCGCCCGAAGGAGGACTTGTGTGTGACCACATCCACACAGCGCCGGAGTAAGCAGCAGACTAGCCGCCCAGCTGCTGCGGACTCCATCCAGTTTGGAGAGGAAGCTTCGTCAAACCTCTGCTTTTATCTGTGCCGCACTCGCCGTCCGGCCCGCTCTCTCCGATGCGGCTTCCTCGGTGCAAACGGCCCTCAGTGCCTCAGCTGGTCTTCCTTCCCCCCTGCGCCACTGGACTGACCCTTTGGGGAGTCGGGGGGTTTGGTGCCCCGCACAGAAGGAAGGCTGCGTTTCCCATCCCGGGTGCCGGGCCCGGGACACGTGCCTGGCCGACTCCCTCTGGAATCCATCCCCTGCCTTTCCTCTTTGTCTTGCGCTTTTCCTGAGGGTGGATCCTGTGCTTCAGCCCTGCCGAGGGGATCGCCGGGCACCTCCTCAGCCGTTTCTGGAATGGGAAGAAGCACAGAGGCCCGAATAGCGCCCTGTGGCTTCCGGCTGGGCTCCCGTGGGGCACGCTCCGGTGGCCCGCCTCCCCCTGAGCTCTGGGCTGGGAGGCGGGACGAGGGCAGTCGGGTGCCGGAGCTGGATCCCATCTGCTTCTGGACGGAGGATGCTCTGAGTAGGCGGCCTTTGGCCAGGAGCCTGGCCTGGCCACGTGTGGGAAGGGAGCGAGTGGTGGCGAGGTGGGTGGAGAGGGGCTCGATCCTCTGTACCGCTTCATCGCCCTGTTGGTTCGGAAGAGTGGCTAAAATGTGCATCACCGTAAAGATTAAGTAGCTGGAGATTTATGGCCTTCATTAAAGAGATGTTGTAAGCCGCTCTCTATCATCCTCGCCTCCGCAGGAGGTGAAATCTTGAATTCTAGAAAGCCGTTATTTTTAATTGTCAGCTTCCTCGGGGCCCTATTTGGGCTGAAAGGCGCCTCATAAATTTATAAATAAAGTTATCTCTTTGCCTCAGTCCCTCTTTCCCCAGACTGTGGTGCACGGAGAGCGAACTTCTATTGCAGAAATGCGAAGAGAGATTTAATAATAAAGGCCCGCACTCCTCACATTTTCCCCAGGTGGGAAGACCTGAGTTTGAAAAAGCCTGGACTTTTGTTTCTACTTCTGTTTGGGGATTTTTTTGGTGGGGGGGGGGGTCGATGGTGTTGGTGGGAGGGAGCAGATGTCAAATTACTGCAAAGATACGCTTCTGAAAATCTTTGCCGCTTGTCGTTATTACCACACCTTGGAGGGGCCCACACAGATTATGCAAGTGCCAAAATACGTCTGGGAAACCGAGGGCGCCGCCGGAGGGCCATCAGCTGTGCGTCCTCAGTTGCAGTGGGGGTTGCTCAGCATCCTCTGCAGTTCAGCCTCAGGTAAGAGAAGGATGTACCAGGGAGCTAAACGCAGCGCCTGTATGGAAAGTGCAAAATGAAATTAAAATGCTTCCGTTCTTAGAGGCGATCTCATTTGCCGGTTGCCCACAGCTGCAGTCAGGAAAGTTAACATTTTATCTCCTTATGGCACATACTCCTCGATTTGAGGGGAAGGCAGAATTCTGTCATGCAACAGACATAAGCCGCCCCGAGGCTTCGGCGAATGGGGCGGCATAAAAATGTTTTAATAAATAAATAAATAAATAAATACATACATACATACATACATATATACATACAATACAATACAATACAATACAATACAATACAATACAATACAATACAATACAATACCTGGGTGGATCGTCTTAGAAACTGGGGATTTTGTGCACGCGTGCAGAATCCGCTCCTTAGAGAAGGTGTGAAATCAAGGCCTGCAGCCATTCCAGAGAGCCAGAAGTCCTTCTCGCACAGCACATCACAGCACAACACTACACAGCATTTCCCAACTGGGCACCCTCCAGGTTGGCTGCACGGCAGCTCCCAGTGCTTGGGTGCCCAGGACTGGGAATGTCCGTATTACAGCTCAGCAGGGTGACGCTGACAGCGAGTGGACTTTTTAACGACCCTGCCTGCGATTCCTTTCCTAGTGGAATAGCAGGCTGTGTTCAGGTCTGATGCACTTTGAACTCGGCACATGCCCCTTGCTCCTGCTGCGTACTTTTAGCTCGGCTTGGTGGCCTCAGCCCATCTCGAGGCTTGGCCTTCTGCCCCCTGCGTCCGGCCAGCAGCATCCAGCAGACGCGCCGCTCTTGGATCAGAAAGGGAGGAGGGCCGGGTGGGATTCGGCATTGGCAGCTCCCAGAGGAGGAGGCAGGAGCGAGCAAGAAGGATGCAAAGGTTAGTGCAGGATGCGAGCAAAATGAAAGGGGCGCGCGCTGGACAGATGTTCCCTGCAAGGTGATGAGAAGGGATCCCGCGAAGCTGCAGGGGCCACTGTCAAGGCGCCAGGGAATGGGAAGCGCAGCAGGGGCCACTGTCAAGGCGCCAGGGAATGGGAAGCGCAGCAGGGGCCACTGTCAAGGCGCCAGGGAATGGGAAGCGCAGCAGGCGGGCTCCTGGTGGAAGCGGGTCGTTCGACTGGCCTGGGAAGCGCCAGTGCCGAAGGCTGTGCGTGGACACTGAATCGAAGACCGTGTGCTCTGAGGGGCAGTCCTGCAGGTTGACCGAGATGACTGTGGAGGATAACTTAAAGTCAGGGAAGGGGCTGGGGAAAGCCTGGGTGGTGGACCGCAGGCCTTGCCCGGTGGGGGCCTTGGGTCAGCCCAGGGGCTCTCCCAGAGGAGTCCTGGCAGACGACCCGGGGAATCGCTGCCGGTCAGTGCTGGCTGGGGCAGCTGGCCAGGCCTCCTGGCTTCTGGGTCCCAGTCCTGCTGGGAGGTCAAGGGGTGCTGGGCAGAAGGCGACAGTCGCTCCCACCAGCAGCCGTGGGACAACGTCTGTTCCACCAGGGTCTTCCTTCCCGCTGGTTCCTGTTACTGGCCGTGCCCTCCCCTCGAGGAAAAGGAGGATGGTCTGGCGAGGACCTGCAGCCTGCTTTTCCCGTGACAGCAGGGTAATCGCTCACGATGCTCTCGTAACAAAGATGTGTCTGGCTCAAATCCCCATTGTGCCCACGAGGGCTGGGAGCTGCGGCCTGAACTCTTTGCAGGACATGAAGCTGGGGGAGGCCGCTGGAGGACGCACGGCGAGTCCGAGGAAGGGGTGGTTTCCCGCCTGGCAGGAGCCCCCGGCAGCCATTGGCGAGGCAGGGAGCTCAGAAGCCGCCCGCCCAGCCTCATTGCCAGTGGGCTGCAGCTCCGCTCAGCTCCCTGCTGGTTCCTTTTTATGCCTGTGAAATTGCTCGGTGAGGCTTCTCCCTTGGCTTCTTCCAGCCAGCAATTTTGGAACTAGATTTCTGATGTATTTATTTTTTGAGAGCCTTTCTACCATATTATCTATGTGCAAACAAGGCATTTCATCCCAAATTTCTGTTCTGAGAACTATCTGGACATACCTGGATTTGTTCCGTCAAAGCCCTGTGGGGAGAGATTGGAAGACCTTGGGCGTGTTTCGCCCTGGGAAGGCCGAAGGGAGATGCGGCAGCGTGTGAAGGGTTGTCGCCCCAAGGAGCTCCGGGATCCCTTCTCGATCGTCCCAGAGTGCAGGACGCAGAAGAACAGGCTGAAGTTGCAGCGAGCCAGATCCCAGCTGGACGTCAGGAAGACCTTCCTGACTTTTGGAGCAGTGGAACCGTTGCTCGGGGAAGCAGGGGTGGCTTCCATGCTGGAGGCACCCCAGAGGCAGCTGGGCAGCCCCCGGTCATGGGTGCCTTAACGCTGGGTCCCGGGTCAAGCAGGCGTTGGACGCAGGGGCCTCCTCGGCCCCTTCCAGCCCTACGAGTCGATGATTCTGCGGGTGAGTGGGGAGGGGAGTTCTCATCCTCGGCATTGCTTCCAGCGAGGTCTGTGGCCGGAGCGGCGGGAATGCAGATTTTTAATGGATTGCTGCATGATTTATGGTTTCCCGGAAAGCAGTCATTTTTCCGTCAGCCCTAAGTGTTCTGCCATTATGCTTCTAACTGGCGCACACCGCCCATGAACCACTCGCGTTTTTCCATCCCGTGTCTGGTTCCCAAACCCGTATCTTCCATAGCTCCCAGAAAGCTGCTGTTTAAAACTAAAAGCCATGTCTATAAGTATGATAAAGGCATTCAATTTAAAGAAAAATAGGTAAATGCGTGGCTGTTGGAAATCTACCTAATACAGTGGTAGCAAGTTGAAGGCCAGAGTCGGTGTCACGGAGCCTCCCAGCGTTTTTGGTTTTGCTTTGAACAAAATCGGGCACTCCTTTGGCTGCAGGAATGTCTTTTACTCGCTTGGGTGGGAAAGCTGATCTGGGGTGGGTGATTTGGATCAGAAAAACAGTCTCTGGGGTCAAGTGCTTGTGTCTTCATTCCCCCGAGAACACCGGTGGCCTTCTGTGGCTCTGCGCTCTCATTCTTTTAAAGATGCCATTGGCTGTTTTTTAATGACAAAAATAATGCTTTTTTCTCCATGCGAATGCCTTTTCCCACCCATGGGGCCGGCAATTTAGAGAGGAGCTTTGTGTCTTGTGGCCGCCCAGCCACGCTGCGGGGTCTGCAGTTGCGCGAGGCAAGGCACGTTGCTTCCCAGCGGCTCGGCTGGCCCCCGCTGCTCCGGGGAGGGGGCTGCCCACAGGGCACTTCCCTTCTGCCCGGGCAGCACGCAGCCTGCTGAGAGTGCCCCGCTGCGTCGGGGCCGGCGGGGTGGGTGTCCCCCGGCTGCTCCCGCGGGGCTCCCCGCTGAGTTCTCGGGTGCGCACGGCTGCTGTGGCACTCGCCGCCGCCGGCCTCTGGCTCCCCAGGATGGGGAGGGCCTCGGCTTGGCCAGGTTGCTTGCGCCGTCCGTGCAGACGGGTGGCGTGAACGCCTCTGGGCAGGGTTGGGACGCCCTTTCTCGGTTCTCACTGGCCACGAAAGGAAGCAACGGGCTACCTGATTAGCCCTGCGGGATAAAGCAGCGGGGCAGCCGATGCCTCTCGCCCAGCCTCCTCTGGGATCGATAATTTGTTCCTGAAAAGAGGACTGCCCTTCCTTCCACTCCCCCAACCCGTTATTTTCCAGTTTCAAAACTGTCATCTGGAAAGTTGCCTGGAGGTAATTCTTGTGAGAAGTTTTTGGGCCACGGCGGCTGCACAGTGCATTGGACTCGGCGCCCGAACGAGCCCCTTCCACGGCTTCCCCCTGCCCTGCCTCTTCGCTTTCCCAGGCCTTGTCCAGCTGTTGGAAGCAACTGCAGCGCAAGCTGCAGAGAAGAAAGGAAATCATGGAGTGCCTAATTCAAATGGCGGCGCGAGCCCTGGGACTCACTCGCCATAGGATTGCAGGTGCGAATCCACACACCTGCGCGTATGAGTGGGGTTCTGCGTGCCTTCTGAGTGCGGTTACTGGGCTCAGTTTTCTGAAAGGTATTGTCTCCACCGCTTTCCTGCCTTTAGCCTGTAGCGCCCAGGAGGACTAAGAATGCCGGAAATAGATTCAGATACCTGTGGATTAGGTCCAGACTTCAGCGCGCCTCCTCTAAGTATGAGTGAGTATGGCTCCAGGAGCAGAGCAATGAGATAAGAAAGCGCAGATAAAATCAATGTTCATGGAATGTTCTGGCAGGTGTGGCGAGTGGAAACCGCTGGGTCTGCCTCTTGCTTTGTGTCTGTGCCCTTACGTTGCAGGCCAGCAGCTGGGAGGCAGCCGCGGACATTCACCCTCAACGTGGGCAGAGGCCCGCGCGGCTCGGGCCTGCCAGGGGAAACGCTCCCGAGGCTGCCCGCCGGGCTATGACCAGGAACGTCCTGGCACCCCTTTTGAGAGTCTTTGCTTCGTTCGAACAACTACATCTCGCCTTTCTAGTGGTCCAGTTTTTCCCCAGGCGTGCACTGACAGGGAGGAGAACAGGACATAAGCAGGGGCAGTCAGCAAAATGCGTCTGAAGAGCAAAAGAGCAGGAAGCGGGACAAAGCCTCCGGCGGCAACACAGGTTGATTACGTGTCCCAAAGAAGAGCTCGTCACGGTGCTGGTGGCCCAGCTGCTTCCGGGGTCCAGAGCAACACAGTGGGTGGGGCTTTCTACAGGGAGGCAGCCCCACAGAGAGCAGGCGGGGCGCTGCATCTTTGGTCAGGGCAGGCGCCCAGCTGAAGTCCTTCTGCCTCACCAGGACGGCGCCTTCTTGGGCCTTACTCGCTTTGGAGGCCTCCTTGGCACACCTGCTGCTTCACCGGGGAAGGAGACCCTGACACCAGCTCCTGTCGGCACGTGACGGAGGCCTCACCCAGAGCCAGCGGTTCCTCCGCTCGGCAGGCTCGGTGCCAGCAGGCCGTGTTCACTGTCAGAGGAGCTTTTGGAGAACCGGCTGCAGTGGCGGGCGAGGGCCCCGTGCGAGGAGCGCGCCCCAAATGCCGGAAGTGCCAGCATAGCTTCGCTTCCGACTCCTAAGCCAGAACTGCATGCTCCTCACCTCATGCTTGGTGGAGCAATGGAGACATCTGTCTTCTTCTCAGCCAGTCATACTCAGGGCGGAATTTCAGGCCGAAAGTGTGTGTGAATCCTTATGATTAAATTACGTCTCTTATAGGACACCCGCGGCATCTTGCAAGCTTCTCCTCCTCTTCATTTTATCCTCACAGCAACCCCGCTGTGAAGCAGCTCAGGCTGAGAGCCTGCGAGGGACCCAGGGGCTTCTTGGGTGAGTGGGCATCTCCTATTTCTTACTCCCAACACGCCAGCTGCTCACGGCACTGGCCCGGGGGGCAGACGCTTTCCGAGGTGCATGGCTCCCACCAGAATTCGGGCTGCTTGCCTGGCTTGAAGCTTGCCCTTGGGAGAGGGATGAGATCTTTTGGAGCATGGAAACCTTTGCTCATGGAAGGGAACCCCACAATTGGGCTGTTGGAGGAAGGGGAGGCGCCAGCAGGTGAACCTCGAAGAACTGGATGGGACTGCAGGTGAGCCGCATCTGGCTGCCAGGTCTGCATTTCAGCCCCACTGCTGCAGCTGTTAAAGGGTGTGGACAGTTCAACGGGATCCTGCGGGAGGCCTTATCAGTAAAGACTGGCTGGAAGGTGCGAGGCCCGGCAGAACCTTCCTCCGAAGATGAATTGGCCCAGAAGCACACCTGGCATGAGCAGAACCTGCTGAGAGACCCTGTCTCCCCGACCTCCTCGCTGGGGAGCTTCCCTGTCAGACCAGCCGGGGAGTTTTTGTGCCAAGCCAGAGCTGGAAGCCGGACTGGAGAAGGTCTTGGAGGGGAATTTGGAGCTGGGGAGTGGCGTGTGGGGAGGGGGTCCCAGTGGGCAGCCGGGAGCAACGGGCCTGGCCCTTTCAGTGCAGTGCAGTGCAGTGCCTGGGCTGAGCTGCGCCAGGAACCATCCCTGGAATGAGGACGGCTGGCTTGGAGGGCTGCAGCGAGAGGCCGGTCCCGTCTCAGGAGCCGGACAGCTAATCCATGGCAGCGCCGCGAGTTCAATATGTGCTGCACAGCCAAGCGCCTGGTGGAAGAGGCTAGTTCCCCAGAATCTCACGGTTCACTTGAAAGCAAAATGCGCTTGTGGACTCGGAGCGATGGGGAACGGGCCGAGGTCATGCCAGGGTGTCAGTGAGCTTGGATCCTGGCAAAGAAGCCTTCGCAAGTTGGGCGGCTTCGGGACTTTCAAGGTCACGCTGCTGCCGGGGAACGTGTCCCACATCTGGCGGTGCACACGAGTTTTCCCCGTGGCCTGGAGCCCCGTGTGACGGGGACTCCTGGGAGCACTGGCGCATTGGAGGAGGCCTGTCCCTGGAGAACAGGCGGGGGCTGCCCTAGTGCTTGTCTGTTGCAAGGTTCTTCAGGCATGGGGGGGCGGGGGGGGCGGTACTGGTCACCCCCTGGTCTCGCAGCCTTGTCAGTGGACTGTGCTGGTTGGATTCTCCTCTCTGCAGCCGAAGATGGATCCAGGACACCCAGCAGAAAAGCAGAAACATTGGCAACGGTTCCCTCCGCAGAAGGTCCAAAGGGCAGCCTTCCTTCTGGATACACAGATCAGGCAACGGGCAGTCGCAACCTGACACGGTCCTGCGACTGGAAAGCGCTCCAGAAGCCCGAATCCCTTCTGGGCTGGAGCACGGAGACGCCTCGCCAGGCTGCTCCTGCAGCTTTTTCTCAGGCGTGCGAGCAGCCGAAGTTGTCTGTGGCCCCGTGGTGTGCAGAGAGAGGAGGACTGGCGTTAGCCTGGGCTTTCTGCGGTGCGTGCTGGATCCCGGGACTGCGGCCAGCCCCAGGGCTCCTGGCATGGCCTAGGAAGAGCCCCGGCTTCTGGCCCAGGAGGCGTGGCCAGTTGGGGTGCCGTCCCAGCACAGTCTCACCCGGCTGGCTGCGCGTGTCAGGCCCCGCTCGTGCAGGGTTTGGCAGCTGGATGCACAACGCGGTGCTGTGTCCGCGCGCAGCCGTGTGGTCACCTGTCTCTCTGTGACTGTGCAGGGACCACCAGCTGCTTCGTGCGCTGGGCCCGGCTGGCGTTGTCTGAGCTGGCCTTTATGGTCGCTGTGGGTCAGGGAGGGCTGCTGGCTGAAGGGGGAGGCGGGTGAGTCACTCCTGATCCTTGGAGCACTTCAAAGGTTAGGGAGCACCCTGAGCCACAGCTGCAGTTGCTCACTTACCATAAGTGTTACTTATGCGTGTGCAACACCAGTGAGAAACATTTGCTCTGAGCATCGTCTTCTAAAAATCTTGCAGAGCCGCTGCTGCACATGTTCCCTCCGTGCTGCACTGGCATTTTCGGGGAAGCTTTCCCTTGGGATCGAGGCATGGTGCTCCTGCAGTCTCTAAGGCCCGGGCACCAGCGGGGCCCCGACGGCACGGACACTTCCCAAGGCGCACGCGGCTTCCGTGCCAGTCGCTCTAGCCAGCTTGTGGTGGGTCTTAATCGTGCCAGAGCACCGTGCGGCCAGCCTCCAGAAAAGCTCTACCAGGGTGGTGTTGTGAACGTGCACACAGGTGTGTTGCAGATCAGAGTCAATGCCATTTCACCCTGTTAATTAAACACAACTGGAGTGACACCCCGAAGAGTTGAGCAAAATTAAATTGGCAACTGCTGCAGTGCAGAGAAGAGGCGGCGCAGGGTGTCTTCCGGCGTGCCGGCTCTTCAGCCAAGAGCACGTGGCACACGGTGTGCAAGCACTACCTTTTCTGGTGAGCGGCTCCACGCACTGAGTGCCGTTCTCCTGTGGAAAAGCCCCATGTGCCTTCCTGCCCCCAAAGAGAAAGCAGCGCCTGGGAAGCCATAACTCCTGCGGGCGGGCGGGCGGAGCAAAGCGGAGACGCCAAGCTGAGCAGCGGCCTCAGCCAGCATGCCAATAGAATCACTGTAAAGCTATGATTTGCATTTCTCAATTCTGCGCGAGCTCGGCAGTGCTCAGTAAACCCTCCTTCTGGCGAACAATGCCCCCGTGCTTGCAGGCCTTTCGCCTGGAGGCGCTGCCTGCCGCCTCCGCCTCCCACGAGGACTGGAGCCTGCGGGACCCGGCCCGGGCGCCCCTTCCCGGAAGGCAGCGCCTCCAGCCCAGCCCAGGGAGCCGCACGCAGCGGATGCAAAAGCTGCCCCCGCCATCCTGCAGTGGTGCAGCTGTGCTCCCCTTAAGTGCCGTTCCAGCGTAACTGCCGCTGTTTGCAGGTGGAGAGATGTACTTCTCTGTTGTAATGAAAGCAGGCGCGTTATTTTGCCTTAGCTGCAGTTAGCGCTCCCGGCCTCCCTGGGGGGATTCCTGCGGAGGTTCCGGGGAGTCAGTGCCTGGGTCGAGAGGCCAGCGTCCCGCTCTCTGTGCGCAGGACAGGCGTGTGCCCGTGAGGCAGCCCGGCATAGATAAAACCGCAACTAGCCGTGGTGCGTGTGGTGCTTTGCAAAGGGTCCCTCCTGGCTTGCGCCCGCCCAGGCCCGTTGGGCTCACTGATGCTTTAAGCACATTTCTCCCCTTATATTTTTAAACGAGTCCGAATAGTATGAGGTGACCCCAGGTAGGCAAATTCTGCAGTTCTTGTGTAAGACCAATGTACCAGCAAAAAAAAAAAAAAAACACGTTTCTTGGTAAGAAAATATAATTCTTTCTGGCCAGCAGTTCACATTTTATGGAGACACATGTTACGGATTTTATTGCAAGCTTTTGAGTTCTTGACAACTTCTCCTCAGGCTAGGTGGTACAAAAGGTAGGAAGGATCTTGGGAAAAAAGTAATATTCCCAGAGATGTTGCCCAGATGCGGTGGCCATTTAGTCTACTGTTCTAGACCCAGCCTCACCTCAAATTGGAGGTTCACATAATGAATTAATTAATGTAGGGGAGCAGGTGACGGATGATCACCTCTCGCTTTGCATTTTGAGAGAGAGGAAGGAAATTTATGGGGAGTGAGTAGGTCCAGAACAACCTGAATTGATGTGCGTACGAGGCAGAGTTCAGGCTTTCTCAGTCCTTGGCTAGGCTGGCTGGGAAGGATGGGAGTTGTAGTCCAACACATGGAGAAAGCACCAGGTTGGGAAAAAGTGGCCTAGCTGTTTGCAGATGGCTGTTGATCGGCTTGCAGATGTTCCCTAGCAGATGTTGGGACAGAAGACTCGGTTGTGGTTAGGAATATCTGCCGAGCTGAAATCGGACCTTTGCCTGAGACTGCCGCCCTTAAAGCAATCAAAGTGAATGGTTCCAAAAGCGAGACCAAATCATAGAGGATGTCCCCAAAACTGTGAATATTCACTTGATTTTATACAATTGCATAGAGACTCAGCTTACTCATTGCTGTTATAAGGGCTTTTGCATCAGCCGTTTGTTTGAGGCACAATACAATTAATGCTTCTCCCACCCATAAATTTGGCACTGGCCAGCGGCTTTCCTTTTGGGATGGAGGAGGTAATCATCCAGATAAATTTTGTGATAAATGCTTGTTCTTTAGTATTTGCATGCATGCACGCTCTTCTTTGCTGTCTGCTTGCCTCTTGGAACTTAATGTAAGAGCAACATAAATTGATGCTCTATGTCTTTTTCACAGCAAAAAGACGAGTATTGCAACGCCGTAGAAAGAAATGGGCACAGACAATCACACAGTGGCTGGAGGGCTAGATGAAAGTTTTGATTTTTGACTGAGGGGTATTTAGCTCAATTTAGCAAAGATAAAATGGGTTGTTGAAGCCCATGCACTGCTCTCTTCCATCTCTCCTATTATACTTCTAGAACAGACAAGGGCACCCGGTGCATATGTGTTGCTCCTAACAGATTCATTCAGTCCTCATGTAGGAAGGGCTGCAACACTTCATGTTGGCTTTTGATTTTGGCTTGTTCGTGTCTTTGTTTGGCTTTGGATGTTACAGTAAAAAGAATAGTAAAACAAACGAGCAAACCAGGAAACAAGAACACGAGCTGCGTGATGGATTCCTTTTGGCAAATGAAGCTGCGCATAATCACAGAGTCCCGGATCTGAGACCCATCTGGGGCGGGAGGGGGTACCCATGGGGCTGTGATGTTGAGGCTCAATTCTGCGAGGGCTTCCTTTGCCCCCCCCCCCCCGGCACCCCAAGGCCTCCAAGACCACCCTGGCAACCGTGAGGGGTTGTGGGACAGCAGCATGATCCTCCCCTTGCACGCCTCCAGGGCTCCTTCCCTCCAGGCAGCTTTCTGGGATGACACCTTCCCACTGACAAAGGATGGGTGGAGGACTCGGTCTTCCTTGGCCCTCCATCGTGCTCCTGATTTGCAAACGGGAGGCGGCCTTGGGCTTAAATAAAAAATCCAGCAAAGGAGCACCAGGGAACCAAGCCTGTGTGGAATTTTGGCCCTGAGTTGAAAATCTAATGAGATTTCTCCACCCGCCCTGGAAAGCCTATTTAAAAGTTGCTTCATAGGGATTGTTTAACTAATTGGTTTAGCAGACCGCATCTGATACTGATAAATGGGCCATTGGCAGGTGATACGATTATTATCGCAGTGTGCCATAAAATGGTTTTATAACCGTACTTCACGGCGAGCCCTTTCATCTCAGATGCGTGGCTATTTCTCCCCCGCCTCCCGATCCTCTTGTGGCCGGCATTGGCATGCCGTGTCCGTGTGGTGTGGTAGGCGCTTCCCTCTCCGTTCGGCGCTGGGGACGTGGGTGCGGCCTTTGCTGTACCAGCGGAAGCGTTATAGTGCAAATGCATCGAGTCCTGGGTCAGGAGATCAAATCGCATCTCAGTCAAACAACAGATGTAGATGGAGCCTTGTCAGGCATTTAGGCCAACTCCCAGCTCTGCAGGAATAAGAAGCTGCTCTCGCCGTCAACTTGTGGGTGTTTTCTCGAATGCCTCTACTTTATTTATTTATTTATTTATTTATTTAAAACTTTTCTAGACTGTCCCATTACTGAAGTCTCAGGACAGTTTAACAATACAAAATGTAAAACAAAACAAACACACCACCCTAAAATTTCAACTACCAATAAAACCCCAATTAAAAAGTCAGGTCTTAAAACATTGGGAAAATAAAAAGGTTTTGGCCTGGCACCAAAAAGAATAAAGTGATGAAGAGATAAAAGTAGCACAGCATCACATAAATAAATAGAAAAACCACAAACAAGGCAATTAGCAATTAAAATAGTGGTAAAATAAAAAGGTTTTCATCTGGTGCCAAAAGGAAAGAAGTGTTGGCACCAAGCGAACCTCTTTGGAGAGCAAATCCCACAGTTGGGGCGACTCCCCCGCTCACTGCGGCCCATGCTGCTTCTCTCCCCAGCATGCGTGGAAAGCCGAGGAGGCCGAGCCTCCGCCTCTCCGCCTGGTTGTGCAGTGGAGAGCAGAGCGCGCCCACTGGACTCAGAGAGACGCCCGCCTGCGCAGAGCTGTGTGGGATGGAGCCCGGTTGCGCTGCAGCTGCTCCTGCAGGTGGAAGATCAGCCCGGGGGGGTCGCTCAGTTCACTGCTGAACTTAAGTGCATGCCAGTTGCAAATGTAACTTCAAAAGTGCATTTAACGTTTCCCAGGCACTTATCACTAGTGTGCATATATGTCCTTCAAGCAGGCAGGGGCGTGTGTCCGTCAGAATTAAATGGAGCCGCTAGCGACAGCGAACGGAAGGTTCCTCAGGAGCCTTGCTAAAAGAGTGCGAGCAATTCTCAGAGCTGCCCGTGCAGAAATGAACGAGGGCGTCAACTGTTTTCAGTAACTTGTTAAAAATTTAAACCATGCAGGCTACCTTTACATTTTCCAGTTATTCCAGTAAACAGTCGTACATCAAATAATATTTACGTCATCCCCTGCTTCTTCCAATATGTCAGCTCAAAGACTTGTGGCATCCTGGGACAGAACATTGCCTTTTCAAGCTTTGCTTGCTAAACAAGCACAAACGCTGGGGGAGGTCTCTCTGGGGCAAGCGGGTGAATCTTGAGGCCACTCAAATGTTTTGGCTTTCCGGTCCATCGCTCTTGGCAGCACGGCTCACAGTGAGTGAGGATGGGCCAGGAGTCCAGGCGCCTGGAAATGTCCCTGTGTGAGTAACCCTGGTTGGCACTGTTGCCAGCAAGTCTTCCTGATGATCGCTCGGTGCTCCCATGTTGGGAAGGAGCTTCCGCTGCTTGTGATGCGTTCCCACCAGGCACCCAAGACCACCTTGGAACTGCAGTGCCTTCAGCATGATATGCAGGCTTTAGAAGTGGCTCTTTATGGACCCAGATCCAGCATGTTCCTGTATATTCCGAAGTGCTTAATGATGTGGGCATACACGTGCAATTAGCTTGGATGAAACATTGTTGGTTTTTTTGTAAAGATAATGGTGCTTTTATGCTTTTGCTCTGTATGATTCTCCTTTCAGCCATTCTGGGTGCTTAGATGGGCTTCACAAAAATGTCTGCATTTGTTTTCCCTTCGCTGTGTGAGTTTGCCACCTTGCTGAGCCTGAGTAGGAGGAGCTTGCCGAGGAAAGCTGTGCTCACAGTGTCCAGGCTATGCAAAACCTTCTACTGTTGCAAGTCAAAAATAATGAAGGCTCCATTGGAAGGTAACATCTGTGCTCTCAGCAACACAGCACTGCCAACGCAGTTGGGAATGTGAAGGAATCTTTTTTACTGTCCCATTCAGGCAGAGGTACGATTTAAATTGTCCAATTTAAGGAGAGCTTGTGAATGAGCCAGCTGGATCCTCTGGACCCACCAAACCCTTGTAAATTGGGTATGCGAGTGTCATTCTACATTCTGCAATACAATTGGAGAACTGCTGATTTAATGTTTTAATTTCATATGTATGCTTATCTATGATGTAATAAATCTCCGATAGAATATCTGTGCCCTCTACTTGCTCGAGTGAAGCTGGTGAGAACCAAAAGAGATGTGAGTTAAGGGGTTATTACTCAAGAGGGTGGATTGGCGCATGTGGGCAAAGGAGAAGGAGCCCTTCTGACTTTTTGTCGATGAAGTTTGGTTCTGATGTTTCTCTGGCTAGTGGAACATCTTATTGAGGAAACATTCTGTTACTTTGGTAGTATTTGGAAATGTTCTGGGAACTTTCTCAATAAATGTGAGAACTGGAAGTCTTGTTAGTTGATACTCTCTTGAATTTGAAACCTTGAGATGAAAAATTTATACGTTGTCCTTTTGGGGAGAGCGGAGAGTGGCAAATTCTGCAGGATGACAATCCACACTTAAAAACATACACCTGCTTTTCTGTGGAATAATAATAATAAAAAGCTGCTGCGAAATATTCTGTTCCTAGGCAAAACTAAATCAGTACTCAGTATAATTAACACAAAGTAAATCATCTCCAAGGTTTCCATTCCCCATGAAACTAATTTCATGTCTTACTCTTCATGTGTTTAAAAATAACTTGCCTGTTAGTTCAAGATGCTTGCACTGTGCTTAGTGAAGTACTCTTCAATTCAAGTGGAAAAATTGTTGTAAATTCAAGCCTGAGACAGAGGGTCTGGCTTACGTTTGGGGAACCACCGGCAAGTCAGTGGGGCCTGGCATTTGGCTGGGTAGCCAACTAGCAGATTAGCCCAGGAGCTTAGACGTGGGCTGGATGGATGCGTGGCCACCCAGCTCCTGTTAGGCTGCCGCCGCCTCCGCCTCCGCCTCCGCCTCCTCCTGCTGCTGCTGCTGCTGCTGCTGAGGGTTTGTGGAAAGGAGAAAGCAGCCATTTCCTTGGAGTTTGGTGCTTAATTTCCTTGTTTCCAGCACATGCACCGTGGTGCTTGATCCCAGTCTGGCACCCTCTGGTGTGTTGACTCCCATCATCCTGAGTCAGCACTGGCCACGGGTGATTGAGAGGATGGGAGTTGTGACCCAACTGGGGGAATGCCTGTGGGGCAGGGTGCTCTGCAAATCCACTCCCAGCCTGGGGAACTTCCCCTCGTGGCTCAGGCTTCTGCGCTGACCTTCTGCAGTGCTTGACCGAAAGGAGGCGGGGGAGCAGCACAGCATCCCCAGCGGTGCCCCCGGCCACCAAGTCCAAGCCCTTATTTCTTGCGGACCCCAAAGAAGCCCCTGCTGCTGTGCGGTGAGCAGAATCCTGTCCAGGTAGGGTCGGTCAAGATGGGCTTGGATCTGCTAGGGGATTTCTGGACGACTTGCAGTCGACTGGTAAAGATTTCTGGCTCTCCATTGTTTATAGGAGCCAAAAGACTGCATGCTTCTGAAACAGAGAAAGACTGGGGTAACCAGGAGTGGATTGTTGTGTGCAAGGACTGCCCCCCAAACAGATTCCCGGGCTCAGAAGTATTTCATTCTGAGTGCCTTTTGCGGCAGACTCTGGCTGGCAGATCCCGGAGTCCAGGAAAAGATGACGTAGGTCCCATAAGCCTGAAATCTTCCTGTCCCTGGGCTAGAAGGTAATTTTGGTCTGGTCCAGGAAAATGTGTTGTGATGTTTCTCAGAGTTTACGTGTGTGTTTCAGGTTAGTGGAAAATGGGCAGCTGTGACATGCATTGCTGTTCTGCGTTCCACACTCTCTGGGTATTTCTGACGGGGCTTTTGTGCTGTGGAAAACAACAGTGGCACAATTGTACCATGTGTGAACTCACGCCGTGCGATACTGTCTTGAAGAAAAGAAAGGCACGTAGGAGAGGCTGGTCGTGGTGTTCCTTGGTGGTGTTTGGGGTACGGCGCTATGGAAAGCTCCTATAAAGCTCAGAATGACAGCCGGAATGAGTAGGGCACCCCTCTGGCTCTTGTGTTAAATATGCTTTATCAGTGAAAACACCGAATGAAACAGCGAGCTGGTGTGAGGTGGGGCATGAATAAAGTTGCATTTGGTGGAAATCAAGTTCTCTCCCAAACAGGCAGGCCACCTCCATTTTCCCCCCTCATCAAAAAGCCAGGATCTGATCTCGGTAATTGAAAACAACCTTTTCCAGCCATGTTTAACAAACTCTTGTTTGTTAAACACAATCACCTTTTAGATCAGCTGTTGCCTTCCACTGAATTTCACCATAAACGCTTCTATCAGCCCGCGCTTTGATGGCATGGCCTGGTAGAACAAGCTGGGCCCCGCCAGGGCCGGGGGCAGCCTCGCTTCGCCCCAGCGGCTCTGAGCAGGGCTGCTGCCCAGGAAAGGAATGGACCCTGCTGGGGCTGCGGTGATGCCTCGGGTGCACGCGGAAAGGCCTGAGTTGCACGTGCCTTTCCAGAGAGAAACTCCCTGAACAACTTCATTGGATCCCATTTTCTTCTGCCGAGTATTCTTTTAGTTAGGGAGGCGAAGCTGCGTTCTAGAAAGTTCAGAGGTTCCCAATGTCTGACTTTGATCATAACCGGTGAATTCAATTGGAGAGAAAATAAGAACTTGAAATATTGCAAACCTGAAAATTCACTGGGTTGAATCTAGCATTTAGTGCCAAATGGCGGTGTGGGAGTGGACGGGAATTTCCTCCCTGGGTCCTTGAACCCCCCCCCCCCACCCCAATTCTGGGAAACAACCAGGGGAAAAAATACTTCTGATTTTTTCCGGGATTTTTCTGGGCCTTCAGATGACTGCTTGGCCGAGGTAAGGGAATGGATGAGGGCCAATAAACTGAAACTCAACCCAGACAAGACGGAGGTCCTGTTGGTTGGCGGATCGGGTTTCGGAGAGGGTGGATTTGACCTGGTCCTGAATGGTGCAACACTCCCTCTTAGGGATAAGGTCCGCAGCTTAGGAGTACTCCTCGACCCGGAGCTTTCTTTGGAAGCTCAGGTGACAGCGGTGGCGAGGAACGCCTTCCTTCAGCTTCGGCTGATTAATCAGCTGCGCCCCTACCTGGAGTACAACTGCCTGGCGACAGTGACACACGCGCTGGTGACTTCCCGCCTAGACTTCTGTAACGCGCTTTACGTGGGGCTTCCCCTGAAGACAGTCCGAACACTTCAATTGGTGCAAAATAGAGCTGCCAGGTTGCTGACGGGGACGGGGCGTTATGCTCACATGACTCCAGTCCTCCGTCAGCTTCACTGGCTTCCCATTGAAGCCCGGGCCCAATTCAAGGTGTTGATTATGACCTACAAAGCCCTAAACAGCTTGGGTCCTGGCTACCTGAACGAGCGCTTACGTCCGTATATGCCTGACCGCCCTTTGAGATCTGCGGGAGAGTCCCTTCTCCGGGAACCCTCCATGAAAGAAATTAGGAGAGTAAGTACCCGGAGGAGGGCTTTCTCTGCGGTGGCGCCCAACCTATGGAATTCACTCCCCAAAGAGGTCCGCCTGGCACCGTCGTTACTGGTTTTTCGGCGCCAGGTAAAGACCTTTTTATTTAAACATCATTTCAATTGTTAAAACATATGATCTGGCCCGGGCAACTTCTTCTTCCTTCTCTTTCTCATCCTATATTTTTATTTTATACTGATAATTTTAATTTTGTATTTGTAAATCAATGTATTTTTTGTATTTTTATATTTAATGGTAATTTATTATGTACTATTGTATTTCAATGTATTTTATCATGTTGTAAGCCGCCCTGAGGTTTCGGCAAGGGGCGGCATAGAAATGTTATAATAATAATAATAATAATAATAATAATAATAATAATAATAATAATATTGCGCTTGCTCCCCGCCTCTCTTGCTCCTGCTCGGGAACCAGTCTGGCTGGCCCACTGTTCTTCCCTGCCACCTCATCCCGACCACCGGGACCCTCTGAGGTGGCTGGGTGAGCGTCACTGACTGACCCAGTGAGCTCTGTGTCTGAGTGGCCATTAGAATCAGGCCTCCCAGGCCAGTGCTAACTGCTACACCGCACTGCCTCTCTGGCGGGCTCCTTCTCGGGGTTGGCGTGACACATCTGGCTGCGATTTATGTTATAGATGCACATTCATCTTACCATATTTAAAAACTGCTAAGTGGTTTACAAAGCATGGTTAGAATTAACCATAACAAATGCAAAAAAAGGACATTTGCAAAGAACATCTATAACGCATTAATGCCACATACGCAAAGCCCCCTAATTTCCAGGCAAACTCAGGAGGGAAGCTTGGGGAAAGGGGTGGGTCTTAAAGTCATGCCCGGGAGACCTTACGGTTGGTATCTCCCAAATACCGGGGAGCAGGAGAAGGGGGCTTCCAGGTTGCTTCCAGAAAGCAATCAGCACCCCATGGTTCAACAAGCAAGGTGGGTGGATCTTGGCCTTCCAGATGTTTGGGCTCCGATATGGCCAAGGGCAAAGCCTGCAGGGAGTGTTTGACCAAAACTGCATCTGCTGATTTGTGCCGATCTGGAAATACGTATTGTAACTTTAATAGGTATGCTGGATGCCACAAGATAGAATGTTTCCTCCCCCTTTTCTGCATTTGATCCTCCAAGCAATACACTCAATCAAATTCAAAGTGGCTTTTCTGCTGTATCAACAGATTAATCGTGGAAGTGGTTACAAGGGCAAGAAAGAATTCAGAATGGCCCATGAGCCTTTAATTTTGCACGTACCATTTCCTTAAAGATGAAAGATGGGAGAAGGCTGCCCACCGGACCTTTTGAACTTTCATTGCAAAGGTCACTGATGATCGCGTGTGGTTACACTATATTTATGGAGAAGACAATTCTGCATCTTTCAAGCAGGCTGTACAACCTGTGAGCTACCAAGCCAAGCACATGGCTTATGGCCCAACAAAGTTTATTACATTATGTTTATATTTATATCAGCAACTGGCCCAATGTTACCCAGTGAGCGCCATGACTGAGTGGGGACTAGAACCCGGGTTGCCTGAGTCCCAGTCCCGTGGTCTAACCACGGTGCCACACGGCCTGTTATCAGAGGGGGACTGGGGCTCCAGTGGATTGCTTCAGATGGCGGGTTGCAGCTCTGCTCAGGGCATTTTTGGGAGGGGGAAAAGCAGGACTCGGGAGCTGCCCACCAGCGGGCCCGTTGCAAGTTTTACAATACAAACCTCGCTCCAGGCACAAAGGATCACCTCCGCTTGTCGTGGGGAGACACTTACTTATTTAACAGTCGTGCATCCTGCCCTTTGCAGTGTCTCACAGGCTCAGCTCCCCGTGGCCTCTGAAGAGAAAGTGCGCCACTATGTGCAAGGTTCCGCCTTATGTGGACTGGGTGCGTTTGGAGGCGAGCTGAGGCCGCACTCCGGCTGTAACTGCCACGGCCCTTGCTGCCCCCCTCGTCCCCTCTGCCCCTGAAACCGAAGGCTGGGGGCACAGGGCGGGATGAGAAGAAGCATCCCCTTGTGCAGCCGTGCAGCGTCCAGCCAAGGAAAGGACCGTTTAAGGGAGGAGCCCAAGAGACGTCTGGATGGCCGACAGTTTTTGGACACCTCTTTGCCACATTCCCCCAGTATTTGTTTGGCGAGGAGCTGAATTATAACGGACACCAGAAACGTAATCCGAGAAAGCGACCCAAGCTGCCAACATTTTCTTTTCCCGCTTGCTTGCTTGCTTGCTTCGAGGGCTCACAGGACAGCCCACTGATCAAAAAGGGTGCAGGACAGTCCTGAGCTGCTGACTTACGGCCGGAACAGGAAAGGGAAAAAGGAAGGGAAGTGGGAAGTCCGTGTTTTGCCCCTAATTCGCTGTGCTTATTGCTCTCTTGGACCAGTTTGAAGAGGCCAAGCTCACCGTCCGAGTGCTCTGGACACGGTTCCTTGGCTCCATCCTGGGGGCACGCTGATGGGAAGCCAGCGGTCGCTCGGGGCGGGACAGAGGCATTGTGTACGGACGTTCCCAAGCGGAGAAGGGTCTGAAAGGATTTTCGGGGGCTTGAATGTGGGTCAGGCGACCGGCATTCAGCGGGTGAGCAGGATTTGCTGTGAGTACACTGCTTAGTGCATCGCCGATCCATCAGTAGCAGTCGCATCTGAATTGCAGTTCAGCACCATGGAGAGCGCCTGTCCGCCGAACTGGGATGCGTCCAAGGCCGCTTTTTATTAGCATTCGGCAGGATTTGATTTCTTAACATCTCGAGAGCGTGGGCTTGTTTTAACTTAATAATGGAAAATAGCTGAAGGCCTCAAAGCCATTGATGTTAACTGTGTTATTGACACAGTGAAATGTGTCTGCTGTTTGTTCTCCACGCTGCCGCGAGGTCAGAGGAAATTTCGTTCACCTTCGCTTTAGAGGAGGGAGTCTAAAAATCCAGAAGAGATCCGTTTAAGCTCTGCCTATCCTATTCAGTGCTCTTAAGCCTGGTGGAAAATAAATCCAATTTTATTGGCTGTAGTACATTCAGTGGGCCCAGCCAGCCTGCTAAAATTATTCCCCATACGTCACGTTATGGTAGATTGTGCTTCCTCCATGCTGTATTCTGTGCAAACATTGTATGCAAACATTTCCGTAAAAACCTTCCAGGGTGACAAATATTTCTGGTGCGCTTTTGGTTTCGAATGTATATGGAAGGCCTTATCTCACATTTCCATCTCAGTCCTGTGCTGCGTTGCAACAGACATCGGGACAGATCTATTGGGCCGTCCAACTATAATTTCTTCCCTTCCCTGTAATGCACTTGTCTTATGTAAGTGCACTGAGCCACTCTCCCCAAGGAAACGTTGTGACATTTCCATTATCAATGCCAGACATTCTTTAAAAGTGGGCTAGAATTCTGTGTGGCTCTGGAGGCTTCATAGATACAAATTGCGGCTAAGCTGGGGGAGCGACCCAGTCGCTTCCTAAGGCGGCTGCAGCCGGATGCAGCCTGGGCCCTGTTGGCTTGTACGCTTCCCCTGCACCGCAGGTGGCGCCACACATGCTGCAGAGGGGCTTCAAAGAGGGGGACAGCCCAGGGGGGGCCCGGGAGCCGCCTGGCCTGATGAGCGGGCTTGCCCCATGCATGGCAGTACTGGAGGAGCCGCATCATTGTGGAACTGCTTTTCTGTGACTGCAGCATCGGGAAAGCGGCATGTTGTCACCCACGCAGGCCCCCGGATGTGAGGAGCTCCACCGGCAAGGAATTCGGTACCCTCTGCTGCTGCTTCAGCTTCCAGTTTCGTGCCCAGCCCGGGCACTGCTTTTGATGCTTGGTCCGGCTTCCCTTTGCTTCTGTGAGTCTCGCCGATTGCCACAAACTGTGGGCAGTAGTGCAGTGATGCCCAGATTCATGCTTTGCTTGCACCGGCATTTGGGCACGGCAGCCGTGAGTGGATGCACCCAGCTCCAGCCTGGCATGACCCTGGAAGCCAACAGGTAGGCAGGGGGCAGGGGCACCTGCAGGAGCAGCCGGATACATTGGGATGCCGAAGGAATGGCACAGGTGATGTGCTCCGGGCGGCATCACTCTTGGGAAAGGTGTCTGGCTGGGGAGGGAGACAGAGGCGGGGACTTGGAAGGTCAGTGCTGGCGGCAAGGTGAGGCCAGCAAGGAGGGGCAGAGGAGCAAGCTCCGGCACTGGCCGTAGGAGACCACCTCCAGGCCCCTCCTGTCCCCCTCACCTGGAGGAAGAGCTGCCCCCATAGCAGCCAGCACATTCGCCTTGCGGTCCCCTTGGCTGGCATTGGGGAAGAGATGCGCTTCCCGTGTAGGCTCCTTCCAATGTGGGCTTCAGTCTTGTCTTATCTGGTCACGATAAGCTCTGAAATGAACGGTGCCAAGAGTCCACTCCAATTGCCTACTCTTTTACACTTAATTCCTTTAATCCATACCTTGCTCGAGATTACGGCTAATTTGAAACACTTCCTCCATGGTTCTGGGTCCATCCCTCACTTCAGCCCAGTGCATGTTATGGTGTCCCCACAGGCCACATGTTCAAAAGCAGAACTAATCTTGCACATCAGATTCCCTAGTCCTGATCATCCAACTGAAGACTGGTAGCTGTTCCTCCAGAGAAGTGCCTTAGTTACTCAGTGCAGGCACCACTGAAGGAATCTGGCAAGCGGGGATCCGGGATTGCTGGGTATAATTTGGAAAAGAAGAAATAGGGAAGAGCACACTTTCTTGTTGTACCTCCAACAACGGTGAGGCTGCCAGCTGGTACCTGGGCATATCAGCCGCTTCGTCCCACTTTTGTTTTTGTGAAATTCATTTTAATGGTGCAGGAAGAATTCTTGCCATTGCTTGTCCTCTTGGGAGTGCTGGAGGTGCATTGATTTCTGCCGCGTGACCTTTCTCCCAACGTAATGGACCCATTATCCATGCTGACTTGATGGGCCTTCTGTTTCCATGTTCCAAACATTTCTTAATAGATATCCACAAATTTCCTGCTGTTCGGAATGTTTGATACAGGCTCGGATCATTAGTTGGTCTGCATTTCCGAAGTCAAAGCACATCAGCTCCGCGATGAGGTGGAAATGAAAAACTGAATCCCCCCCTTTAGGATTACTGAAGACATTTAATATTATAATTGTATCCCCTCTTCCTTCAGAGGCCTCCATCTCACACCAACCTTCTGGTATTGGGCAAGAGTAGATTGGAAGATGAAGGTCTACCAGCAAGTTCTTGGCCGTACGGAGTTTTGAACCCATGTCTACTTGATCAAAGTCCAATACTCTACCCCAGTCTTCCCCCGCCTAACTCCCCCAGATGTCTTGAACTATAACTCCCATCATCCCCATGGGAGTTATAGTTCAACTGATCTAGATTAGATAGTGTTTGTATATTTTAAACTTTAACTCTCTGAAGCATGCTGAGGGAAATGGCAAGAGCCTGTTGTGCTATTCCCAACTCAGAATATTACTCTTATAGCAACCCTTTAATAGTTTAAAGTTTCTTGAAAGGTAAATTTGTAATAGAGAATAAGAGGCTTTAATAATATGTGAAGCTATATTTTAACAGCTGTGTGGAATGGCTATTAAATTATAGTGTAGGTAATTAAACTTCTTTAATTGCCATAAATTTATTTCTAAAGGGTGACTTTCCTGTCTCTCCTACTCTCAAGGGAAGCTCTGTTTAATTCCAATAAGGATTTACCATTGAAAAGTTAAACAGTTGTTCCTTTTTTGTGGTCCCTGGAGAAGGTGGCCTTTTATACGAAGAACGAAGCAGGAGATGGTTGGGAAGAAATGGCAGTGCTTTATGGAGAATGGGAATAAAGTGATTATACAGTGGCAAATACTAATGAGTAGGCTTTGCTTGCAACTGTTGGTGGTCGTCTGGGGGAAGCGGTACCGTGCAGGCTGACTCCAGATAGTTTGCTGGCTGAAGCGAAGGATAAAGTGATGGCCTTCCTCCATTCCATGCATGAAAGCTGGCCAGAGCACTTCGTGTCGAGTCGAATCTTACTCAGTGCCTTACAGTGTCTTCCATTGCACCTCAGAGTAGCCATGAAGACCGGAGGGCCCTTGTCTGAAACAATGGGGCACCGTGGCCAGCTGATGCAAGCAGTTAGGTGGACGAACAATCTTACCTGAGAGAAGGTAGCTCCTTTGATGTTTCTATATCGAATCCTTCTGTCCAGACCTATCTCCATGAATTCTACTTCTTCCAACTTCCCCACCATCTTTTCCATCTGTTTCAAAGACTTCAGAGCAGTCTTTCAGCTTCCAGGGCACTACTATGGAAAAGTAGAACAAGCTCCTTCTTTCTTACAATAAATGATCCCACCCTAATTTTAGGGAAGACTGACCTTACCCGTGAAGGAACTAGAAAAGATCTTGACATGTCACTGGAGACCAAGGTCAAGTTCATTCATACTATTGTGCCCCCGATCACTGTGGGTATGAAAGTTGGACAGTGAAGAAAACTGGCAGGGAGAGAATCGCCGCGCTTGAAACATAGTGCTGGAGGAGAGCTTTGCGAATTCCTGGGACGACAGAAAGACCATCAGGTGGGTCCAAGAGCGGATTGTGCCAGAGCTTTTCCTGGAAGCAAAAATGACAAAATTAGGGCTGTCCTACTTTGGGTGCGTCAGGAGTAGGCAAGACCCGCTAGAGAAGACAATCACACCGGGGAAAATCGGAGGGAGAAGAGGGAAGGGAAAAGCAAATATGAGAGAGGAGGAATCCACAAGCCATAGCCTTGGATTTAGCACAGTTGAGCAGTGTGGCCGAGGACATCCATCCACCCATCCATCGGATTTATTTCCCACTTGAATTTGCATTCCATTCATTAAAAGAGTCCCATAAGCAGGGGATGACTTGATGGCAAATAACCACCGATGTAGAGGCCTAACCACTTCTAAGGAACAGAACATGCTAACATTTATTTATTCATTTATTAAGAAGTACACTAATTAGAAGAGGAACGGACTGATGAAAACGCAGGATATGGTATGAAGCATTCTATTGCTGCTCACAAATGCAGATTCCTATATTTGGGAACCTCTGTGACAAATTAAAAATCAGAAATTAAACCCTTCCCAGCATCTTGCCAGAAGATCCCAAGTATTCATGGGATTTTGTAGCTCCATAGAGGTAGCTTGGCTACTGGCCCCCTACTCCCCCTTCTGTGAAAATGTGAACGGCAGAAACGTGCTTTTTTGTCATCTCACATAAATCCAGAAAATCAAGGTCAGTGGAAGTTAAAGTTGGCACTTAGAATAGATAGTAAGTTATCTTGCTGTTCAATATTATTTTAGCATCCGAAAGAATAAGACATAATTTGGACATAAATGTTACAATCCTTGAGCAGAACATGGTAAGTCAAGGACAGCTTGCCAGATGTATTTCCCATCCTGAAATCTGAATCTTTGTGCTGTTGTGGATTTTTCAGAATGTAAATGTGAATTTTGTGCCTTTTGGAGAGGTGGAAGCAGAGCCTTATAACTGTATGTTGGGCCATAATTTTTGCATTAAAGACAACACATGTCATTAAAGAAAACATTTGGCATGCTACAGTGATCAGGGCAAACAGTTTAAGCGTTCCTTCAATTCTGACAACTGCTACGACGTGTCTTCTTGATTATACTTTGGCAAATACCATGCAAATATTCAGAGTCTGACCTTGCATTTGTGTTGCTCTGCTTCATAAAGGTCATCATTTTTATAAGATGATAATCTCAAATGTCACCCTTACAAATAAGTTTTAACTGCTACTTACATTTAAATATTTGGCTGGAAGAACGTGTTTTGAAAATGCGCTTTGGAAAATCCCCACCCTATCTTGACAAATAAGAACTTTTCAGAATGCATGTAATGAGTTATTGTGTATTGCTTCTGTATATGAATACATTGTAAAAAGCAATTTCTGCACATTTGTAAATTTGGAACCTTGTAAATTTTATCCCTGAGAGCAGAGCTCAAGTAATGGTCCATACTCATTTCACAGTGATTTACACACTGGTATGTGTGCGTGTGTGAGAGAGCAAGAGAGAGTGAGAGCAGTTTTACTTCTCATTTCCTGTTCCACGGAGTAGTGGCAAGCTTGGTTCTGAGGGCCAAAACTAGCAGTTTTGTTCCCATTGTCAATAGAATGGCATGAAGCAGACATGGAGAAATGGACATGGAGGTCTAGAAAGCCAGTTCCAGTCAAGACCTGGTTCCAGTCCAGCTCCCTAATGTGTTGGTTATTTGTTAGACATGCAAGCAGTGGCCAAATAAGGCCATCCTGCTTGAAACATTGTCTAGTTTGGTCCTACATGTCTGAATGCTCCAGAATCCAGCATGGGTGACTGCAGCCTCAATTTATTTCGTGTAAAACTGTTGGACAAATGAGCCCCTTGGGGAAAACAGGCATTTAGACCTCTAAGGGCCCAATTCTGTGCACATCTAGACAAATCCCATGCATTACTGGCTAAAGAACCCTGGGGGTTGGGGCATTTTGCTTTCTGGATGCAGAAGGTGTCTTCCGGGTCTCGGTGCATCAGGGCCTGTTGCTGGGAAACTGTGGGCTGTCTGTCCATCCTGACATGGGACCCAGTGGCTCAAAGCAGCAGAACGGGAACCTGTGATCCACCCCGGTGTGCGGGCGCTCCTGGATACAGTGCTGAGACCGCCTGTGAGGAGGTCATGCGGGGAAACATGGATCGCGTCTTCTGCATTGGCCCAGCGGCACCAGAGTCCTGATTCTCCTTCTGGAGCTAGCTAGACGACGGCGGGGGTCTTCAGGGGGCTACCAGATTCCTTGTGGCCGGGTGTCTTGACATCTCGGTGGAACCTGTGGCCGAGGGCGGTGGTGGGCTGTCCCGTGTTTGAGGCCCCCATCGGGGATTCCTGAACACAAAAAGGCTGCATGAAGGTCGGACCCACCTTCCTTCATGCGACCCGTCCAGGCTGCAGCTTGCGCACTGGCGAACAGTTCACAGTGGCCACAATTGTGCCTTGCGGCTGCTGGAGAGCTGCTTGCTGGCCTTCTCGTTGCAGCTTATTCTTCAGCAGAGTTGAGGCAGCTTGATTTAAGAAGGTCTAGCTGAGCTGACAATTAATGAAAACTAATCTGGGTAGGAGTTTCTTAATAGTGTGTAAGGCTAAAGATGCGGAATTTGTCCTGCCTCATTAATTCACTAAGGACCTAAAATTTGGAAGTTTATGGATTAGCTGGTGGTTAGCTGATCCCTGAGTCTGCCAAATTGCCATACTTGAATTTAAATTGATAATAGCCCTATTAGTAGTCAATTGGGCTAAATGCTTAAAAATGCAAGGCTCTTTTAAAATGTGATTTTATCTTAAAATTAATAGTCTGTACAATTTGAGGACACAATACCATGCAAGAGCTGAATAGCTGAAGCTGTTGGGTGGTGCAGAAATGTAAGGACTGAGTGAACAAATGAAAGTCCCAGCTCTTTATTGATTTGAACTGTTACGCAAGTGCGTTCTCCTTTTACATTAGTGAAGTTCAGCTCGGCTGAAGCGGAAATGACACTTGTGCAAAACAACATTGTTCCTTGGCATCTGCTACCTCTCCTGTTTGCTCAGCAATGAAAAATTTACCTTGGCTTCGGAAATGTGAACCCTTGGACAATGATCAACTAATAACAGGGGTCTGTAACTCTTAACGGGAATCCGGATCAGGCTATTTATGGAAGTGGAATGACGATGTTGGGCCGTTCACATTCTGCATGTTGCTCGTGAAAGGAGAAATCGCTCCATTCCACTGCAGAACATTTGCCTACAGACTGCCCGCGTTCTGGAACTGTTTCCTCCAGTCGTCCTGGGCTCCAGCGTGGCATCCTCCGGCGGAGTGGAGTGCCCCAGACATGCCTAGAGATTTCTGACGTGTCACGTGCTGTGTAAATTCTGTGCACCGCAGCAGGACTGAGTCGTAAAACCCAGCACAGAGCTCAGGGACATGTTAGAACCTTGGATCCCTGGATGCTGCTGGACTAAAATTCCCATTGGTTGAGAAGGTGCGAGATGGTGGAAGTGAAACTCCAGCAAAATCTGGGAGCTCAAGGTTCATGGACGATGGGATCCATGGACAAGGCTCAGTGAACTGTGAGCCCTGTTTAGGTGTTCTCATTCTAAGGTGTTCTTCTTAACACATGAGGGGAAAAGAGTGGCAGCCCTCCCTCTTCTCCTGTTGCTTGGGTTGCCCTGAACTTGTGGAGGACAACTTTCTGGAGAGACGCTCTTCCAGGGTTTGTGGAACTCTCCATGCGATTCAGAGCACAGTTTTCCTACGGTTCCGAATATCATGGAGAGCCTCAAGGACACAGGAGAAAATTGTTCTCTCCAGCAAGTTGTCCTTCACACGGAGAGCGGAATGATTCTCTTGCTGAGGGATGGGCTAGTGTGCTACCTCTCTTGGCATGTTCATGCAGGATCAGAATGCTTGAGGGGGGCTTTGCTGTCAGTTTTCTTAGGGTTTCATCAAGGTGTCGGCCCAGATCCATCACCAAAATTTGGATTCAACCAAATTGCGACAACATCCCTATAAAAATCATGCATGGTCCAGAGTTTTTGTTTTTTTTGCTTTGACATAAATGCTGTTTTGGTGTCCCAAAATGTATACAAGCTACTTTTTTAGCATGGGCAAAACATCAGCTTATTTTGAATGTGTGAAACCAAGCAAATCCTGAACAAGACCTTGACCCAATTGACCAGCATTTTCCCCTGACCATTTTATTCATCTTGAAGAGGAGTTTATCTACACTCTGAATCTCTCTGTCATTCTGGTCCCTGTCCAGAGGTTACAATTTATTTTTATTACTTTGGCTTTGAGCACTTTTGGCCAAGGAATAGCCCAGTGTAAAATCTAAACCATTATAGTTAGTCTAATAAAAGTTACTACTTTTATTTCTGCATACTAATTTTCTTGAAGTCTGGGCTATTTCTAAAAAATCCATCTAGATTTAGTGGCTGTTTAATGATTTTAAAGAACTGGAGAGTCATCATAATCCTTCAGATGATAGTAGGTTGGGAGATAATAATGGTTTTGCAAGGTCGAAGTCCAAGGTTGAAGATGAAAATGAAGAAATGAATGTATTGATGACCGTGTGGGTAACACCCTGAAAACCATTCAGTCAACAGTGACATTGGGCCACATGCAATGACGCCCTTGGCAGGCTGGCAGTGTTCCACAAGCCAAGTGCATTTACTCAGAAGTAGACCACTCGGATTACCCAAGGGAACGTGCGTGTTGTAATCCCATGCTCTTTTTCTGCACTTGCCAGCATCATCGTCATCATCATCAACCGTTAATTACAGAAATAATACTGCATTAATAAATAAAATACACCATTCACCCACAGTTTTCAGAGTGCTTTACAGAAAATGAAATCAATATAGGGCAGACCCCGCTGTGCGGCTCACGGCCTGACAGACGTGGTGCAAAAGGAGAAGGGAAGGAGGCGGAAGGGGGAAGCAGGCGCTGGAGACGCCATTCCCTTTGTGCTACTGTTGAGATTTTGCTTGACTGTTTTGTGGTTTTGTGCGGCTTGTTTTGTGGTCTTTCTGGGAACCGCAAGGGAAGGAGCAGTCTAAAAATACCTTCAGGTAAATAATAAGCAACCAGTAATGATCTGGCCAATGGATGGGACCAGCTGGCCTCCCAGAAGACATGAAGGCCCCCTTGGGAGGCTGGCCATGCGGGGGCTGGATGGGGCCTCCCTTCAGCTCCTCAGTTGGTGCCACTTTCCATCGTGCTGCTTTGCATAATGGCTCATAAAATCATTGCATGCCGTTGGCTCCCACGAGCTTTTTCTTAGTGTGATTTGTGGTGTGCGATGGATGGTTGTCAGCTGCCTCCTCATGGCTGCTGGTCAGGCATTAGAAAAACCGGCGCTCCTTTGGGCTGCTCACCATTTCTGGGCTCAGCTTGATTCCACAGGGTTGCTGTGAGGAAGACCATAGAGAAAGGCTGAAAACAGGAGAAGAGGTAAATGATTCGTAAAGCATAAAAAGCGGTTTGCAAACAGTCTGGACCAGAAGCTTTGGGGCGGCCTATGAAATGCCAAGGATGGGGAACGTGTGGCCCTCCAACTGAAGCTGGACTGCGGCATTCGCCATCCCTCGCCATCAGCTGTGCTGCCTAGGATCGATCTTCTTCCTTTCATTTTTTCCCCTTGCATTATTACACTGCCCAGTAGCAAAGCTCTCTGGGCAGGTCGCACAACGCAGCTTGTTGAGGGGAGCTGCGGTCACAAAGACTGAATAAAATGGCGGACGCTCCGCTCTATTTATACTATGGAGGGAGGGGAGCAGAGCTTTTTCCCACCAAAACCGTTAGCTTTCCAGTCTTCCGGCCTAGGCACTGCGCAGGCGCAGCACCCATATGTGTGATGCACAGAGGCCACGACGAAGAACCACCGTTTCTGGAGAGCCATGGCTAAAGCAAGGGATTTGGTTCTCAGTTTCCTGGCTGCCAGCGTGAATGAGAAAACACGCACTGTAATGCAATTCTTATTATCAAGCAACAGGAAACACAGGCTGTCATCCATGCAGTAGAGTTCTTGCTGTCTCTTGGGAGAAGTTCTCTTTCATTATATATCAACAGATAGCTGCTGTTGTTGTTCAGTCGCAAAGTCATGCCCGACTCTTCGCAACCCCGTGGACAACATTCCTCCAGGCCCTCCTGTCCTCCACCCTCCCCCGGAGGCCACCCAGACACACTCCTACCTCCCCACTGACCCCATCCAGCCACCTCAGCCTCTGCCATCACCTTCTCTCCCATCCAACAGATAGTAGATATTCTGAAAGCTTCTTCCACTATCCCGTGCAATTATATCCAAACCCTGGCTTATCTTCCTTGTGGTCTGACAAAGACTGCCAGATTGCTAAGAAAACCCTTGCTAAAACTTTCTGGACTTTGCTCTAAATTGAAAACAGAAGTACTAAATCAATAGCTTATTAAGTTTAGATCTTTCTATAAATGTCTTACTCTTTAAAAAAATCATAATAAGATCTCCCTGGGAGCTGTTGCAAAAAAGTTGCAATGGAAAATGTGCATACATTTTGGGATATTGCTGCCGATGGACTGAGCAGGGCAAGAGGAATTATTAGGCCTAGCTTTGTGTTTATAATTGGACTGATTATTTTAGTAAATTATAGAGTTTCATGCCAGAGGGTTGGGATCCAGGGACTCCATCCGTGGTTAAATGTTTAATTTGTCTGTTAAAGCCAAATAAGGCTCCAGGAGAATAATTTTGCCCCCAAAATTGTTTAAAATATATTAATTGATGGTTCTTTGTTCTTGCTAAATTGTTCACCCAGATTAATAGAATGTATTTAGCTTCCAGACGATGGAAATTGTTTATTCCATCTTTTGGAATGCTATTCTCTTTCTTCCTCAGAAATATGGACCAATTAGTCCACTGGATATTCCTTCTAAAATATATACTAGCCTTCTTAATAAGTTACAGGAATTGATCTCCCTTAACAGTATTTTATATGAAGAGAAAGCTGGGTTTAGAAATGCTTTTTCCACTATTGGCAACACTGTGTCTTGTCTTATTGAAAGAGCAGTTTAGAATCATGTAAGGATCTTCTTAGTGTTTGTTGTCCTGTCATACCAGAGCCAGGAGACTCCTGTTGTGCCAGATTGCTTTCCCTGGCTTATCCTCCTTCATGAAGATACTGCTGCTAAAATTAGTGTGCCCTTCTCTCGGACCCAATTCCAACAACGAAGGGAGTCGGACTGTTCTGTGTTCTGGCCACCCTTACAAGTCATAAGATGGGGAAGGATATAATTGTCTTAGTCCCCAAAATCTTTCCACCCCAGTTATGTCGATAAATTGCTTGAGATCCAGCCACACCAAATCCTGAAATTATATTAAATACCACTTTCTATACAGCCCAAAAAGACAGTTTATGTTATGGAGGCAAGCAGGGCCAAATCAATGACACCTGTTGCTGCTAGTTGTGAAGTTGTGTCTGACCCATCGCGACCCCATGGACAACATTCCTCCAGGCCTTCCTGTCCTCCACCATCCCCAGAGTCCACCTAAGCTCACACCCACTGCTTCAGTGACCCCATCCAGCCACCGCATCCTCTGCCGCCCCCTTCTTCTTTTGCCCTCAATTGTTCCCAGCATCAGGCTCTTCTGCAGGGAGTCCTTCCTTTTCGTTAGGTGGCCAAAGTAGTTGAGTTTCATCTTCAGGATCTGGCCTTCTAAAGGGCGGTCAGGGTTGATCTCCTCTAGGACTGACCGGTTTGATCGCCTTGCAGTCCAAGGGACTCACAGGAGTCTCCTCCAGCACCGCAATTCAAAGGCCTCAATTCTTCAGTCCCCGTGCAAAGTAACTGGTGTATTGTATTGTTTAATGTAATATTATGATGTACATTATGATTAATGTAATATTATGAAAGTAGACAAGTTTAAGCAAATATTTCTGTCCTTAATTCAGACTACAATGTCTAGAAAAATGTCTCAAAGGGAAATATTCTCCCAATTCAATATTCTGAAGAGGGAGACACAAATCCTGTTGTTCAGATCACCCATAGCAAGACTGCAAATCTGGGCATCTGAAGATGCACAAGTGAAGAAACCCAACCCACGGAAATGTCCTTACAGCCTTATTCTAGGCCAAATGCAGCTCCTGAACCACTTGGGAAGAACCGCTACATAGAATACTCGCCATGGATAATTCTGGCTAAGCAGTCTGCTGGTGGTGTTTTGATTTCTTTTTTAAATTAATGGATAGCCAGTGATGGAAGGGCAAGGAAGATAGCTCAGGCCGTGTTAGGGTCATGGAGAAGCAGTGCCAAGGTGGGGAATGTTGCTCAGGAGAAACGTACAGATCTCCGTGGCGACCTCTCAAGTTCTTCAAGCAACTAGAACATCTGAGCACACAATAGGTTAAGAAGAGCTAGAATACCTGAAAACTTGGTGGAACGATTGGGGTAGTAAGGGGTTCAAGGAGGACATTAAGTGGCCTGTTTACAGAATTCATTCAGTGTGTATATTTTAGTATGTGTATTTCTATTTATTACATATGATTGTCTCTCTTAGCCAATCTGAACAATTGTATAAAAGATTTTTGTTTTTTGATAATTAGCACAACTGACAAAGTTAACGGAATGTGTCAGATTAAGAGTTAGAAACACCAAAAAGCTGGGGCACAGTGCAGCCCTTTTACTGGGTATCAGAACAGTAGATAACAGTAATATTTATTGTGCTGTTTCCCCATACAACTTAATAGGACTTCCATGAACATTATAATGAATCTCTCTCTCTTTCTCATCTTCTCTCCTAACATTTAAAATACTTAAATTCCCAACTAACTATTGGTTGTTTGGCTATAGGAATACGAACTCTTGAAGTTTCATAAAAACACAACATTTTGAGATTTCCGTTGCATTTTGTTTCTACTGATGATATAAATAAATGTTGATATGTTTATTAACACTAATGCCGTTGCAACCCATTAAATCTAGATACAAGAGAAATATTTAAAGAGTCTTAATAATTCAGCCTTATCAGCCCAGTCAATATTGTACGTTTAGATGCTTCCTCATGTTTTATTCCGGAGTCAGCAAAGCCGGAATGGGTTTTGTGGCCCTTTTAAGACTTGTAGCATTTAACCTGGCACCATACATTGGTCAAGCCCTCATGTTCCCATGGTGGTCCCTTATAATGTTTCCTGTTTTACAGGCATGGGGCTGAGGCTGTGAGGATGAATTGAGCAGGTCCTCCTCTTGGGACAATGAATCGATCGGGGTTTGAACCCAAATCAGATCATGCAGTCCTGTTATTGAGCCGAGTATTTGGATGTGCTCAATATACCAAGCCGTTTTCCTAAAGCATATAAAGCTTTTATTGATTCCTTTTCCCCCAGGGGCTCCTTCCAAAAGCTTGAGTGGAGTTCACCCAAAGTGATTTATTAAAAAACAGCTTGATTTGGTCAGAAAGATTTATTAAGAGATAATCTGATAGCAAATGACATCTATTTCAAGGAGTACAAGAATGGTTTTGTCGCACTGCTGTCTGGCCCTGGGCCTTTAAGCATTTTATAAACTCTCCAGATAGTTATCTCTTGCTCCCTCATTTATTATAAATGCGGGTATTTGTTCCACACTTTGATTTCTGTTTTGGAATTTAGAACACACAGACCAGTGGGGGTTTGCCTTTCCTCCCATTTCGACATATTTTCAAGCCAGGTAAGCGAGGGCAGGTTACTTCCAGACAATTATGATAAAATATAGTAGATTCTTTGCACCATTTAAAAACTAATAATGAAATATAAACATGACCCCGTTTCACCATCTGGCCTGAAGAACGTGGTTGTGGCGATTTAGCAATTTCTGGAGGTGTAGTCTGGCATCAGATGAAACACTTATGTTGGCATGTTGTGTATAAGGTTTATTTCTCATTCCTGGGTGACTGAAAGATCCAACTAGTAATAATAAAAATAAGCATTATGAGATAAAGAATTAAATAGGGATCATTGTGTGCCCTGGGCTCACGAGTGTTTGCAGAGAGCATGGAAATACAACCCCAGAAACGCCTCCCCTGCACCTCTGGCTGCCGAAAACCCATTGGCGGCTTCACAGCATCGGGAGGTAAGCTAGTTCTGCAGGGCTGGCTAGATGTTTTGTGGAGCAACCAATGTCACGCCACAGTAAGTATGGGTTGTCGTTCTAGGTATGTCCTTCTTCCTCTTGGCACAATCCCACAATTCTTGGGAGACATAAGCCTCAAACAAATAATTGACAAGCTCTCTGCCTTTCGTGACGTCTCGGCTCAGTGGTCTGGGGGCTCAGCGATTGGTCCTGCCAGTGGATTGTCCTGAAGATTGTCCCAAGATGATGTCTGTGAAGAGCTTCGAACACGTGAAGGCAGGATTTAAATGGCGGTGCCAAAGATGATAGAGGGTGATAGAGGGCTTAAATCCCACTGCATGAATGAAGGGCCCCAAACCAGTTCAAAATTACTGTAGTAAAGACATGGATCTGAAATTCTTGAAGAATGAGCATTTGCACTGTTTCCTGGTTCTTGCCACCTTGTCTAAAACCAGGAGCCGGCTGTTTCGTGTTATTCATGTGTTGTCGACATGTTCTTGCTGCAGGTCTGGAGCAGAGGGGATTCACAAATAATTTAGTTTAGCAATGACTGAAAAAACACGGGTGTCACGAGAGTATGAGGAGTGCAGCTAGCGAGATTGCTTGGGAGAAAACTGTTCTGGTATGCAAACATTCCCTTAATGGGTGGAAAACCTGTAGATCCACTTTCTTGATTAGGGTGTAATATGAATTCAGTTTTTTTAAGGTAACCACAATGAAGTTTTATTATTTAGCTCCTGAAGAGCAATATTCAGGAACATGGTTGGGCCAGAGTACTAAGAAATGGTTGAGATTTTGAAGTGGTGGCAATTTTCTTCTAGAAGATCTTAAATCGGAGTGGATGGAGGCCAAGGTGTTACTGTCTTCTTCTTGTTGTTGTTGTTGTTGCTTATTTTACTGAAGGTCCTTCACTGGGCACACGGTGGAGGGCAGAAAGGGAAGAGGAGCTAACGAGGCGTGGCAGAGCCACAACATGGGCTGATCACTGGCTAAGCTTGGATCCTCAGGCTGCAGAACCCCTAGGGCCTCTTGCCTGATCCCGGGTGCTTGCAGGAGCTGGGCCAGCCCAGCCACAAAGTGACACAATTTGGTCTGTACCAAGAATGGACCGGATGAAAGCCAAATGGTGGAGCAAAAGTGCTTCCAGCACTAGCAGAAGAGGAGTATTTTGAGATGGCAGAATTCCTGGGACCCGAGCTTCGTAGGAGGCTGGCTAATGGCTAGTTCCCTACCTGGCCAGTATTTAACATTAATAGCCTGGTGCCAATACTGGCCACCCCCCAGCAGCTCCCAGAGTCCACCAGCAGCAACACCCTCACGAGTCAAGCAGTGCTGAATGGATGCCCATCCAGTGCCACCCCCCCACCTTCCGGCTTGGTTCTGCTGTATGCTTTTTAGCCACTCCTTGCCTTTTTTCGTTCTCAGAAAGCCCAGATTCGTTTCCCCCCGTCTTGATTCATCTTCTTCTCTACGGTTCCTGACATTGCTGTGCCGCTAAAGGATGTGGTGAATGCATTCGTCATGAAAATTGCCAAATCCCACGATCCCAGGTGTGCTGTCAGGTTGTATCCGTGGTGTTGCACTTGAGTCATGCATGCCGGGCTCTTCGCGATCGAGGCCTCCTAGGGAAAGTCCGCCGTGAGCTCGCGCAACCGCGGTGTGCTTTGACCCTGTTGGAAGGTAGCGCTGAGCTGTTACTCATCTTGACATTCTCAGCTGGCTGTCCAGGTTGAGGCCGAGGCTGGAGCGGATGCTGCTGTCCACCAAGTATTAAGTTTCGGCTGTGGAAACTTCTCTATGTCCGTACAAACAAGCCGCTGGCTGTCTACAATGCCCAGGCCGGAAAACCTAGAGACTAGGCCTAGTTATACATTGCACTGGTCAGAATTCCTGTCACTGGAATTCCTTGTATCATATTCTTTTCCCAAACAGCCAAATGGCTTATGATGGAGAAGTGTACACACACGTATGATGGATTCATGTACACACACGGATTGGGAATGCGTCTCGCTCTCCAGTCACAGGAAGCCGCTTTCGAGCAGACGCCTGGTATTCTGTCAGATTTCACGGCAGCTGGACGTGAGTAGGGTGTTTCAGGCTCACCTGGCATTTCCTGCACTCTTGGAGGCAGGAAGAGGACACGCTGGTTTCCATGAGCATGGAAAAACAGACTGGAGAGCCTTTGGGCTACGGAGTGTTTTTGCGTAAGATCTGAGCAGTAGCTTTTTCCATTTCCCAGGTCCGTAATTTGGAAGTCATCTCTTTATTAGCTAAAATGTAGATTTGATGGAAAGTGCTCATCTCAGTGCCCCGGACCATGGCCCAGAGGAACAGTCAAGAGCCACGCGTGAAGGCGTGCGCATCACGCAGAGGCTGGGATCACGTGACGCGGTGAGCCACGGGGGCTTTTACCCATGGCCGGTCTGTCACGTCAGCTGCATCCCCTCGGGAACCGTAAGCGGAAGCAGGGCTCTGTTCCATGGTTTCTCCTTACCACGTTGGGTTCGTGCATTGGCAGGAAGGCCAAATGCGGAAGGATCGGCAAGAGTGGCCGCTGCTCTTCCTGCCAGAGAATACTGGGAGAGCTGCTACTGTGTGCAGAGGCTGGAAGTCCGTTGGCTTGGTCCGTTGCTGCCTGATGGTCTCCTTTGGGCCAGAAGCATCCGATCAGCAGGAAGGCGCTGCAGAAAGCGGCAGTGCCACTCAGCTGAGCTGAAAATTCTTCCCTGGGTGAGGACCTGAGAAAGCATCTCCTCCGTGGCCAGCCAGCCTAGGCACACAGACGGTGCTTGGAGAACCACCTCCAGATGCCTCTGCTGTCTAAGGTGGCATTGGGAGCGACTGGGCAGAAAGTTGGAGCCCTGCGATGCTTTCCCCAGGGGGAAAAAAGCATTTCCCTTAAAGTCTTTACTGAGCCATGGGAAGACTTTAATTTTCTCATTCTTTTCTACATCTACTAAGCATTCAGTGCCGTTTTTCCCCCCGCTGTTTGACTGACTGACATACACACTTGCTTTTAGGATTTTACTATTCTTGCTGCCTTTGTTGTTGCTATGGTAATAGCAAACACTTTTGCAAACATTTATTTATGGCACGGATTTCTGTTATTCCGTTCAATAGATCAATACCATCTATCTTCCAGCATCAATTCACAGCCCACCCTGGTGACTTTTCAGTGAAATTTAAAATGTTGGAAGATTCGATCATAGATCTCCTACAGATGTGGCCTTTTGTCCCAGAAAGGAGAAGGAATTCACTTTATTGGCCGTCTTTAAGAAATCGTTGGCCAAAACTCGACCCGTGCTATAATAACAATGATATTTCAAGCTCTAAATTATTCTCGCCATGAATGTGTTCCTTGCATTTCTAAAATCCTGGTAGCTTACAAAAACTAATCTAGCAATGTGCCAAAGTAATTAAAGCAAAGTAAATAATCTCCAGTGTTCTTATTCCCCACAGAAATTGTTTAATATCTTATCTTTCAAAGCTAGTTTTCTGCTTATTCATGATGTCTGCAAAAAGGTTCTTCAGTATGCAGGGAAAATATCTTGTTCCAGCAGGGTGAGAGTGTCTCCAGACTATTATGGGGTGGGTGGTTTGCTTTGGGAAATGCCTTCTCTCCGTGCTCTTCCTTGCCAGTAATGGGGATGTGCAAGGATTAAAGAGAGCCAGTGTGGCGCAGTGGTGAAGAGCGTGGGACTGGGACTCAGGTGATCCGGGTTCGAGTCCCCGCTTGGCCATGGAGCCAACTGGGTGACTTTGGGCCAGCCACAGACTCTCGGCCCACCTACCTCACAGGGTGGTTGTTGTGGGGATAAGATGGAGGAGGAGAACGATGTAAGCTGCCTTGAGCCCTTTGCAGGAAAAAGGCAGGATATAAATCGAAAAACAAATAAACAAAGGACGCAAGCTCGGATGAAGTGAATGGAAACCGCACTGCGCTTCTGTGTGTCTCCCATTCACATCAGTGGGGCTTGTGCCAAAGAAGCTGAAGGACGGTGCAGTGTTGGCAGGAGGCCAGGGAGGCCCACCAACGTCCCTCGTGATCCTTGTTCGTTTAGCCGGTTGCGGTCTGCGTGACGATCTTGTAAGGCTGTGCGCTGTTGTTACTGCGGTGCTGCTGTTGGGACACTTCCGAAATGAGAGCCACTTGCCTGTGGCCTCCAGGAGGATTCGGGCAGGAGCAGTACTGGAACTGGGGACTTGCTCCTGACGGTCCCCTGGGCCACCGAGTTTAAACGGGCCAGCCCAAGCCTCAGCAGTGACACGTAGTCGAGAGGAATCCATTGCTATACGAAGCGTGACACCACAGCCTGGAAAATCGTGGGAATTTGGGGAACGGGAAAAGGGTAGAAGTGAGTTGCAATGTGTGTCCTTGATATATGTGGGGGAGAAAAGGAATCTTTCCAGGTTCCTCCCACAACATCCAGTGCTTTTGTTCAGGCTGCCTGTTTGCACTTCTCTTTTCACCCACTTAGCCCCAAAGCAGGAGGGAAAACTGGACCATAAAGTATGCGGTAGGCGCAAAGAAAAGTTCCTAACAGAGTGCGTGTTTCCTGAAAGGGAGACCAGGTAGGTGTGTGTGTGAGAGAGAGAGAGAGAAAGGAGAGCAAGTGAGCATTCTTTGTCTAAATACATTATTTTAAAAATGTCCTTCATCCCTACAGATACCAGGGCAATATAGAAATGGCATAACAGAATCTAATAATGCCAGAATAAATGCAATCTGAAGAAGCGCATCTGTCTGCCCACTGGTTATTTCCATAGTGCCGAGACAATGAAAGCTGGAGCTGCGTTCCTCTGACTTACTTTGCTTTAGAAGTGCACTAATTCATTTTAATCAATCTAAAGGTGTTCCTGTGATTTATGCTTTCGGTAATGACTTCAGCCAGCAGGGGCAGGCTTCCTAACTGGCACATTGCTTTGTGGTTTGGAGCTGCGGGTCTGATGGGCTGAGAAACGGTCCCGCCCTGGTTCCTTGCCTCCCTGAAGTGGGAGAACCCTCAGGGGCCGTCGGGGGCCTGGGGGGTGCCAGCGGGTCCCAGTGGGTGTAATTTCATTCAGACAAGGCTGCCGAACTCCAACATTTGCCCAAGTTTTCTTGAAAGCTGCGCTGCACCAGACTCAGGTCTATTACAGCCCACGCAATGAAAACAAATCGATCAAGTAAAACAAAAGTCAGAACAAGTGAAAGAACAAAGCATCTTACGGATGGACACTTAAAACGCACGCCCCTCCAAAGAGGCTCCATCCTGCCATGAAGCAGCGTCATCACCCACCCATCTTCCTGTGAACCAGCAAATTGTGCTTTAATGTTGGACAGCAAACCCACAAGTCGCGGCTGGTAGTCTGAGTTTATGGCATGCTTGGTTTGGATGTAAGAGAAGCTCTGAAAACTTCCACCTGCTGTGTGAGAGATGAAGCAAGAAGAGAAGAAGGGGAGTGCATTGTGCGCAGCACCATGGTCCTGGTTGGATCACACTCATTTCTGAACTGGGCCTTTGCCAGTTCAGAGCAAAGATGAACAAAGGCCACAAACTGAATAACAGCTGGAGAATTATGTTGCGCTCAGGGTAGCTTGAAGGGTGGTTTTGTGTCTGTGAAGATGACTTTGCTCTTCCTCTTTTTGCTATTTTTTAAAGCCAAGTTCCGGTCCTGCAGTGTGAGATCCAGGAGAAACCGACTGTAGCAGAGTGTTCAGTGTCTCTTCTAAATCGAACCAGGTGAGGTAACAATCATGTCAGGACACTGGCTAGCACACCGTAGGAAGCACAGGCTGAAATGAAGCATTGAAATGAGGGCTGTCGTGTTACCTGAACCCAGCCGTGCTCATCGACTACAGTCTGTTAACTCCAAGCAATCCAAGAAGATAAGCCATGGTTTGTTGTTGAGTTCTGGATTGTTACCTCACATTAACCACGGTTTGTTTGTATTAGGCTCAGGCAGCATAATAACCTATGTTTCACATATAACCCATGATTCAGCAACAACCTGTACTCAGCCCATATTTGGGGCTTGAATCCAGGTGCTGGCTCAGCTAAGGTGGCTACCAGAAACTGGTCTTTCAGTGGCTGCTCTCAAGTTGGGTGCTGAGCGCAGTGCTTAAAGCCCTGTGCCTGCTTCTGTGATTCCATGCTCTGACATGGCTGGGGGACAGAAGAATCCGCAGGGGATGTTAGTGCCAGGTGACGGGACAGGGGCATCCTGGGAGCGAGACGACGTAGAAGAGGACGTTGAGGGCTCTCCATGAAACAGTGGGGTGATCTGAGACCCGCCTGGACCAGAGTCCCCCTGAGGGTCCCGTGGAGCCCCAGAAGCAGCTGAGGGGCTGAGCTGCCTTCCATGAGCCTTTCCTTTCCTGAAGAGGATGCACCATGTGTGCCCAGCCGAGATATGCTGAACTCACGGCTTGTGGACAGTGGCCGGTTGTCACGGGGGGAAGTGCGTGGGGCTGAGAAAGCAGGACTCGTGCCTCCGTTTCCCTCCTGTCAGCGGTTCCGGCCAGTCACAAGTGCTGCCACAAACAGGGTCCTTGTGCTTCTCCCCTTGCAGCAGAAGCAGCAGATGCCGGGGGTGGGGAGTGCCCAGCATCAGGGAAGCGGGGCTTGGAGCGCACGGGGAGAACTGGCTAAGCCTCCAAAGCGTGGGTTGCCGTCCAAAACTGGAGGTTCCGCTGACTCAGGTCACGAGTGCCCCTCCCACTACCGGTGTGTCTGGATATCAGAATGGAATACGCAACAAGTCCATAGAAACGACAGTCCAGAGAGTCATCCTTTTGAGATACTTGCAGTGATCTGCATGCCTGTGATATGATTAGGTTTTTAAAAATGGCTCTGAACACACTGGTGTGTGTGTGTGTGTGTGTGTGTGTGTGTGTGTGTGTGAGAGAGAGAGAGAGAGAGAGAGAGAGAGAGAGTTGTTAACTTTGAACATATCAAATGGAATTTTAAATTTTAATTTCAAATAGATTAAAATTAGTTTAAATTTTAAGTAGACTAAAATTACCATGCCTTTAAATACTTGCTATAATAAAAGAACCTTGAAAGGATTCTGGAAGGTTCTCGCCTTGGAATCTCTGTATGAGATTTTGTGTACTTCTTAACCCTGGAGCATCCAAAATGACCAGATGAAATTACCAGTGATCCGTGTTTTTGCTTGCCCTCCTTCCCTGATATGCTAAAGCCCAGGAAGGGGATGCTGAAAATAAAAGGATGAATATTTTAGGAAAGATTTCAGTGCATACAAGCTTATGAGTGGCTTGCCGTGTGGGTGTATGTACAGCGCTTGTTAAAATATTCTCTTTGAAGGGTTGCTGATAATGCTTGTGAGAAAGATAATGTTATGCCCCACCCTGTCTCAGGCTTGGGGCAGTGGGTGGTATGGGGACATCACCTGCCCTCTTGGCTTCCCATTTCTTCATGCTCCCAGCCCTGCTTAATCCTAAAACACTGTCGGAAAGAACTTGCCAGCCGTGCTTCAGGAGTCAGCTGCAGCTGACTGGCTGCGATGCTGAGAGCGCCTCCTCCTGGAGAATCCAGGTAGCCCCAAAACGAGCCCCTCCCTGGCTTCAGCCGCCTGCCTTGGCTGTTGCGGATTGCAGGTACACAGGCGTCGCTGCTGGAGACCAACTGTGGTCCATGGGGCCACGCTCTCTGTCCCCAAGCGTGGGCAGGGCCATCTGATACTTTTGGCACCTGGAGTTTCCGCTTGTTGCTCTTGCCAGAGGAAGACCGCGAAAGGGCTCGCCCGGCATCCCGGCTGGTGCATCCCAGACTTGGCCTGGCTGTCATTTGCAGGCGCCCCTGAGGGCCAGGAAATGGCCGCTCACCTGCAGGGGGCGGGCTGTGAAGGGGGCATGATGACCCAGGCAGCCCAGTAAATTCCAGGAGGGGGTGTTGGAGGTACCTCTCTCTTGCACTGTGGCACTTCTGCTCCAAGGCACCCCAGAATATGTACCCCCACAGTTACCCCATCCCTGTAAAGGTGTGGCCAAGCTGGGCTTCCCAGACATTTTTATCTACTCCGCCACACCGGAGAGAGTTAAAGACCGATTAGTGGCCTTGCTTATAATCGCTGTGTCCGCCGTCTCCAGACTCCTTCATGCTGCGACATGTGGCTGGATTCCTCGCAGAAGCCCTTGGTTTCCATGGATGGTGCGGTGTGTTGCCTGGTTTAATTTCTCTGCAGCTGCAGACCAATGGGAATCCGAGGCTGCATTTTTGCTTGGGGCCGTTCCAACTCTCATCTGTGGGGCGGTCAGTATGTGTTTCTGTTTCCCTAAGTCAGCTGAGGACCCTGAAACTCGAGTAGGTAGTTCTTGTGTTTACTCTTCCTTCCAGTTTGCTTCAGCCTGATTTAAGCCCAGGTTTAATTCACAGGAATGCTTCCTGGCATGGGTTGTGCATCAAACTCTCTCTGTGGCTTGCAGAAAGCAGGATAGGTTCAAAATGACTCGCAGTCAGGTAGGGAAGGATAGGTAGCAGGGGCTGGTTTGGGGGAAGGAACGTGTCATTTCTGAATGCATGTCAGATACAGTATCTTACGGAGAAGATCCATGGAGACCCACCGTCGGTTCTGCCGTCACTTGACAGCTTTGGTGCTCCCGAGAACAGTTCCAGCCACGCAAATCGCCCGGGCACGGAATAGTAGGCCAGACTTTGGAAAGGCTGTTTTCTCCCTCCCTCCCTTTCTCTGCATTTGTTCTCTGTCTCCCTCCCCCCTGAAATATTGTTATAAGGTCTTTTGTGTAGCTAAAATCCAGGGATTTAAGGGGAGAATGGTGAGCTGACACCGCTGTGGAATATCATTGCGAGAATAGGACAATAAAAATAAGATTATAGCCCCGACTGACAGAGCCCTGCTGCGAGGGCTGCATAATATGCATCCATCAGTTCCTGCAGGGCAGCAAACCTGTGGCAGAAACTTGGGCTGTTAAGCAGGAAGACTTGGAGAGCTTTTTGATGGCCAGCTAGTTGCCCCGCTGCATGCGGATCCATGCAGCCAGGGGTTTGTTGTTCAGGTGACGATGTGGCAGTCGATGGCTTTGCCCATTGCCCTGGTGATAGTTTAGTCCTCAGAGACATCAGCCAGGGTGTAAATCCAGCCTGTGACTCACCTTTGTTGCCAAGGACCAGCGCGTAGAATAAATATTAAGGAAGGGAGATGAAAGAGGAAGATGGTCCTGAAAAAGAGAGAATTCTTTGGAAGAATTGCAGGCAATGACCACAGTCCTAGCCACAAATTTCTTAGAGATTTTATTATATTGAGCAGCTTGCAAGTAGTCTTAACAAAGAAAAACAATATTTGGGAAGGAGGGCGAACTGTTGAGATCAGCAAGTCTTCCATAGGATTACACTGTTAGAGTCAATTAGTGTGCCTTAAATCTGTTTTTCATATGGAAACACTAGCACAAAAAGTTGAGTGTGACGTGGTGAGGAACAAACTTCGGCACGGAATTTCTGTCAAGGCTCTGTGCTCGTTCCCCGAGCAGGAAACTCCCACGAGCAGCTAATGGCACCATGGGGTGCTTCAGATGTTTTGGGCTATGGTTCCCCAAAGCCCCAGCCACCATGGTCAATGGTTGTGGATTGTGGGAGTTGTAGTTTAAAACATCCAGAGGCGACCTTCCATTGATGGCCACAGGATTTTATTTGTACTGTAGGTTTTGTTTTTATGGATTTTATTGACTATGCTTTATTGCCGGCACATCATGTACTTTTTATCTCGTATAATGCATGGAGAGGTTTCTGCTCTGAGCTGGCCTCCCTCCCTGTCCATCGTTCCCTCCTTCCCTTCCCAGCAACTCACGAGAAGAGACATCCAACTAGCATTGCCCATTTTGCTAGAGCTGGCTAGGCAGGACTCGCTTTGTGGTACAAAGTGACTAACATAAAGGTTGTTAGCAAGAAGCATCCATCGAGGTAGCGAGCCCCCTAAGTGCTGATTTAGTTTTGCACATCCCAGATTCTTTTGGTCCCTTCCCTGTCAAATGGAGCTGGCACCACCTTCAGGGAAGTTCACACGGCTTTCTGGCCAGACAGTGGATACACCGCTCCCTTGACTCGATGTTGGACCACTGGACTGATCCAGCTGCACCCCTCCCCATCTGACCCTCTCTGCCTCCCCCAAAGCACAGCTGGTCTGACATCAGCTCAACAGACACTCAACAGAAGTAGAGAATGTTAGGGCCTGGACTGAAGTCATTGGGACAATGAAAAGAAAAGAATTGCCTCTAAAAGACTGACAGTTGATCCCTTTGCTGGATGCCCAGGTGCCATTACGGAGAGTTCAGCCACCACTTAGCACACTTAAACATACTTTATATTCATTTATTGATGTGATAACTTTAGAAGCAGTTTGTGGAAGATACTCATTTCCATTCCTTAGATGGTGAAAGAGAAGGGCCTAGCAAGCTCATTTTCCACATGTTCTTTGGTTTTCTTCCCTTTGTAATTGCATTTTAAAAATTAATAAGAGAATGAGAGGAAAACCTAGTGCATCAATCCTTTCACTTGTTTCTCGAATCTCTTACAAAGTTATATTTAATGTAAGTGTTTTTGTCTGGATGGAGAGAGTAGAAGGTAGCAGAACTGATGCAAAGCGCCGAAAGGAACATCTTTAAATACTTTTAATGCACAGATGGTTCCATTTTTTCCATTAGTGTATCAAAAGTGATTCAGCATGAGGTTCGGTAATAGGAACAAGCTGTCATATTTCTTACTCTTATTTATTTGTATGCTAGATATACATTCAGAAATAGAAAGTTAAAACTACACTGAGATATTTATCTATCATTTATTTAAAATGTTGCTATTCAACCTTTCTGCTCAGACTGGTTCCAAGAATGGTAACACTTAAGGTAAAATGGACTAGCAGCTTAACAGCGAATTAAAAGCCCAGAGAGCAGAATGAACTCTAGATGGGAGGGGGGAATTAAAGCCAAATGACGATACATCCTCAGTGCCAGCCTGAGACTGAGCAAATAACAGGCCAGTCTCTCCTTCCTAGAGAGAGAATGTCATGCTTGTGGAGTGGTGCGTGTTCCTCTTAGGGTGGCAACTCCTGCAGTACATTTCAGCCGGCTGATCCAGGCTCCTGACAGAGGCAGCGCTCTGTGGGTGCGTGCGCCTCTCCGTAACTCCCCCTTGGGAGCGGAGGAGGCTGCGGTTCCCATGACACACCTCTGCATGCAGTTGCACGTCTGGGGACAGCGTGCGCCGCATACTCATGCCATGGTAAATGGGTCCGTGAACAGCACGGATCCCTCGGGCCGGGCAGCCCCATCCGTCGAGGCGCAGTGGCTGGCTCCAGGGCTGAATGGCAGGAATAAGCCCCGCTGGTGGCCTGTGTCTGCACCACGTCCTTTTGTTTGTTTACTTACGGGGTTTTAAGTTTCCTCTTCTGTCCTGCAGAAGGGTTCATGGAAAGGCCCTAGGGATTCTGGCCACACTGGTTTTTGCCAGCAGTTCAGGTGTCTTTCTGAACGCTTCCTCAAGGTTTCCTGCCATCGGTTTCCAGGGTGTCTGTGTCATTGAGGGGGGAAAAGGATGGGGAGAAGACACTCGACTATGGAAAGGTGATGCTCCAGCTGCTGCATCGTCAGCATTATTCTGCCTCCTTTTGTCATTTCACTGCTTGTTTTAGAATTGGAATCTGAAAAACAAGAAGGGAAAGGAGGAAGGCATCCGTGAAGCCCACAGAAGGAGAAAGATATATTGGCTTGAACGTCAGGGTCCAAAGCCATGCGGGTTTTTCTGGCGAAACTAATTTGGCCCATTTCAAACACAACCCAAGCAGCCATAGCCAACCTCGGACATTCAAACCAGACGGAAAGAGCCCAGCCGGCTCTTGGCCAATGGCCAGAGTGTGGAGGTCTCGAGCCATTGCTTAATTTAGTTGGCCAGTCCATATCAGAATATTAATTTGAGCCAAGCGGGTTGGAAAGAACAAGTGGCTCTCGTTGGCGTGCAGAGAGAGAGGCGTCAAGATGTCACCTGTGGCATCACTAAAGTGAACTGGCGGAACTTTCACGGCTGTGCCCATTGGTGCAAATTCACACGCATGGTTATTATGGAGTGCAGAGCCCGTGGGACTTCAAAATACAGCGGTTCCCTTGGTTCCCCACAAGCGCGAAGAAGGAGCAGTGGGAATGGGAACCAGGAACGAGAGGGTTCTAGCTTTGAGTTCGCAGCAGCATCTCCAGTCTGGACTAAGAAGCAACCATAGGATCAAAGATAATAACTGGTCCTGCTCATTTTTACACACATACCTGCACACACAACACAGTATTATTGTATCATTGACTAGGGTTTTTTTGAAAGTACCAAACGATAAAAGAACAACCAAACAGACAAGAAGTAAATAATACAAAAGAGCATGAATATTCCATCTGTGCTACATCAATTATACATATAATAAAATAAAAAATAACTTGGTAAGCATCGGGAACAAGGTTATAGTGATCTTAGTTTCAACCTAAATTGTTTACTTGAGGAATAATTATCTGTGACACAATCATTTTTCTTTTCAGAGTTCTTTACAGCACCCTGAGTCTTATGAGGGGATTTTAGTGGGTTGTTTTACAGAGGAGCCGTCGGTTGCTGTTAGATTTTGCATGAGCCACCAGCTTACATGTTAATTATTTGAACTCTGAGGCCATGGTACTTAATATTGCAGCAAAAATACTGAAATGGGAGTTACCGTGTTGTCTGAACTGAGCTGCACTAAGCAAGCCGTGATTTCTTAACCAGGAACAACCCATGAAGCGAACCTAGAGTTTGTTGCTGGGTTGTGAACGGAGGGTTGTTCTTGGTTTATCTTCTTGGTTTATCTTCAGACAGCGCGCTAACACACATTTGGACAGCAACCCGGGCTCCGTTGCCTCATGCTTTGCCCTTGCACATACCATCCAGCATTTCACTGGTCAAGGCAGGAACCATTTTGTGTACTTTTCTCACTAGCTGAGCTTCCAGATGATTTCCACATATGCCCCAGTGGCACTGGCCAGCCTTCCACGTTTGTTGCTGATTTCCAAAGCAAAGCGCGCTGTTGATTTTATTAGGCAAACACCAGGGGAAGCGCAGTGGTCACCTTCCCATCTGGCAGTCGTGGCAGGGACAGGTTTTCCTACGGTGTACTTGTGTGGTGGAAGACTACCCTGTGAAGAAGCCTGGAGGGTTGTTTGTTCGCTGAGCAACCTGCAAATGCCAGTAAATGATCAACTTTCTTCCTTTCTTCCAAAAACATCTTCTAAAACTGGGCTTTAATGTGATTTTTTTTACTGTGTTTAAATGGGATTATTTCTAGCAAGTAGACTTTCTCCCTGGTGAAGTCATAATTGGATCATATATTAAAATGTTACGTAATCTGGCTTTGTCGGTTGCACACGAAGCCATGTACACTAGTTTCCGATTATTGTGATGGGTTGGGGGATATAACGCTGGTTTTAGTTGTCCAAAAAGTTGCAAAGAAAAGACACAGTCTTAATTGTGAAAAACACTCTGCACATGCCCAGGGTTCTGACTTGGATGGTCCTGAAGCATTGTTGCTTTCATTGGCAGGGGCGTTTGTGTCCGTGTTGCATCATACCTGCTTTAAGAATTGTGGTCCTTGCCATGTTTCGTGCGGGATCGTGCCTGGTGGAGGGCGGCTGCCCGCTTCCTTGCTGTGTTAGGAGTCCCTTCAAACGTGAGGGAAAAATGCTCAGGCCTCAGTGTGGCGGCTGTCAGGTGTGTAATGCATCAATTGACTTTAATAGTGTGTTTTGTCAAAAGCTCTTGGCTATCAAAAGCTGTTGAGCTTTCCTGCTGTTGGCTGTCAGACAACTTATTGCTTGTGGCTTCATAACCTTCCATTTACTGCCGCTATTTTATGGGCATTTTTAGACTTCTCCTGTTTCTGGTCTTGGGTGCATGTGCGTGCATGCGTGTGTGTGTGTGCAAGCTTATGATTATGCTTGTAATTATGGATCCGTTGCTTTGTGTTTTGCCGCGGGCGCTTCAGTAGACAGGCGATTAACAGATACCGTCAATAAATTGGCAATCTGAATTCTGCATGAATACATTTTAACACTCATCGTTTTTATGATAGACACTGCCAAAGGGGCTACATCAATAAGTATATTTTGTATTTTATATTTAAGAATCGATTTGTAGTGCTGCATGTTTTATTTTATATGCTGTTTTGAGTTGAGCATTGATGAAGAATGAATGAAGGGAAATGCATGAGAAACATGTTAGTTGAAACAGGGAAAAAGGAACAAAACAAGGAAGTTGTTACAGTTTTACTTTGGTTTTACTTCCATTGTAGCGTTGCGTGTAAGGTTCCTGTCTGAGAGAAATAAAGGAATGTGGGAACAAAACTGTCCAGAACTCCATGTATTTGAGGACAACGGTTTCAGCCATAATCCGATGCACAAATCGTCAGAAAAGGTTTTCCTGGTTTGAGTACGTCATTCAAGATTATCACAGGTTTCTTCCCTCGGGCTTTCCCGCCACTTGGCCGGGCTGTCCGCATGAGCGCTGCTGCTGAAGAGGGCAACCCGTGTAGCTAGTCCTGGGCACCGTGCGACGCGTTTGCGTGTTCCCCCGGCCCGGCCTCTTCCAGGGAATGAGGTGGATTGACCGGTGAGGAGCTGACGCGCGGGGGATTTGGCTTAACGCGTGATTTCGGGCAGGGCGCCTCAGACTTTCTCAGCGGGGGGCCCGTTGCAAGGCGCCGGTGCCGCGTGCCGGTGCCGGGCGCGGGCCGGAAAGGGGGGGCTGCCGATGCGCACGGCCAGGGAGGGGGCGGGGGTGGCGCATGCGTGTCTGCGCGCAGGGCACGTGGCGGGCGGGCGCGCGCAGCGAGGGGAGGGGGGGAGGCGGGCGCGCGAGGCGGCGGCTTGCTCGCTTGGCGACCGTCTTCTCCGAGCGAGCGAAGCGAACCGCTGCCTCCCTGCGCGCGGGGCGAGGCGGATGGCGGCGGGCGGGCGCGCGCATGGCGCGGGCGTGGTGGGTCCACACGGGCACGGCGGGCCTTAGTGCGAGGACCCATGATTTAGGATTTGAGTCTCTTCTGCTGTTTTCCCGCCTCGTGGTTTTAAAGGCGGTGGAGAGCAGCTCCGGAGCCTGCAGGTCGCTCCCTGTCACCCTCTTGGCTGCTGTGCATGGCGTGGCCAGCTCTGCTTGTCCAGGTGGTGGATGCGTGGAGATGGCCAAAGCCAGCCGTGCCACCAGGTCCCCCGGGACTCGAGGGCTGCCCCCAAGATCTTGCTGGCAGATCATCCCTGGGACTGGAGGACACTTTGGAGCACACGTTTCCTAAGCCTCACTCATGCGGCGCAGGAGAGCTGCATCGGTCGGTCCCGTGCCCGCTGTGTCCACAGACAGAATGGAAGTGGGAAGGCTCTGTGCTCCCTGCCAAGAGAGATGCTATGTTCCACCTGCCCGAGCTGGATCGCTCGCAGCTGGGGAGAAAATTGCCCGAAGCAACGGATTAAGGGCAGGGGAGACGAGCAGGCTGAGCTCCCTCGCACCAAAGGCCCCTCTTGTCTGAACGTTTAACCGCTTCCTCACAGCGGATGTTGATATGGACCGACTGAACAGATGAACATAGGAAAGGCAGCCCCGGCCCGTCAGGATGGCCCATTCGGTCCCACGGCTGTGCGTAGCAGGCTTCTTTGGCGCGCTCCTTGATGGTCCCTTGCGTCCGAGCACCGTGACGCTTAGACCAACCGTGAGCCACCGGAGGGCAGACGCTGTGATCGACACGGTGACCGTAGCACAAGAGCAGTCATTCTTGCCATGGTGTTTCCTGATGGGGAGGCGCAACAGAGGGGGCTTTTTCTGCATTATTTTTGAATCTTACAAAAATACTCCTGGTATCAAAGGTTGCAGCCCCGTCCTTCTAGAGAAACGTGTCTTTGCTAACAAGGCCTTTTCCCCTGTTTCTTCCTCTCCTTCTCAGGAGAGTGTAGATTCGATGAGGTATTTCTGCACAGCACTGACGGTGCCTCAGGAATATATTATGGAATGGGAATAATTGGCACACCTCTCATGCCAGGGAAAGTCAAAGGCAGAAGGAAAAGAGGAAGACCAAGATGGGATGGGTGGACTCCAGCGAGGAAGCCCAGCCTGGGGTTCTGAGGAGCTGGGCAGGGCAGGGCGGGCAAGGACTTTTGCAGGGGGTCATGAGTTGGGGAAGATGTGACAGGCGCAGCAACAAGGGCGGATGCTGGACTGGTCCCACAGGAGGGGGACGTCGGAGGCCAGGGCAGCCAGCACTGGCCCAGCAAAGGACTCCTTCGTGGTTCAGGTGTCCCGTCTTGCTCCAGGCTTTCAGAAATTGGTTCAGCTACAGATACCGTACCTCCATGTCTTTAAAGTGGGCATGTGACCCGTCAAGGAAGAGTTTTGGAAACTGCCCATAGGAGTATCCCTAAGTCTGTTATTTTTAAATGTTACACTTCCTGAGCATAAAATAATTCTGTTGCTGAAATTACATCTGCCACACTTATCTAAAAATGATGGGAAAAGATGCATGGATAATTATATATAAACTGTTTTTGAGAGAGTGCACAGTTTCAAATTGTAGGCTCCTTGGCACTGCTAATTGGTAAGTTCTGCTCTCCATTAGTACTCTAAGCACTTTTGTTGGCACTCGTTTCTAGCTGATTTCCTTTCCTCGTAAATATTTGAGTTTGGACTATTTTCTCTCTAGTTGCATTAGTCTAGTTTTCCAGAGCTGGGTTTTTGTTTCATACATCTTCTTGCTTCACACCATTACATGGTTGGTTTAAAATGTGATTACTCCAATTTCTTAGTAGTTTGTGGCTCCATTCAAAGAGTATTACAGCTAAATGGCAAGGGTGAACATGCTCTGAACACATCATAACCTTCTTTTAACTGTCAGCACACTGAAACTGTGGCTAACACTTGTTGAAGGAAGAAAACTTTGTCTGGGAGTCGGTGAAAGTGAGGGGCCTCTGGAAACGGAGACCTGAGGATTTTCTCTCTCTGCTGCTCTTCGAAAACATGAAGCCTTGAGGCCACCTGTGAGCTTGCTGCCGCCCTTGCATTTCATTTTTTCGCTACTGAATCTGAGATGAGAGTCCCTGGGAAATGGGGCCACAAAGGCTACCAGGACACGTGCTGCCCTCGTTTCTGGCATGCCAGAAAAATTAAAGACAAGCTCACTCACTCAGAGTTCATAGCCAGCTCGGGTGCGCGCTCACCGACTCAGAACCCTTCGGATGTCCATCTGTCACTTGCACCAGGGAACGTTCAAATGCTCTTCCCTCGACTCAGACTGAAAGCCGACATCTAACTGTTCTTCAAATGGACGCTTGCAAATTCTGGAGTTTAAATCAATCCGTTGCAATATTAAATTTGCATATTGCCGGCACGGCCAACTTCAGGACCCGTGGAGTAAATCCCAGCCTCAGCGACCCACCCTCTCCTGGCCACACCCTCCGTTGTTGGATTGCCAGAGCTTTAAAACATGCCATTAAAGATAATCTCATAGGCCAGATTATGCTTCGTAGCTGAAATCCAGTCCGGGCCGTCGGTGATGCTGCGGCTGCCACAGATCCAGAGGTTCCCAGCTGCACGGAAGGTCGGGGGGCGTGGGTGGCCCAGCCTGGCCCAGGGAAGCCGCGGGAGTGGCTATTTCCCTGCAGTCTGGTGCCTGCCCTCCTGCTGAGTGGGTGCTGGCAGGTCCCTCCCTGCCTGGCGCTGGCGCGTCGCCTTCCCCACCCGTGTTGCTTTCAGCCCTGCAGTTTGCCCTGATGTGGGCTTCCCTGGGGGAGGCGTGCCTGCCGGAGGATGGGAGCTTGGGCCGAGCACGGCCAGCGGAGGGGCTCTGCCTCCGGATGCAGGCCGTTTGCAGAAAACAGTCTCCAGCACCTGCAGCCCAAAGGCCCCCGCGGAGGCCGACGCCATCATGCCCATGTCCTCCCCCTCCGCCCCGCTGCCCCGGTTTCCTTCCATTTGTGGACAGAAGCAGCCGCCATGGTTCAAAATGAAAAGGGAAAACTGAGCTGTGGACAAAGCAGGCACGGGCACATTTCCCGAGATGTGCTTTGGGTATGCTCGAAAGAAAGCCGCAGTGTGTGAAAGCGGAGGAGAAATGCGGAACGCAGCTCCCGGGAGGTCTCTTCTCTTCTCTTCTCTTCTCTTCTCTTCTCTTCTCTTCTCTTCTCTTCACTGAGCTTTGGGCAGCCAGACCCCTCCAGTCAGGAAAGGCTCCCAAGTCTGAGAATGCGAGCGATGGAAGAGGCTGCAATCCCGCTAGTTCAACAGAATCACGATAATTTCGTGACCCAGAGTCTGTCTGCTAAGAGGGGCCCATATGCTCAGTGTGGACGTGCCGACTTTTAATCGGGCTCAGCCCTTCTGCGAGTCTTCCTGTCAGGTGTCCCCTTTGCAGTGGGGTATTTGTCTCCACTTCAGCACTAAACTCCTAGCACTGGCTGAGTTTCAGGGACTCCATATCTGGGTGGCTTAATAGGCATCGTATGTCTTTTGCATACTAATCATGCAAATCAGTCACACCAAATTAGAATCCGTCATTATGCGTTTCTACCTATTTACTTATCTCTGCGCACAGAAAGTTATTATGCCCTTCATCTTTCACTATCTCCTATTTAGTCTTGTCTTTTGAAATCTTGCCGATTGGGTGAGGCTTGGAGGAATGGGTTGCAAGTATTTATTGATTAATTAATTTATTATATTTAAATCCCACCCTTCCCCCATTGTGAAGGTCAGGGTGGCTCCATGTGGTTCCCAGGTGGTCTCCCCTCCAAGCTCAGGCCATCCCCAAACTTGCTTAGCTTCAGTATGGTGCATGCCTTCTGTGCGTTCACACCATACTCTGGGCCATGCTTGTAGCCTTTTCCCATTTGGGAGTTGGGAATTGTTCCCCAGAACAGTTTTACTGGATTTGCGCATTTGTCCATGAATGCCTATTTTGCTTTGAAAAGCATTTTCCTCCCACATTTAGCACACTTTTACTATCATAAAATGCTTAAGTTCAAGATGTAAAATTAATTATAAGCAACAGCATAAGGCAATTTCAATATGACCAATTAAAAGCACTTTGCTCTTAAGAAAGAGATAACTTATATTAAAATACAACTTACCTTGCAATAACAATGGATTGAAATAAAGTCTTTAAAGCCCTGATAAACATGGATTGAACTCAGCATAATACCCCTTTGGAAGAGAATTCCAGAGAAAGGGAGTTGCTATCACAAAGACTTTGTCTCTTGTGCTTTCTGGCCAAGTGGATCTTAATGGCAGGCCATGGGCAGTGCCTTTGTGCCTTAAATAAGTTTTACTTGAGAAATTATACTCCTGAAAAAACCCAACAACAACAAAAAGAAAACTACAAACAACATCCATCATCAAAAACATCGAGCCCACTGGGTCAGCCCGTACACCCTTCTTTTTTCATTTATGATAACTTAAAAACATATTTAAATCTATGCGAAATCCCGTTTCTCTAGCCAATAATAAAAAGATTCCCAAGTTTGATAGAAGTAGCAGTGCCTTTGTGGTTGTTCTGAAGGTTTGCACAAAGGTGGCCCTTTGGGGAACCTGGTCCAAGAACCACTGCGATCTTTCAACGCCAACGCCAGCATGTCAGACCGGGGCTGGAGGCACACTGGCAATCCGTACAGCTGTCAGAGCCGAGGCCGGATTGCCCTGATGCACCCAGAATGCCTGGCGCATTGCAGCATCAGCTCTGCTGCATTTGGCAACCTGTCCTTTGCACAGAGAATGTGCTTCTGAAAGCAAGAGCCAGGGCCCTTCCAAAAGCACCTTGCTTCTTGGAGCAGAGGTAGTGCCTCCGGTAGGAGGCTCCGAGCAGTCTGGCGGTTGATTCTCTCTTCAGCTCTAGTGCAGGCCACATGGTTCAGTGTTTCATGCCTGCGTCTGGAGCAAGATTCGTCAGCGGAAGAAGAAGGGGGAATAGCCCTCAGAAAAGCCCTGGCCAAGCCAGGCAGTGAAGCTGAGGCTGCTGCTGGCAGCCTGTCACTGGAAAAATGGCCTGAGCCCTCCGTGGCCATCCCTGGACTCCCCCAAGGAGAGGAGGAGGAGCTGGAGGGTATTTTCCCCTCAGGAAGGGATAGAACCACGCACAAATATCAGAAGTCCAAGCAGAAGACACAGGACAGAGCCTCCCTGAAAGCAACACGCCCACCTGGTCGGCCAGCTGTGCTGGTTTACAGCCAGCTGTGAATTTGCCAGCAAGCCTGCTTGCTGCTGCAGACAGCCAGGTTTCCACTCAGTGCTTGCCATGACCCTTTGGACTGGACAGGTTCATTGAGCTTTGGGAGCCCTTCAGTCCTGACCGAGGTGCTTAGCACATCCAATTCTATGGTTGACCTCTGGACCGGACAGCTTTCTCTCTCTGAAGGGCCTACAGTGGACCTGGCATTTCCTGACATGGGAGCGGGAAATTGACCTCCAGAAGGGAATGGCTGGAGGAGCTCAGGAGGAGCATCCCCCTTGGCCGATGACCCAGTATCCAACTCCCGACACAGCAGCCTCACGCCGCACAATAGTAAGGCCCGCTTGCAGAAAGATAGGATTTTAGAGAAATGCTTGAGGGCAGGATGGTTTTCCCTTAGATGCTCCACTCTGCGTTGACAACATTAAAGGTGGCAAGATGGTATATAAAGAAAAGGGCAAGAAGTAGAAACAAAAAGAGTTGTGAGAATGGCCATGCATTCACTTCCTGTCTGGGTCTGTAGCTTGAAGGCTTTATTTATGATCTCGCCTTCCAGGAGATTAAAATACGGGTTCGCTGTGTGTAGTGCACAGCTGCCAAGCCACCACGCACAAAAGGAAGTGAAATTATCTTGAGAAAGCCAACTAGCTTTATTTCCGAGACAAATTGGATTGCTGCATCTCCACAGATTTCTTTCTTCAGTGTGTTACTTACTGAAGTCCCAGGCTTTTCCTCTAATCCAGCAATTTGCATACATTCATTAAACTAAGTGGCAGGGCCATCGGATGAGGGCTTCTTGTTTGTTTGCGCCTTACTGCAGGTTCATGCTGAGCAGGTTTTAAACCAAGACTGTGGTCTTCGGTTTGGCATTGGTCATGAAGGAAATCACACAAAAACGGGGTGATCTCAGACCGTGATCAGATAACAGCCTTCAGTATCGGGCTCCTGGGTTCCGACCGCACCTTGCCTCTGCCACGAACTGGCCAGCTGGCCTGAGACAAGCTGCTTTTTTATCCTCAAACCCACACCTGCTTCTACAGGGATAATACTCACCCATACAGAGTTCTGTGCACCATTTTGAACATTTCAAAGAACAATGGAAATAAGTAACAGGGAAAAACAAGATGGGTCTTTTGTGTTGTTTTTATGCTCTGTCAACTCATCTGCAACTTATGGCCACCCGATGGATGACTGAAAGCCCTCCAGAAAGCCCTGTCCATGCCAGCCCCACTCAGCTTTTGCAAAGTGAAGGCCTTGGCTTCCTTTCAGGAGTCAATCCACCTCATGTTTGGTCTTCCCTTTCTTCTTCTGCCCTCAACTTTCCCCAGCATGATTGTCTTCTCCAGGGAGTTTGGCCTTCTTGTGATGTGGCTAAGTATGGCAGCTTCAGTTTTGTCATTTTTGCATTCAGGGAAAGTTCTGGCTTGGATTGATTGAGGGCTCCCTGCTCATTTTCTGTCAGTCCAGGGTATTCACAAAGATCTCCTCTAGCACCATGCTTCAAATGGGTCCATCTTGCTCTCAAAAGATGTGTCTAGAAACTGACTATTGAAACAGCCACACCAACCTTTGAAGCACTGTCCACCGGAAGAAGTCAAAGGGACCTCTTCTCATCGCCTTCCCCAGCTGGTTGCATGTACTTGCAAGGGGAGACCTGGTAGTATTTCCCTGAAAGGGTAGCAGAACCGGCTGGAGCCGGGGGTCAGACTAGATGGCCTGGGAGGCCCCTCGCTCCATGGATTTGCTCCGTTTCCATGTTCCTATGAAATCCACAGGCCTCACTTTTCACCAGGACCACAACTACAGGCTACCAATCTTTGCAGTACGGGAAGCCAAAACTTAACGTAATTCTACTTGGGAACATAACGCATCTTTCCAAACTTAGTCATTCTGTATTTGTGCTGCTTTCATCATAGATAACACAGCGCATATGTTTAGCAGTAGACACATGCCATTTCTTTTACATTCTCAAGTAGATCGCAATCTCTTGCTGTTTTACTTAGCCTCATCGGTGGAGTGATTCGAGCAATGCTATTATGAAGACACAGGGATGGCGGAGCTCCTCGTTGGGTAAAATTATTATATGAATGCTCCAAAATTGTCTTTATTCATATTTGTATCTCTGTCTGGAGGGCTTGGAGTGATTAGCCCCAATAAGCATGGCCCTTGCTCCGAATCTCAATATGCTAAAAAAGAACCCGCTTATGCTTCACAGACTCTGCCGTGTGGATTAAATAGATATTGTCTGCATAATATATAGCAAGGAAGATTGGGAAGCCTGAGAAAATATCGGAAGTAATCATATTATGGATTTTATGGCTATTGTAAGCTATTCTGTATCTTTCTAAATGGAACTGGATGCAAATAACACTTAAATCACAAGCAGCAGAAAACAAACACCGAGGCTAAGTTAGAACTGCAGAAAAGCAGTACTGATAGAAGGTAAAGGTGGTTGTAAGCCTGATCAGACTATATGACTGTTTGGAGGGGATATGGGTATAATCGAAGTATATTATATATTGTTAATTGTTATATGAAATGAAATGGAGGTATTACTGGTCTCCTGGGTGGTGGGGGCACAGTAGTATTTATTTCTTTACTTATTGGTTGGGTTTTGTTTGTTATAAATTAAAACAATAAAAAAGAACTGCAGATCTCACTGTGGTAGAAACTGGAGGAAACGGAAAGGAGGCGCTTGAAAAGGGGACATGTAGTGAGATCACTGAACTCCAGTGGAAAGGGAATCTGGTCAACCGTTTTTTCCCCAGAGGCCCCCAAAGATCCGCGTCACCCCCGAAAAGTGCTTACTGTTCACCCTCACGGGTTTTATGCTCAGGCGTGGTACTGTCGGGTCATGCATGGCTTCTGGAGGCTCTGCAAGGCAGGCCTCCGTTCTCCAGGGGTGCAAAGCCCCAAGCCTCCCGTCAGACTTCTGGGTTGGGTCTACCGTGCAAGCTCTGCAGGGCCGCACCGGAGGGAGCCCCCAGGACCGAGGAGAAAGGGGCTTGGCCCTCCTGCGGCTTCAGTGCACGGGAGTGGAGATGCGAACTTCCCCTTTGCTTCTTAGCTGGGGGAGCTTCTCAGGAGGAGCTGTCCATGGTGCTGCTGCGGTGCTCAGCCTCGCTGGCGAATCCTACAGACAGCTCCGGAGCGGTCGTCCGAATGGTCCATTTGCATCCCCCGGACTCGTGTGTGTTCCCACCCATTAGTCAAATGCCTTTAGTATCAGAAGTGGAATAAAGTGCACTGTATTCAAAGAACAAGAACATAAGAAGAGATGGCAGATGAATTGTGATGTGCTTAAGTCTAATACGGCATGGGTCTACTCAGGAAAAACAGCCTGAGAGTGTCTCCTCAAGCAATGTACCACACGTTCTCCTACAAAAAGAGGGCAGCAGGCAGAGAAAGATGATCAGGTCTTTTTAATTCCAAAAGGATTTGTGGATCTGCATAGCTCCCCGCCCCCCACACCCACTCCTGCTCAGATCTGAAGAGGAACAGGTAGCTTTAAGCACAGTCATTTGATCTCTTAAGGCTTGGAGGGGCCTGGGGAAGGAACTGATTCTTTGAGAAGGAAGACCAGAGTCATCTGAGATTAGGCTGGTTAGTCTTTAATATCATTTTTATTTCCCTCTTTCATCTTGCTCTTAGAGATCATTTTCGTAAAGCTCGAGTGGAAATGTTTCTGTTTTATAGAGGGAAAAATAGAAGGAATGGAGGGCTTCTCAGAAACGGCAAGCATCCTTGGATAGTTAGCTCATCCTTTGTATTTAATTATCCCTGTGCCATATACCTGAACAACATTTCTTTTATTTATTTCATTTAATAGATTTTTCAACCACCATCACAGGATAAATCATCCCAACGATAGCAGGTAAAATAACATAGTAAGATCACACCAACTATAACATTAAGGTAGTAAAACATGAATGGCACATGAATCGATACACCAGGAAGGGCAATCAGATAACAATAGGAGAAAGGACAGCCCCGTATGGAACAGTTCAGGCACTCCAAATCCTCCGAAAGGTGCTCAGACCACACCTGCAGGTCAGCAAGGGTGGGGGGGAGAGTGTTTTCCTGGAGAGGGCATTCCAGAGGTGAATGGCCATCGCAGAGAAACATGCATCTGGAACAAAGGCAGAGGTTGAAGAGCTTCACAGCAGGGCTCATCTCACTGTAGATGTGCATAAACACGCCGGCCATCTAAAGGTTCCCACTAAAAGCTTTGGCAAGGACCAGGCACAAGAAGAGAGATGATGAAGCTGAGCAAAGAGGCTCAGTGTGGCCAGAATACCGGACCCTCTGGCATTTTCCACACCGCCCTCCAGGTCAGCAGGTTTCCCAACCCACAGCAGCTTGGTCTCATCCGGATTGAGTTTAACTTGGTCTCCTCCATCCATCCCCAAGTGGTCCCTAGGCACTTGTTTAGGTATTCCATGGCCTCCGGGAAGTAGCAAGTAGCAAAGAGAGGGAGTCCCTGAGAGAACTGCGAACTAACGACACAGCCTGGACTCCACAGGCTTCACCTGGCGGATTTATGCAGCTGTTAAAAAGGGCAAGGGCCTCCAAAATTGCATTTGCCTTCTTGGGATTCCATTTTGCGCAAGTCAGTTGACCGTTGTGTGGCAGCTTTTGTGAGAAATGTCCACGTATCACTCCCTGGGAGAAGGCCCTTGGATGTGGGAGCATCCACGGATGATGGATGGGGAATTGCTGTAGCTGTGTAGCGTCCCATCTGTGTGGAATCCATTTTGAGGAGCCATGCCATGGAAAGCATGCTTGAAGTGGGCTCCAGGGGGAGCCTGTGAAATCTCCTGCGCAAACTCTGCCCTTGCGTGGAATGCGTGACCCATCGGACATCTCACCTCAGTCACGCTTTCGCCAGATACCTAGTGCGTGGCCCTGTGCGCAATGATTCAGGTGTGTGCCCTATTGAGGACCGCAACCCTATTGACGGAAGCCTTCCAGGTGAGACTACGTCTCCCAGCAGCCTTAGCCAGCATAGCCAAGGACAAGGAATGATGAGAGCTGCAGTTTTGCAGTGCAGCCAGCGTCTGGAGGATGTCCAGCATTGCACGCCAAGGTGAGCTACCGTGCTCGCTGCCTGGAGTGGCAACCGGCAACGTGCGATCATCCTGACCCCCCCCCCCCATACAGGTGTCAGTGGCCATGATAACACACGGGAAGCTTTTGAATGGCAGAAGTGCAACCCGGTGTGTTCACAGCCCTTTTCAGTCCTCATTGCAAGCGTCCCTCCCTGTTTTCAGCGTCATTTTTCTTCCTCTCTGCCTGCTCTGTGTGTGTTCCACTTGCCGACATTTCATCGAACTGGCCACCTTGACCCCTGCAATTTTGTCAAGAGTATCACATGGGTAGTCCTGATGAGATGCCCACTCCTGCGCATCACGCTCATTCCAAGGGAAATGTCGGAATTAACAAATCGGATGCAGATGAATGGGTGTCTTAGAAAGAGCTTCAGTAGGCTCGAGGTCAGTGCTGAATTTTCTCTCAAATGAAACTTCCCCAGGACAGCTAGAACAGGCCCTCATTGGAGAGTCCAAAGTAGCAACCCAGGACGTCTACCCAGCAAGTGTTTCTGTCTGTGCAGGTGTGGCTGCTTTGCATGGACTCATCCTGATGGGCCAAAGGCCTGGTGAATGTGTTGTCTAGAGCACAGACCAGCGCTGGCTCAAGGTACCAATTCCCTCTCCATTCTGATATCTGTCTATCTGTCTATCTATTTATCTATTTAGGAGGCTTCTATGCCGCCCCATTCGCCGAAGCCTTGGGGCGGCTCACAATATTGCCTCCTGTTCTTCTCCACGACCTTCCAGGGGTGTGCTCTCATTTCCTTTTCAGTTTCGGTGCTTCCTGCAAGTTTCTTCCTTTGCTCTTCCTGCTTTCTGCCGCCAATATGCGCCAGTGATACACGTGATGGCCTTGAATTAATTGCATTATTATTAGTTTCTTGCTTCTTAGCAATGTTGGAGCTGGTACTTTATTATCCTGTGTGAAGATGGGATACTGAGCAAAGAGTAGCATAAATTGGTCACAGACAAGCTATTCTATAAGATATATTGCAACAGGGTGAATATCTGCATGTTATACTTGCGCTAAATGTCATTCAGCAATTTGTGCTGCAGTATCTTTTCTTCTGCACTTGAAGAATGTGAATTATCACTTTAGAGAATAAATTCTGCCTGTCTTTGGCCAGGATGCTGGTTGGGACAAGCAGGGTTACTTTGTTTTCACATGAGTGCGATCTGACCCTGTTTACCCTGTTTTCGGTCTCAGTCTGTGGCAGATCACTAGTCCTGGTTTGCCTTTGAGGAGGGCTGTGGGGACATTACTGTGAAGTCGCCGGAATCGTTATTCTTTGGGCTTAACCTTTCTTTTTATTTTATTTATTTATTTATTTGTGGATTTATATCCTGCCTTTTTCCTACAAAGGGCTCAAGGCAGCTTACATCATTCTCCTCCCACCCTGTCCCCATCAGTAGCAGGTGCATCTCCAGTAAATGTTCAGCATCTCTGGCATGCTTTTGCATGCCCAGCGTACACACATGCATGGACAAAAGATGCACAGAGAGCACAGCCTGGCCGTTCACACATTACAAGCAGCCAGGTCCATTCTCGGTTGTTGCGAGCATGTTGCTCGGTGATAATCTTTGCGATATCTCTTTTGTTAGCTGGACACAGTCACTGCTGGGCCCTGTCTGTTGCTGAATAGTCTAACCTTTTTATTTAATTGCTATTTTAAAAATTAATATCTTATCATTAACCGTCGCTTTTTTGTTTTTATATAATTTTCTGGAATTGTTATTTTTTTATTGGTTTTAATCGTACGTTTGAAAGCCATCCCGAGATGCCAAGGCAGGTGGTGACGGCATGGAACAGTTCTAAACAAACAAACAAACAAACAGTCCCCAGACTCCCAAACCAACAGCATGGGCCCAGCCGCTATCTGTTCAGGATAAGTGCTGATCTAGAGTTTGCGTTTCCTTGTTTGTTTGTTTATTTTACCTAAAACTTTTCTGGACCACCCCTTACCAAGGTGGCAGGGTAGTTTAACGGTACAACGATGTAAAATAACAATACAGCAAGGTAAAGCAAAGAATCCCACTCTTTGCATTCCGGAGGTTGGGGGAAGAATGTCTCTCCAGTGGCCATGGCTTGTCCAGCACCTGTGAACCAATGAATGGAAGCCACTGTTGCGATGGGACATGGATTGCAGCATGGATACGGGGTGGGATGTACCTTGGTTCCAGATTAGCCATCTCCTCATAACGAAAGTCCTCAAGGTTATCAAGGGACACTCCCTGCAGTCCTGCGGAAGCCCTTGGCTACATTTCCTTTCCTGCCTGCTTACTGAACCAGAGGCCGAATCAGCCCCTTTCCCGAACCAGATTAACTTCCTGTTACAAGAAGGTCGTCTTGACTCCCGTGGCTGCAAGCAAAGGTGCTGCGCTGGCTCTTCGGCACCTACTCAAGAGAGCATTAGACTGTTCTAGGAGAGGGTTTTCCACAACCTCAGGCGGAAGTACTGCAGCACAGCCTGGGCTACTTCCAGTGAATCTGCTCTTTCCCTTTTGCAAAGGAAGGAAGGAAGGAAGGAAGGAAGGAAGGAAGGAAGGAAGGAAGGAAGGAGGACAGGTGGACGAACGGCCCAGTGGCACCTGAAATGGCATCACTGCCATGTTTCTTTTTGGATTTTTACCAAAATGCACGTGCCGTCAGTGCCAGACTTCGGCGTGCCGCTGAGCTTCTTGCGTGGCTGCATTGTTAGGAGGCAAATGCCAAGTCGAGGTGATGGTGGACAATGGCTGATTTCAGCCTGCAAAAGCAGGCACTTCTCATTTTCTGAACACAGCCTGTCAGCTGAAAATTAACTTGATTGTTTATCAGTCACACGCTTGCTAATGAATGCTGACAATCTAAATTGACCCTCTGTCAGGAATTCAACCACCAACTCTGCTGTTACACTGGCAATTATTGTAAAAGGATGTAGTCAATGTACTCTTTATAAAGTAAAGCAAATGCTTTTGGATTTTTAAAAAATACTTTCAATTCCAGGCTGCCATTAATTTAATTACATTTAATTAGTATGATAATAAAAGAACAACTGTCTTAATTCCCCAGCCTGTTTCTTGGAAGTTTATTCCCAAGAGAAATAGGACAGGCTGCTGATTAACAACGGAATAGGCCTGGAGGACAAAAGGAATGGTGGCCACGGAGGTCCCGCTACAAGCAGGGTGCAGGGAGCGCCGCTGCCTGTTGTCACGGCCTCTTTGTCCCATGACTGAAGTGGACAGTTCTCCATTGTTGTCCCCAAGCAGCACTATTTGGCTGGGTTCACAAATAATGGTTTATTTAAACCACAGTTAGTTGTCCCTGGTTCACACGCAGTGACAACCCAAGAATGTAGTTTTAGTATGGGGTGAGTGTGGGTCGTCACTGAATGTTGGTTTGTTGTTGACTTCTGAGCTGTTGTTATGTGTGAATGGTGCACTGTGGGTTAACCCTAACTTTGTGCACTATGAGTTAACTGTATACAACCCAGAATTCCCAACCCAGTAGTTGGACTATAATGCAGTGTCGAGAATTTGCCGGGATCGCTCTTCCTTGGCCTTCGCCTTTCTGTGACAGCAACAAGCCCCACCCACGGTTCCATGAATGCAGATGTGACCCACGCCGGCAGGGAGTTGGAGCAAATCCCATTTTGTTTCCTCAGTCGTGGGCCATTTGTCTTCTGCTCCCTTGGCTCAGTTTGTCCCTGCATCCTGGCATGTAAAGAAGTGGGATTTATTTTTCCTTTTTAACCACTTTTTCCCATTGTGTACGTAGCCTGACAAAGCAACCCATGATTCTGGGATCACATGTAGTAAGAAGTCATGGATTAAGCAGCCTGCAATTCACAAGACAACACCCCTGAGGTTCCCTGTTTGAACTTGGAAGTATGGGTAACACCAAAGGGGGTGCGCCCCCTTGGGGTGTCTCTTTGGGGTGTCACAAGGGTGAAGGTGCCTCTTGGATTCTCTCCCACCCCCTGCCATTGTGGGGCGAGCCTGGGTCCTTGGCTGAGACGGCAGCTGTGCGGGCAAGTGGGCAGGTGGTGCGGGTCCCAGTTAGCATGCTGATGGGTGGAGGAGGCATCGTGCTGGGGGAGCACTGGCTGGGTAAGGGATCGCAGCCAAGGCAGCTAAGGACCGTGCTGCACTCTGGTCTTGCTGCCCCCCATCGGGGGAGACAGGAGGGCCGACCAGCTGGGGTTGTTACAGTCAGTACGAATTTAGTTTCTCTGTCCTGGAGCTCTGCCCGTCCGATGACTAGCATGGCACCCGGCGTTGGGCCAGCGGGGTGGACGGGGTGCCCCACCCACCCGCCTGGCAGCCCCTCAGTCTCCCTGCTTGAGCTCACGGAGGCGGTCGGTCTCGGATGGGCTCTTGGAGTCCCCAGGCTGTGCTCCTGCGGAATTCGCCATTTGCGCCGAAGGCATCCCACCCGGAGCAGCGCAGGATTCAGGGCTGCCAGGACAACCGTGGGCCTGGCCCAGCGAAAGGCCCTCTCAGCTGGATAGGAGGATGGTGCTCCCAGTGTGAGGGGTTTCAAGGCGTTCCCTTTGTCATGGTCAGAGAACCTTTGCTGGGATTTAGTCGTACGGTGACTTTTCCCCTGCGCAAGGGTAGGGGACCCATTAAGATGGCGCACCACGGGAGGCTAATGGATCTGGATAGTTTCCAGGGGATTTTTTGGCTGACATGGCTGGTGCTCCTGTCGGAGCTCAGGTTGCTTTGTGGAATATGGAAGTGACTCAGACGGTTGACACAAACGCTGCTAAACACCCTCTCTTTTGTGGGAACCAAGCAGCCCAGGAATTAACCAAACAACCCCCAGTTTACTTGATCATCCGACAAACAAATTGTGGGGTGTGCCAACAATCCACGAGTTAACTAAACCATGGGTGCTAGTTATCTCCCCCAGGTTCCACACAAAGCTGGTCGTTATGAATAAAGGGTGTGCAGCCAGCATGCAGCTTTGAAACCTGGTGCTCTCAGCTTGGCATGCCAATTTAGTTCTGCAGTGTCCGCTCATCTCACTAACCAACGTAGCTGGGACTGCTTAACTGGCAGGCTGAGCATCTGAAACTTGAGATGGTTAACCCGTGGCCAATTCTGATGAGGGACGGTGGACTGTCAGCAATGAAGATGTAGAATAAAAAGCATCCTTGTTGATTTTGGAGGATATTTTGGTTCATTTAATGTGAAATGACAGAACAGATCTTAAAAAGGGTTTCCATCAAATAGTAGACAGTGACTTACAGTTTAATCTTTCTCCGATACCTTCCTCAATATTTCAGAAAGGCAACATATTGAGGGTCATCGATGAATGCATTTAAGTTGAATGTGAAAAGTAGATGGCAGAACAACTGAAAATTCCTCCATTGACCTGCCAGCCTCTAAGTCTTGTGCTAGTCTGGTTTACTTGAGTACAAAAAGCAATTTGATCTTCCAAAGATATTCTGGTGGTTATTTTTGTTAAGGGCTTGTTTTGAACCAATGACTGTCAAGGCTGGTGTGAGACTCTTGAAGGGAAAAGCCTGGAAAATTCTTCCACCTCCTTGCTCAGGGTTTGTTTATTTTATGAGCTCTGCTGTAAAAAGTGCCCTTGTGCCATTCAAGACGATCAAGCCTTTCAGAAGAGCTGGGCGAGTCCGTTTGCTGCATGACACAGTTGTGTTGCCCTTTGGGCATGGTCTTGGATCCTCGTACATTATAATTACCAAGAACCTAATTATAGAAGGACGGTGGTAGGTAGGTGGTATCACAACAACACAGAAAGTGCAGCCCATCACTTTGGATGAATATTGCAGGTGTCAGGGAAGAAGAAAAGGCCGTGAATGAGCTAATTTCATTCTCATCATGAGAGCGCTCAGAGGGAACAGAGCCTCGTCTTGGCTCCGCTGTTATTTCCAATAAATATGGAAATAATGTCTCGCAGTGCAGCAACCTGTTTGGGTATCTCGTGGGAAATATCACAAGATTACGTGACACGTTTGAAATTAAATCTGCTTGTTCGTTGCCTTTGCACTCTCTTCCACTATTGCTTTTGCACCTGCTTCGGGGTGTGGTAAATGCCATCACCCAACCTTGGCAAAGAAACGCACGGCGTTTTGTTCTGCCAGCAAGAAGTATATTTGGATTGCTATTAATGAAGTAACAAAGAAATAGCGAGTGTAGTTTACAAAACCAGAGGCAATATGCAGTTTTCTTTTTCGCTCAAGCTGCTTTGTGTCTTCTCTGATCAACCTTCTTATTATTAATAGCACCTTGGTATGAATCTTTGGTAGTTCTTTTAAAGATTGTTGCTGTTTGACATTTTTAGTCATAAATGAATACAGCCCAAGAAAGGAAAATAGAAGATGCTGATTCTTGTATAAATATATGTTCAGGTGCGGGAACCTGTTTCTGTGTTGTTGTGTCTGGTCTGAAGACTCTCCAGACTTCTCCTAAGTACTGTTTTGTTTTGTCTTTCGTTTCAGGAAGCACGGGTACGGTGCCTTGCTGAAAGCAGAAATATGCTCTGTGCTTCTTGATGAAACTGAATTGCTCCGAGAAATATATACCTTGAGGCAACGTCAAAAAGTAGGTGGTTTGAATTATTCCTGCTGAAAATGGTCTGCAAAATAAAAGATACTGACAGGTTTTTTAAAAAGATCCATTGCTTTCAGGGATGTTAATGTGCTTGCTGCTGCCACCCAGTCAATGGAGTGTTTCGGTTTTCCCGAGCACAACAGTTGTGAACTTTGAATATGCAGCTTAGCGACATCTGGCAGAAAAATGAGTTATGGCATTGAATGAGAATAAGAATCAAAAGCAAACTGCGTGGAAAATGCATGTGGGTTTTGAAGCAGTTTGTTAGAACAAGTGGGTAATTGTGGAATCCAGATGAAGCATGGCCCATAACCCAAGAAGTGGGCAGCCTTGTTGCCAGGGGCTGTAGAGTACCTGGAGGCAGGGTGGGGCAGGGCTTCCCGAAAGTCTTTTGCAGCGTGGTGCTTTGCCTTCTGCTCACTTGTACGCAATTACCTGTACTTCACAAAACACGTGGCTCCAGGTATCGCTAAACATTAATAACAAGGAATCAGTGCGGAACAAAAAGGTTTGTTTCTGCCACGACTCCCAGCTGTAACACAAAACAAGTTTTTGAGAAAACAAATAAATAAAATGGGAAAAAAACCCTCATGTTTTTAAGCAAATACATACATAGAATCCCAGAACCGTGAGAGGCCATAAAGATCATAATTATTTATTCCCATCAAATGTGCATTTTCCGATAGCATGATATTTAAGATGCATGGTTCTGGGCAGAATGCAGACTATGCTTCCACAGAGACTGAATTCTGTTAGAAAAGAAGCGCAGGCCATATGGAATTCCCTTGGTAGGCACATCGTGTGCATAACATGTAAGGTTACCTCTCGCTGTAATTGGTGCTGGATCTGTTTGATCCGTTTGTGACTGAGGCGCTCGCATCCTTTCAAGCACATAAACGGAAGAGCACTGAGGGCAGGCAGGAAGAAAAGATAACAGGAAGGTTGGAACCCAGGCTCTGCTCGGATCGGCTGCACGGGGAGGGTATTTTTTGTTGTTGACAGTTTTTGGATGCCTTCAGGCGGCGCAGGATGAGGGAGAACAAATGAGCCAGGGAGCCATGAAGCAGATTCAGACTGGCAGTAAGAAAGTGCTTTAAAAAAGCACAACAACTTAATATTCAGAGTTGCAAATGGGGATGGTGTGGCGCATTTTAAGAAAGCTCTGAGATTTTAAGCTGTGAGCAGATGTGTTGCTATGAATCCCAGTCCAGCACGTTCCACCGTCCTGCTGTTCTTGGTTGTTCTCCGTCATTCAAGGGGCAGGTAGAAACCCGCACCTTTTTGCTATGCAGCAGAACTAGCTGGTCACCGAATAGGCGGGACGACTCTTTTCTCCTCCCCTGCCCTGCGTTTACCATGAGTTGGCGTCCTTACTTGGTGTAGGGATGGGCGGCTAACCTCTCCAGGCCAAGCCACCCCACCAGCTCGCCCCTCTCAGAGGCACGTCGAGTGAATCTGGAGTGGCCTTTTGAGAGCGTTGTCTCAGGGCCGAGGCACCCGCTGTTAAAACCACTTCTAAATCTTGCTTTGAGATGTTGCGCTGCTTCCTTGTGTTGTGTTTTACTGGATTGCGACTCTGTTAAGGGCCCAGAGGCAGGATTGGCTTTTGGGTGGGATAGATATGTGATGGGAGAAAGGAAAAGGATAAGGGAAATGCGGCCAGCGGGGAGAGGGGCGTGGAGCTGTCCAAGATTTGTGAGGTATATCCATGAGGTCTATACTGCATTTTTCCTACAAGGAGAGAGTGCTCTCTCAGTCACTCTGAGGGCTCGCGTGGCCGGCCGAGGGTCACCAGGTGAGTTTCGCGACTGAGCAAGAATGTGATGGAGCACCGGAAATGTCCAGGGGAAAATGGAGCGTGAGTTTAAGCAGAGGCAGCCCATGAGGGCACCTGTTTCCGAAGCAGCTGGCTTGCCAGAAGGCTCAGTCGTGCATCTCTGTAGCTAACGGCGTTTTTGTCCTGGCGAAATGTCAGGCCAAAAGACATCAATATTCACAACGGGGGAATCAAGATGGAGTGTCTCTCCCAGAGAGGGCTGCTTGCGGAATTCCGTCTGCATGTTACGGTCCCTACCAGCCTCGCCTGCACCGCTGGAGCCCAGCTGTGGACTGAGTGATGTCCCCACTGGCCTCTGGAGAACCAGTTTCTGCCTCCCTGGCTGCCTTTGGGCAGCCTTCTTGTAAGAATTGATGCCCGGTCCAGTAGTTGTGAGCCCCCAGAGGTGCTGTGGCACAATTGGGCAGCGTACAGATGTGTTCAACAAACAGCTAAATAAATTTCACACGTCAACAGGGCGGACGTGTGCAAAAGCAAACATTGCTTCCTGCATCGTGCCCAGGTGCGTTCCAGTAAAAAAGGTAGCAGTGGGCTCCAGAAGGCGAAGACCATCACCATCCTGCGGTGTTAGATGGACGTGCGAAAAAGGAGAGCCGAGCACGCAGCCAGATTTGCCGGCTGATCTGTTTTGCACAGACTGCGTTCTTGCAGATGAGCTCACGAGGGGCTCCTTCGATTTGGCCAGCCTCCCTGGGAGAGCACGCTTGGCATATCTGGGGTATGGATATTGTGGCTGGAGAAAGGCGTGATCATGCGGAATGTCATTGCGAACATGATTACAAGGTCAGAGTGTCAGCTCATTATTAAAGAAAATTATGGATAATGAGCAAAAAGCCCGTGGTGAGCATTCTTCCACAGAGCTTGGCTACAATCCAGCAAAGCAATAAATTTATGCGAGAGAAACCATGCATGCAAACCTGGGCATCATAATTAATACAAACTCTTCAATTACTATTATTATTTGTTTTAATGGTATATTGCTTTTTCCCCCCTCAGACAAAACACTACTCATCTCTTAAAAAGATAGCGGTGAGATGTTGTTTCAGTCCACTGCTTGCCTTTCCTCATCGTGCACCATGAGGAATCTAGAGAGAGGAAATATTTTTAAAATGCTCAGTTTTGTACAATACTCCATTTACTGCAGTGCTCATAAGCTGATCTCAAAGCACCCGGAGCAGGGAAAAGTGGACCTTCCGGAGCGCTGGTCCCAAAACATTTCGCTGCCAGTGCAAATCTCGCCATGCTGACGCCCCATTTTTTAGTCACCTGACTGTTCACAGCATTGGGATGTTGCATTTTGGGCTTGCTGAAGCCTTTGACACAGTCAACCTGTTTAAATCAGGAGAATCTGCAAGAAAAAAGGGACTGATCCAAATCCATGGTTTAATTTGGAAATGAGAATTCAGCCAGGTACATTCAGGAAGACTGGAAAAAGCAATGTCTGAATACAGATTTGGATGAGCATTGGGTTCAGGGCCCAGGTCACTCTTCTCCCATTACATCAGGACTCAGAGAACTGCCCTAGTTTGCCATAGTACACCTCTTTACCTGGAGGTAAGATGCACTGAGGTGACGGGACTTCCTTCTGAGTTGGCATGATAAGGACTGCATTGTCAACGGAGCAAGCGGCCAGACAGTTTGATCTTGGCTTGTTTTAACTAAATTTGCTCAGGACAAACCACAGTTGCAGGAGCTTAGATGCAGTGCAGGGATGTGCCAGAGAGGGCGGTGGATTTCCTGGAAGCATTTAAGCAGCTAGTGTTGGAAACAAGAAACTGGGATCAACTCATGGTTAGGTTTAATCTCACTTCTTTCATGTTCCTTTAAGAGCAGAATCGCTGCTTTCTTTTCAAGCGTGTTCTATGTTAGGTACCAACAAGGTGAGCATCTGTTGAGTCTTTGTCTTAATGGAGCAAAAATGACTGTATTTCTTTATACTCCAAGCACACACGGACTTTGTCTTCTGGATTTTTTCTTTTTTTGCAAGCTGCTAAGTAACTTTTTTCCCTCTTACTGTTCCAGTCCCACTGCTTCATTTTTGTCATTGACTTGAAGTTCAAGGCCTTGGTTTATTTCTCCCCGATGACAATTTTTCTCTGTTTAACAGGAGGTACACAGAACATTTTGTCTTCATTTTGATTACTTATTTATTGTGAGAATCATTCATCTTTTTCTTGCCTTTTATGAGCAGATGAGTCCCTTCCAGACGGGAACCTTGGCTCTCTGCAGGGAAGACGATCTTTGCTTGTTTTAGAATATCTAGTCCTGGAAGATAAAATAATTTCAGGTCACTTAAATGTAACTGATAATTGAAATGGGAACCATTGTTTTCCTTTTCAAAAACAAACTGCCGTTGGTTCCCTGATAATGCAAAAGAAATGTATGTGTGCACTGGAAAGTTTCTCTCCTCTCCTCCGAACCGCCCACCGACGAACTGGTCTTAAAAAAGATCCTGACCTGTGCAGAAATGGATAGACTGACTTTGTCATTGAAGGAGAAAGTCGATACTGACTTCTATCAAACTTGGGACTCTTTATTATTGGCTAGAGAAACGGGACTTCGTATAGATTATGTTTCTATGTTATCATAAATGGAAACAAGAATGTGGGGGCTGACCCAGCAGGCTCGATGTTTTTGATGATGGATGTTGTTTTTAGAGTTTCGTTGTTTTTAGGATTAAATTTTGAATAAAACTTATTATAAAAAAAGAAAGTTTCTCTCCTCTGCATGTAGAAGCCAGGGCATCGGCCCCCACCAGTGACCTCGGGAACCAGAGCAGACTAGCGACTGCTGCCCAGGACTAGGGGAACGCGCTTGCTTTCCGGAGCAGGCTCACTCTCAAAGGAGTGTGAAGAAGGGAAACCCTGTGATGCCTGCACGCCCCTTCCAGCACAGGGCCAGTGCTTCCTTGCTTGCATCGAGGGGGCGTTCAAATGTAATGCTGGCCTGAGAGGCCGGAGTGGTCCTCCAGGGGCGCATCGTTCCTGCTATGGGACGAGCGGCCGTGTGAGTCCCGCGATGTGGCGCCAAGGCATGCATGCAAGAGCCTCGCTGAGGCAAAACTGGAACTGTTCCTCACGCGCCTCCTCCCATCAGCTAAAAGCCAAGCATAAGTTCCATATTTTCTGCATGAGTGCGGATGTTGGATGCTGCTTTCTGGTCATGATACGGAAGCAGTTCAGAAGACCGGTCCAAGGGCAAGGCACACCCACGCCGCTGGTCAGAGTTATAAAAGAAACCCCGGCTCTCCCGCTTCCCTTCCCAGCTTCATGGTCTTGTTTGCACGGCAGTCATAGCGAACTCGTGTTCATTGGGTGCTTTTCTGTTAGGAATTGATTCGCAGCTACACACAGAATGGATCCTGGCGTGATCTGTTCCTCAGTCCGACATGCCCGCCTGTTTGCCAACTTGACTGCATCTTTCAGCTTTTGGAATGGGTTCCTTTATAACCCGTCCGGGCATTGCTTGGGTTTAGTGCCATCTGGCTGAATTCCCGGAGGCAGGAGTGGTTTGGCTTTGTGGCACACACAGTCTGCCATGGTTGCGTGTTCTTTTCAGCCCTCCTGCGGTTCTGCTGGCTGAATTTTAGCGGTGGAGATGTTCAAAGCCCTGAGCTGACCTTGCTGAGATGTAACGGCAAGATGCTGAAACCTCATTAGACTGAAATTATTGGGAAAGCAAAGAAATCGAGCATTGGATCTATCTCGCTGTGCTCCGTGAGATGAAAGAGAGACACAGCGTGTGTGTGCGTAAGCTAAGGTGGGATTCCAGGAGAGCTCTGTTGCGGCTACAGCACTTCTTTTTTTGTCTTAGTTTTCAAATGGCCATTCAAAATGGTCTTGAGGAAATCAGCATTTTTTGTTTAGCTCTTTGTCCTTGATGGACTCTCTGCTGGTGAAGCCCTTGAGGCAGTTCCATGGCTGGTTGCTTTCTTCCAAAAGCATCCTTTGTCAAAAGAAGGGATTCTCTGGAACGCGAATTCATCTGTTTATAAATGACAACCAGGACTGGTCCTTCATATTTGGCTGCTGCTGGAGAACTCTTCTATGCAAGTGTGTGGGAAGTATATTTCAGTTGGCATTTTGAAAATCTAGAGGAGAAGAACTGAACCTAACTGGGTGCAGTTCTTGGTGTGATTCCATCTTGCCTAAGAAGTGGGAAGGTCTGAATGCCACTACGCTTGATCATTTCTGGGCCTTCTTCAAGGTGCCATTTTTGGACAAGGTGTGGTAGTTTCCGGTGGCATGTGAGCTGCAGGCAATTGGCTGATTCCATCCCCTCTGGCTTCAGATACAGTGATGTTCATTGGCTTTGGTGACCACAGTGAATGTTCTCCTCAGGCATTGGGCAGGGAGAGCAGTCCCAGCTGGTTTTCCTGGACTGCTCAGCTGCATTGGATAGCCCTGGCTCAGGATTAGTGTCTCTCCGGCCTGGGACTTGGAGGCACAGGTTGATGACTTTCAGCCTCAACGCCCAAACAGAACTTGCAGTTCCCGAAGGAAAGCTACAGGAAGAATTTTGTGCCTGCCTGGAGATTTCACACTGTAGGAAGGAAGGAGTTGGCCTAAGACCATGGATTCCAGTGCTGTGGAGTGTTGGCCATGCTGACTGGGGCAGATGGCAGCTGCAGTCCACCAATACCCAGAGGCCTGTGGTTGGGAACCACTTCTCCAGATGGGCCATTTATGGACTGGTTGTCAGAGCGCCAGGACAGCGAATGCAACGGTTGGTCCCATGCCAGCGCACACTCCTTTCTCTCTGATTTATGACATCAGAACGAGCAAAGCAGCAAGAATCCTGTTGGCTGACATTTTGTAGGTCTCCGAGACCTTTTATCTGTTCTCAGAAACGTATTGCAAAATGTTAAAGCATGTGGAACAGTTTAAAGCTGCACGGAAATGCATTTCCCACACAAGTCTGATGGATGGGAGTTGGGTGCGCAGCCCTGGGAAAGAAAACCGTGATGAGGAACAGCCGAAGACGCAACGCTGCCAGCGTTGCAAAGGCTTCTTGCTAATCGCCTTCCAGCTGGGGTCACTGAAGGAAAAGCCTCGTCGGGCTCTTTAAGTCGCTGTGAAGGGAGCTGGCTTTCACCAGTTCGCTTGCGTCTTGTGCGTTTATATTCCGTGTGCCTCCTGTGATGCTCTCAGGTGGCCGCGTGTGCCATATCGGCTGTTAGGAGATCCAGAAGGGACATGGTCAGAAACTTTAGGAAGCTTTTGGGTCCAGGCAGCGGGCCAAATGGTTGCTGGCTGAAGGGAGCAGTTTTGAGGGAAAGAGAAGGCACCCTGAAGGCACTTGTCCAAGAGGCGTGGAACCCAGGCGAGCACACGGCTGGGGAGCAAGCTTGTGCCGAAACTTCGGGCGGGGTGCAGAGCCGGCTCAAAGGGCGTTGATCTGAGAGGACTTCGGTGGCTACTTGAAATTGTAACACCCCAGAATCTGGAGGCAGCAGGAAGAGTGTGGTGCCCCTCCGTTCTTGCTCACTGGGGATTGGCAGGCATGAGGTGGAGGGGAATTCGGTCAGAGGGGAAGCTATGGAGGAGTAGTATCTAACCTCACTGAGCTTCCCCTCCTCTCATTTGAAGCTCCATCATGTATCAACCATCGGCCTCTTGGTTGTGCTCATCTCGTCTCTAATGGTGGTGCCCATCTCAGGCGACTGGCCCGTACCCGATGAACAGGATTTATATTGGCAGCGGTGGTTTAGGGTTCGCTAATGAGCTGAATGCCTGAGGATGAGATGGCCTTGCAGCAGCAAGGAGGTCCAAAGGTCCAAGTTTTAAAGAATTAGAAGGAGCATCGTGGAGGTCAACCTTCATGGTTCTCTCGGGGACAAAAGTGGCCTTGTCTATTGGTTGCTCCTCTCCCTTCAGCACAGGCAGCAGCACGACCTGGAGGCCTCCCCTCGCAGGCTGTTGAAGAGAATTTGGCAGGCACAGGAGGCAGTTTTTCTACAAACTCTGTGGAAAGCATTTGGGCCCAACATGGGTCTGGACATGCTTTTGTGCAGTTCCCAGGTGCGAAGGACCTTCTGGTTTCTTCACCCCCTTCGGGCGAAACATGATTTGGGTGCATTTCCTTTCTCCCACTCTGCACGGCTGAATTAGCATGGCAAATCAAAGCATAGCAGTTGCTTGGATGACATCGCTCTGCAAAATTGGACCGTGGGTGTGCAGCCGAGGAGAAAGCCATCTGAACGTCCTTCTTGGCTGTTTGTTTGTCTCGGCAGAGAGGGAAAAAGGCTGCCACGAGCACCAGAAGGCACCAAACTTCAAGTAGCAGTCGCTTTCAAAAATAATAATAATTAACAAGACTTTTAATCCACTTACATGACCAGGTCTGGGAATTACTAGGATTTTTACACTGCTGCTATTGTGAGAAATATTAGTTGAGCTGTCTGAGCAAGGATTTAATTATGATAGTTAGCTGTATGGGCTTCTTCCCCCACCCCTGAAGGAAAAAAATAGTCAGCAGATTATGGATTCAGATGAAGTCGTGTGAAGCAAAGCAGCCTTCCGAATATTGTGCACCCTTTCCCCAGCAGAGCGTGTCATTTGTGAAATATTTCCCACCACAAAATGGTGACTCCTACGCTTTATCCGTAGGTATAGGAATTTGCCCTCCAGAGAATGGGAGAGGACAGATTTCTCCTTGGTCCATTCTAGTCTTTTTAAAAATGTGGGTGCTGGCATTGTAAAGCATAACATGCTGACTTCACAAGCATGGTTGACTCGTGTCCTACAGATTCCGTACAGCTTCATTTGAGTTTCGTTATTGCCAAGACAGGTTTATATAAAGAACTGAAAGCCATATTACATTTGTCTTCTACGATATCTCCAGGGAGAAAAGATCACCTAGGTTCATTCAGTGAATGAAAAGGCACCAGTCCCATTCCGAGGGCAGTGCTTTGCATGTTTAGACCGAAAAGTCGGACAATCCCCGACACTCCCCAGCCAGGACTTTTCCTGTCTAAGTCTGCATAGGGTTATGTCCTTTATCACTTAGATTTGAAAGACCCGAACTTTAATTCAAGATGGTACTGCCTGATAAGTACCATTAACAATCATTGCAAGATAGAAAGTTGTGAGGACAGACCAACCTCAATTCGATCGTAGAAGACCTTGCAAACAATTGGTGATGGTAGGATGGTAACCGACTTCTGAATTTTGACTGTTTGCATGATCCTCTTCAGCATTTAAGGAAGATTCTTTGTATGAGCTGTCTCTGGAGCAGTGTAAATCTGCTTGTTTTTTTAAATAGTCCATTCTGTACGTGATTTCAGTTGGGACATGTGAAGTGGGAAAGGAGATGGCTTTTTGGAAACCGTCTGGAAATGGTGCACCTGTTCTTCCTTTGACACCTGTTTGGGGCACGCCAGAATCCGTTTGAGAATTTTCTGTGCTCCGGAAAGATTCTCATTTCTTTCATTATAGACAGTTTTGTATTCAGAATGGATAGAATTAGAGAAGAATTGGGAAGAGAAAGCAAAAATAACAAAAGACTTTGCTAAGCTGGATAATTTAAGGGTTGCTGGTGTGTTTTTTGTTTTTGGCACCTCGTTTTAAGTTTAACTGATCTTTTTATTGTAGTCTTGTTAGAACAGCTCTTTATCCTGAACCAGCCAGTTACAGCCTGTTCCTTTTGCATAAGATTCCATTCACGCATTTGTGTAGTTGTGAAATAGATCTTAAGGTTCTCAAGCTCTCACACTTCTTTTAGTGGTGGAAATAACAAAGAGAAACTTAATTGGTTACGTATAAAACACACAATGCAGAAAAAAGCATTTCTGGCTCTCCTATCATGGTTGAATAACAGTCAGTGAACATCTGGAATTAGTAGATCAGAACAGATGCTAGTGTGAAATAGGTCATTCGCTGCATTGATACAGTGGGAGAATTTTTCTCCTTGTCTGTCTCCTTTTTTCCTACAGAAACTGCTATTACTTTTTATCTGCACCTGCTATGAAAATGTTAGCCAAATTTTAATAGCTGATTAGGATGGATGGATCTTCTGAGAGGTGCAGAGCGGAATGCCTGGGGCTTCCTTTCCCTTCTTTTGCATACTGGCCAACGTCCTCCCTGGCTAAGTCTTAGCTGCTCAGCAAAAAGAATCCCCGAACACGCTCTCCTTTTAAGCACTGCAGCCTCACACATTATAAAATTAAGCACATTGTTGTGGTTTATCCCTCCTATATTATTTTTGCAAGTTTCACATTTTTGCCGGCTTCAGATTCACCACACATCACCAACACAACTGCTGCCATAAGGACAAGAAACTTGATTTCTTCCTTTTCTTGAAAAAAGCAAGCAAGCTGAGTTGCTCAGGATTCTCCTGTTTCCAGTGTTCCTTGTGGCATATGGCTAGCAGAAATAAAATCTAACTTGACTGGGCTTGTCAAGGAGATGGTTCTGCGAGGAACCTTCACAGCGCCAGCTCTGCGTTTCTCCAGGCATGTGGCCAGTCCTTAAATTTCAGGACAAGGTCCCCGCTGCTGCCACCTTGATGGCGAATGCCCAGCAGCGGAGATGTTAATGCAGAGGTGGCTCATCCGTCATCTCCACGGAGAGGTCGCCCCGATAAGGAAAATGAACAGCGGGTGGTAGGCAGAGCTGTGACATTCCGGGAGTCCTTGTCTCCGGCGGCCTCCGCGTGCGCGACGGACCAGCGTGCCGTGACCCGGCCGGGAGCCTTTCACACACGCGATGTAGCAACGAATGCTGCCCGAGTTGTTTTGTTCCTCAGTGCTTTTTTGTTTTTGTTTAACAGCTCTGGGAAAAACCGCTCTGTTCCCCTTACGTGCCTGCTTTAAAGAGAATAAACAGGCATGGCGTTTGGATGCAGAGGTAATGAGTTGACTGCCTAGTCGCTCTGGCGAGGGGGCTGTGGCATTCTCCTGCGCCTCGGGCACGGAGCGATGGCACATGTAAACTGGAAAAATGCCCCAGGGCACCCAGGTAATTATCTTTTGCAATCGCGCGCAGGGAAGGGAGCTCCCAGCGGGACGCAAACATCAGTCCGCAGTGGATTGCACAGACCTTAACGTATCTTGTTGCTACAATGGAGACCGCAGCCAGGGATGCGTCACGGAATGAAACGCCGCCACCGCCTCCTCTTCCTCTCCCCCCCCCCCCCGGTCTCAAGGCCGAGTGGTTTTCTGCATGAGGTGCTTCACCCCCACTTTCTTCCGTTTTCTTCGTGGGAGACCGAGAGGGCCTTTTGCCTGGCTGCCTCTTCCCCGTTTGCCTGTCCCTGCTTTCCCGCACGTCCCATGAGCCACGGGGTGGCACGGCGATATCGCCACAGCGCCGTGGAACTGGGCAGCGCAGGGGACTTCCTGGCTGGTTCTGCGCTCGAAATTCGTATCCGACTGTCCTTGGTCTTAAAAAAAAAAAAAAAGTATGAAAATGGCCGGGAAGCTCGGGGATGAAAACGTCCCATGAAGGGCCCGCAGACTCCCGTGAGCGAGTTCCTGAGTGGGAAACAAATTCTTTGTGTGGAGCAGCTCCTGGCCTTGTGCGTATGGAACCCCCCCCCCATCCCACTTTCCCCTCTGTGCAAGATTGTAGAAGTCCACATTTGCTTTACATGTGAAAAGAAATCACCGGAGCAAAGGAGCATCAACTTCAGCTGTCCAGAATATCCGCAAAGGCAGGAGTGAGATGACAAGGTCAAACAAGGCGTGCAAAGCTGAAGCATTCTTGGAATTCTTCCCTTTGCTTCCAGGGGATAAAAGGAGTGCTCTGAGGTAGGAGAGGCTATTCAGTGTGCCCACAAGCATATTTTTGGGTCTCATTGAACTAAGAGGCTGCAAATGCCCTAGCTGGAAAGAACTGTTTACTTCTTTTGATGTGTTATATGTTTGAAAATGCACTCCAAAATGCGCGCCATACGCATTTCAAAGAGAATGTAAATGGAGGAGGCATTCTTTTATCCCCTTCAGTTGTGTGTGTAGCTGCGTCTCATGCATTAAAAGCATCTCCAGAGGCCTATTTGCGGGGGGGGGGGACCCTGCCTTTTCTTGCCTTTGCACTTGGCCCCTCCATGTTTCAGAGCGCTTCGTTGAGAAAATGCGCCCAAAGCGTTCCAGATTTGGGCACGGAATCGTTGCTTTGTGCACACGGTGATGGCCACATACGCACAAAGAGTTCCTGCGTTTGCTTAGCGAGGCGGGAGGGCAGGACAGTAACACGAAGAAGTGCGTGGCCCTTGGCATCCAACTCTTTAGTGCACTGCAAAAACAGAACACTGAATTGGAAGAACGAGGCCTTGTCAAGTAAGAGGGCAGGCTCAGAAAGCAGCCAGAGGTACCTCCCTCAGAGCCCACTTTCCTCGGCTTCCTTATGTTCTCCAACTAGAACAAGACCCCCAGAAAACTGAAAGGAAAAGCTCCGTTTTTGGAATTTCCATGTGTATTTTAGAAGCCACGTGCAACCCTCGCTAGACACAGTGGTTGGAGCAGGCTTTGATCAAATAGTGAAAACCGCAAGAAAGGGACGAATGTTTATTGCGCTGGCCCTGACTAATCCAGTTACCACACACCTCCGGAAGATTTTCCCCGTGGTGAGGTGCATAAAATGGAACCCCGCACCTTCCGTGCAGAGGAATCCCCAAATGTGTTTTGGGAAAGACCGTTGCGCATCGCCGCTTCCCAGTGCCGGGGAGGTTTCCCATCTTCCTGCCGGGACTCTGCTGCCGTGTGCCCAGCATCCATTGATCTCCAGGTTTTTTGGATCCGGAGGCACATTTGGGAAGTCAAGAAACCACTGCGGACTCACCACAAGCCTGCTTCCAGGGGGGCTGAGATGTGCCCGCTAGTCACTGCTGGGTTACTCGAGAGGAAGGGGGCGCGGGATCGTTCGGCAGAAGCTGGGCTGGGGCGGGCACAGCAAAGCACAGGGGTGGAAGGAGGCAGCAGAGTTGGTGCGCGAAGCTGGGCGCGGGAAGAAACGAGGGGCAAGCAGGTGTGCGGGGAGAAGGAGCAAGGCTGGGGCTGGGGCTGGGGAGGGGTTGCGAGCAGAGGGTCCGAAGAAGGTTCGGAGGAGCTAACAAGCCACTTTTTCATCCTCATCCTCCTCCTGCTGCCCTCCAAAGAGCTGGCAAGGGGCAGATTCGGAAATGAGGACGAACTGGCAGCCTCCTATTTTTCAGGGTTTTAAAATTATGATTATGGCGATGAAGAGAAGTCCTAGAAGTTCCAAGGGAATTTAAGGTAGCATCGTTGGTCATTGTTTAAATTCTATTGGAAATTCTGCCCACCGCCACGTGAGTGTGGAGAAATAGGACCTGTACTCGGGACATCTGGGCTGTGTAGCACACAGCCGCTTGGGGGAAGGCTGTCCTTTGGTGGGAAAGACGTCATTCTTTGGGGAGATAATTGCAATGCAGCCAGGCTGCAGGCCTGGAGAGAAGAAATAAGGCCGAATGGCTTGCTGGACACAGGTGACCTTGGGCAAGTCGCTTCCTCTCCTGGCCCACTCCATAGCTGCATTGTGAAGATATCAGAAGTTAAGCTTGTTCCTTCTTCATACCTGGAAAAGCTGCAGAAACTGTGATTAATTATGACCAGCTTGTCAGGAGACCAGAGCCCCCGCAGAAGTGTTGATTTTCTTTGTTACTGGAGTAAGATCCTGGCAATCACACGCTTAGGATGAGCTGTCAGATTGCGCTCCAGAAATCTTTCTGTGAACAGACCACACATTCCTGGGCCTTATCGCCCAGGGAGGCATCGATCCAATTTGCAGGTTACAATCTGATTCTCCATAAGTACTTGGAAAGCCTCGGTGAGTGACATTTGCTGAAACTTGGCAGAAGAATGCAATTTTACCTCTGGCTTTTGTTCATTGAGTTAAAGCAAGCAGTCCCTTTAGAATCCAACTCACTTTGTCCATAAAGTAGGCAAAACTCCTTTGTTTCAATGAGTTCATCGCTATTTCTTGGGTCTCATGAGTGGGAATGGTGTGTTCATTGCGCTGCAATTCTTGAAAGGGTGCTCTTAAAAAGAAAGACACCCCAAATTTACAACCCATATTTAGGCAAAAGACATTCGATGCTCCCCTTGATCTCTGCTTGCCTTTGATATCCCTTCAATATTCAAGCTTATGCTATTATTTCTCTCTGAAAGCTAGTTAACAATGATTTGATATGCTTTACCTGCAATAACATAAGCCAAATTAGTGTAAAACCCGTACGCTTACCAGTCAATTTAGAATTTGGGATGTTCTCAGACTTAAACTTAGTAATATTGCAACAATAGAAATGATTTCTATTAAGAGCACTAATTGTTGAGGTTGATTGGCAAAAGAGAATTCAAAGAAATCTCTTGGGTTCATGGATCACATGCTCCTGGCTGTGCCTCTGGTTAGTTTGTGAGGCAGGAAGGGTCTTATCTCCTTGGAAATGAGGTTGGGATGTGACAGAGATATTTGCTGCCTGGACAACATCAGGTTAAAGCTTGCGCCTGCTCCCTATTTTCTGCTGAGTCAGCTTTCCTTTCTACGTGTTGTGTGTGTTTGTGTGTATGCAAAACCAGGACTTGCTCTCTCTGGCCGTGTTTGTTAAACTCCAGGAAGAGGTCCCAGACCTTTCCAGGTAACCTGGCAGGCAAGTCCCTCCTTTTGAGGAATAAGGTCCCCCAGATTCCCCGCTGCGACTGTGCTCAGCCATGGCTACTTTGCCCTGTTCACACAAAACACAAAAGCAGTGCTCGCTAAGCTCGGAAGAACTTCCGGTTGGAGCCCGCGTAGTCGCAACTGTGTTTTCATTGGCGTAGTTTGTTCTTTGGATTGTTATATTTACTGGGGGTGGTTGTTGTTTCAGTTTTATAATGGTTTTAATTGCCTGATTGTGAGCTGTTTTCAGGGTTTTAAAATTATGATTATGGCGATGAAGAGAAGTCCTTATGACGAAGAAGAGAAGACATGCAAATGCTTTAAACCAGTTAATTAACTGATTAATTAAATTGAAGCCATTTGTGGGACGCAAGATCTCATTCTCTGCATTTCCTCCAAGTTCCACCTCATCAGGCTGCTCTGCCCTTGAACTAATACCCTTGCTTCTCCCACCGCCCAAGTTGAGGATGCCCCCTTATCTGAAGGAAAGTGCTTCCACATCCGAGCCGACCCCTTTCGGATGCCCCTTCTTCTCGCCCAGGGGCAGAATTTTCAGTATCCCAAACAGAGGAATGACTGAATGCTCTCCACCACCACAAATCCTGGACATGCCACCCTGATGGAGCGCCGAGTTCCAGATCACTCTTCCCTGGCACGTGAGCCATGCTGCTCTTTTGGGTGCTGGGCTCGTGCAGTTTCTGTCACACGAGTAGAAGGACTGCAGCTCAGGAGCAGCTGAAATGAGTTGGGGTTTAGGAGAACACAGGCCCGTCCCGGGTTCTTGACCCACCTGTTTCACTCCACCCCGCTGAGCGCAGTCGCCCAAACCCCGTTCCAAGCATAATCTCTCACTTGCTGAAAGTTCAGGACCAGGCCAAGAAATGCCACCTGCTCGTAGTTCAGGTGGTGATATGCGGTCAGGAGCATATCGGTTAAGGAACGATCAGAGCAAAACTTTGCTCTCTGCTCTCCGTTCAAATGCTTTGTTCAGTGCATTTATATGAATAAAAGGGACATTTCAAAAGTTTTGAAAGCACCTGTGATTGAGTAGGAGTAAGCGGCATGGCAAGCAACCAGCTGCTTCTGGAACAACTGAAATTTTTGCATTTGTGGTGAAGTGCCATTCCCTTTCCAAAGCATTCCCGGGTCCTGGCATCTCTCATATCTGCACCAAACAGGTTGCCACCTGACCATTTTGCTGATGTGAATTCTTGCATATTTACCAGCTTGTTAACTGAGAACGGTCCATGCTGCTGATTCTTGTCTTCCCGTTTGTTTTCTTCTTTTGCCAATGATTAAAAATGGGAAAGCGGCTGCCATGCCCCTGGGCTTGGGCTTCCCTTTGTACACCAATTAGGTCTTTCTAATTTGAACACTGTTTTATTTGCTGATGGGGAAGCATCCCCCTTGGTGGAAAGGCGTTCCTTCATTCTGCAACCGCTGTTTGATATAATGATTTATTTAGGTGCTAGGAGAAATATTGATCTGGCTAATAGCTTCTGACTTGCTGCATAATACTTTACATTTTACTTTGCTGAAAGAGCCCCGTATTCCTTTTCTCATCCTTTTATTGACCATAAATGTTTCAGCCTTCTCTGCAGCAATTAACGCACTTACCAAAGAAGTGGGTAAAAGTCAGGTATTTGTGGACTGATTGAAAAAGCCCGCATGTCCATGTGGTGTCCTGCGCATACGGGAAGGGCTGCTTCGCAAGGCGAAGTGATGCCCCAGTGAAGCTCAACAGAGCAAATGGTTTCGCTAAGTATTTCCACTGGAAGGCTCATCAGCACCCTCTGAAGGCAGGGATCAGCAGGAGGGTCCAGTGACTGAGAAGCTCAAAGCCCTCCTTGCTCACTCTGTTAATCAGCTGAGTGATCAAGCTCGACTTGTTGGCCCAAGACCTTGTTCTCCCCAGCCTGGCAGAATCATTTATTGCCTATTTGAACTGGCACGCGCTTCTTTAGCCCGTTCGAGTAAACTAATCTAGAAGACTAGGACACATTAAGAAGATTTATAGTAATCAGACCTTGGTCTAAAAGGCAGCTTCGGCCTCCCAGCCGCCTTCTGGAAAGTTACTCGTTCTTGGCCGGCAGACTGCTATGAGGTAAGCCTCCAGACTCTGCATCGGACCAACGGAGCATCCGTCCACCTTCAAAGGCAGAAAGTGCACCCGAGCTGGCTCTTTGGAGTAGGTAAAGCCTTCTTTGCTGGAGATTATTCGGAGCCAAATGGGGTACTCTTTCACCAGCTGCTTTTCCTCTTGCAGAGCTCCCGACCCAACACGAGAGGGGAAAAACTGGAATGGGGTTTTTAGAACTGGTCTAGCTCCACCTCTTACAGAGAAGCCTGGGAGCTAACCAGGATGCTGAGAAGTTCAACATCCCGAAATGGGGCAAAGCAGCCTGGTTGGCGTATGCCTGCATTCTTTTTTCAAAATTATTTGATTGGCGAATTTAAATATGCCATGAGGTGCTTTGAAAGTATTCAGACAGGGATGGCCAACTCCACCCGCATTGCTAGATCGCTGGCCAGAGATGGGGATCATCCAGGATGATGTGCTTGGGTACTTCAGACTGCATCTGTTCATCTTGGGAATCTCTGCCAAGAGAGTGAGCCTGACCTCATCTTGGCCTCAGCAACACCATCCTGGGCCATCAAGGGAGATCCTCATAAGGCAGCCCCTGCAACGCCTTTGAAAACATGAATTGCATGGTAGCAATTCTGACATGGGGAAGCCTGCATTGCGGAGCCTGGTGGGCGCTGAAGAAGCCAAATCCAAGACTGGGCTGAACTATTTCAAGATATCGCTCACATCATGAAGTCACAAGAGGGAAGGCTTGGTCAGAACACTTTCCCTGTCGTTTTCTTTAGGGTTGTGTTTCGTTGATCTGACCGGGGAGTTCCCACTACTGCTGGAATGTTACTGCCTAGACATAAGGATACCTTTCATTCAATGTACACAAAGTCTTTATGAACCACCCCGCCAAAAATGCAGATCTCCTCTTCCCAAAGCCACACAGACAGGCTTGGTATGGTCAGCAGCCCCAAAGTGAAGGACAAGGATGGGGAACGTGTGCGTCTCCCAACACTGTGGACCACGGTCCCCATCATTCCTCACTGTAGACCAAAACATCCCGCTGGTCACTAACGTGGAGTGACCCATGCCCAGTGCGGAGTGAGGGTTAAACAAAAACGGGTTATGGGGCGTGTTTGGAGGGAGTGGCTGGCTGGAATCCCAAACCGGAGTCTCACTGGCCCTATCCAGCATCTCATTTCTCTGCAATTTCCCTCCTTTCTTCGATGGCTTCCAAGTTTCCTGTCTATGGAAAAGCATCATTCCAGAAGAGCAATTATGTTGTCATAGTCTCCCCCATTTGATGGGCCCATGCCTGTGAATGAGACGACTTTCCGCTTATTTTGTTGCTGTGCAGGGGCCAAGAAGAAAGCTCTGCTCTTACAGAAAAGGGTGGGAGGTTATGTCCTTTTGCGTGCAGACATTCAGCAGGCTAGAAATGCTCCGAAGCTTCTCTCACTGTTTGTTTCATTCCGCCTCCACATTTGTGTTTGCTCAAAGTTTGGAAGGCTCACCAGGGCAACACCTGAGAGTCCTGCTCATCATCAAGTCTCCGCACAGGGATATGATCTATTCTTAATTACTCGTAGCTTTTCCTCTGTGTGCATCAGATGCAAATTCACCCAGGGATGGCTCCCCAGGAAGTAGCGGAGGGACATGCAGCAAGCGCCGGGACATAAGCAAGCCAGGGCTCATGCCTGTAGATGCGAGTTTATTTCCTGAATACTGAAAGTGCAATCGCCAAGTTCATTTTTTAAAAAATCTCCAACAACCATGTGATAGGTCCCTCCATATAACAAGCATTTGGTGGCTTTTAAATTTTTTATTTTAAGGTTAGTGGCTTCTCAGGGAAATGGGAGAAAAACACGGCAGCGTTCTGGGAAGAGAAGGCCACTCACATGGCTCACTTTTACTGCCTCGGTCTGACATCTCAATATGGGCAAATGTCAGGCGCCTTCTCTATGCATATCACATCCGCAGGGGGACAGGAAGAATGATTGGTCTGCACGTCTGCACTGGAAGAAGGCAGAAAGCGCCTGCTCTTCATTGGTGCATGTTTGTTAAAATGTTCTTAGGAGGTCCCAGTTTTAAATAGACGCTGCAAAATGGCTTTTTGGATGAAGAAGGACTAGCCTGCCTTATTTGTCAGGAGAAACCTTTCTCTGTAAGCACAGCAAGACTGAAGCAAACTGCAGACAAAGCTTCGCTCCATGCCCCGGAAAACGTATTTCTCTCTCTCTTGATTTTTCATTTGGTTTGTTTGCTATCCAGCCCGAGAGAGGTTCCAGTGCAATTCCAAAGGTCGCACAGCATGCTGACATTTAATTTTGCTTAATAAAGTTTTATTGTCTTTGTTTGGATATTGTGGAATGCAGCTTTCCCCAATCTGGCACTCTCCAGATGTGTTGGCTCATTTAATGGATTGATGCAGCTCCGTGCTTTTCATCTACTTTGGTCAATACCAAAGCAAGCTTGGCAAAGCGAAAAATCCCTCCCATCATTTTGAAGTTTCTAAATTTCAGGTAAATGTGGCACATGACCTAATTTTGAGCCCTGCATTGACGTCGACAACACCGGGATTGAATTACAACACCTTCATGCCTGTCTTTCATAATTCCATGTTCAGGTAGTTGTCAGCCATGATGCGATGTGAATATAGCATGGTTCTTAATTTCAGGAGAGAAATTCTGTTTCAAGAGGGGACAGAAACCCATCAGTAAGTTTTTATGCATTGCATTGGAGAACAATGTTGCATGAATGCCAACAGTACAGAAGGTACCAGCCAGAGCTAGCTTTTTCTTAGCCAAAAGCACACTGGGGAAGAAGTCACTGGCCCATTCTTAATCGAGGCACGGTATTTTAAAAATTGCAAGTGGTGTGGTGTGGTGTTAATCTCCACCAGGTATTTTACTTGTATGGCTTTCTTGGACACGCAAGGCAGTTCTTCCAACAGTGGACTAATAGGCATTTAACCAGCATTGGCCAGAAAGAGCATCCGGGCAGGTAAGAAAGAGCATCCGGGCAGGGGCAGCCTCTGGGTTCTTACCTAGCTCTTTAAACATGCGTCAGGCAAGGATGGCAGAACCAAGTCTAGCATTGCTTCTAAATAAACTCCGGTTATTCTTCGCCACTCACGGCTGACCTAGCAAAAGATCACGGAGGTCTTCTATTAAGATGGCGTGGCTCAGCGTTTTGCTGTTCCCGGCATTTTTAATGGGCCCAGGCAGCCAAGGTGGCTTTTAGGCAGGTGTGCGTTGGCCCACGGCCTTGGAGATTAGCTCCTAATGCACTTGGCACAGGGCCAGCATTCTGCCTTGGTTTCTGGACAGTTGGTTTCTGTGAAGCACAGGGAGGCCTGGAGGTGAAGCTTGTCTCCGGTGGCTGCAGCCAGGCTGAACAGAGGCATCCAGTGGAGAACCTGCGGGATCGGAGATGGTGCAGCACCCCTTTGTGGAGCGAACCCTGGTGCCAGCACAGGGCGCACGGGAGAACTTCCCAGTGGCTGGGCTCTTTGTATCCTGGCAGGGCCTCTCCTGCAGCATGGCTAGGCAAGGCCAAAAGCCAGCAGGAGGTGGCAGCTGCAGGAATGTCTCCAAGCCCTGATGTTTGTTCCCTTGGGTTGCTCTGTGGGCACAGTGGTGATGGGCCACGCAAAGCTGCGTGCAAAAGCTCGTGGCTCACAGAGGGATGGGGAAAATGTCAACTGCGGCCTTTTCCCCCAGACTGTGGGTGTAACCCTCTGCCTCTTTGGACATCAACAAATCCTGCATTCCCCAGCAAAATCAGGAGATGCATGCATTGTACCCTTATCGTTTTGAGTTCGGTTCATCCCAAAGTTTGAGAATTTTTCTAGTCCTAAATTTTGTTCATCTGAAACTTTGAGGATTTCATTTTACAGTTCAAATGGAAAAGTGTATCCTTTTTTTCTGGCAGATGTATCCTAATCCAGACAATTTTGCCTGACATTTTCAGCAATTTTCCTAAAATAATATATTGCTAAATTTTATTTTCTTCTTCTTAATGTTTATTTGTGCATTCTCCCCAAATATATGCACTTTGTACAATTTCTTGGACTGGGGAATCCTGTTGCAAAAATTCAGAGAAGCATGACTTTTGAAGGATATCTGATTTTTGAAAGTTCAAATTATATAAACATGGGTTAACATGTAAATAAAATGTGTCCAATTTGCAGCATTGATAAATATCTCCAACTCTCTCTTTTAGCCTCACAACAACCCTGTGAGGTAGGTTAGGGTGAGAGTAAGCAGCTGGCCCAAGATCATCTGGTGAATTTCAGGGCTGAGTGGAGACTAGAACCCAGATTGCCTGAGCGCCAGTCCAGGTGCTGCTTAATTTATCTCAATGGATAAAGAATAGACGTACAGCAGAGTCTAGCTCATATCTGCTCAAGAAAACTCTCTGAACTAGAAAAGGTAGTTGATCTTAGTCATAGGATTTTGTCCAGGTGAGCTACTCCTCCGTTGTTTCATTTTTCTGTGGCTGGACTGCATTTTGGGGAAGGAGAAGAAGGGAATGAGGCTGCCCTGCTCTATGGGCTAAGGAGTGTCCAGATCGTCACAGGTGTTCTGCTCCTGAAAGGTGCCTGCTGCCTCCATCCTACAGGCCCACCTGCCTCCTTGGCGTCCCCGAACTCCCACGGGGACAGTAAGGATGCCAGCCCATCAGGCGCGACGTGGCGCAGGGCACTCGGCTGCTTCGTGGGAGGAACTGGAGACTTTCTCCAGAGGCTCGCTGTGTCCAGCCGTGGTTACAGAGGAGCCAACGGAGGCCAGCATGCCCTTGGTCCCGCCCTCCGCGTCCACCATTCACACAGCAGGAGTGTCACGCAGCTTTCTCCCACCCTCTGCGTGGCCAGAGGAAAGACTGCGAAGCCTTTTGTTTATCGTTCTGTAGCAGGAAGCAGGAGCAAACCAGCATTTATTAACCAGGGATCTTACATGCAATCTTTAATTTAGATGAGTAATGTCAGTAGCCTATTATGGCACTCTAAATAAAGTGGTCTTGAAAAGAAAAGAGAAACGAAAAGAAAAGCAAGCAGGAAGGCAATGGTTCAAGTTGCACACTCTTAGAAAATGGTGGAGACCAGATTTTGTTTAAAATAGATATACACACACAAAAATTATTACTTTTTCTCTTTGAAAGGCCATAAAATGCATCTCGGTCTCCAGCCCCATTCATCAATGTCTGTGTGGTGTAATTACAAATCCCGTGAATGCCGCTGTCCCTCATTTGAAATACGGAGACGCGCCCGGGAAATGCTGCCATGTCAGCAGAGTTAGGGCAATAAATAGGAGCTGCAAAGTAAACGCCACTTCTGGAGCTGTCTAGGCTGGCCGCATTTTTCTTTCTGCTTGACACGGGCCCCTCTGCCCCCTTCCCTTTCCGTTTCAAGGTTATGTTTTGTCTGAGCTTTGGAAAGCGGCGGAATTGCTGCATCCCAAGAAGGCTTTTCCCCTCCTGTCTGGGAGCCGTGTATGGTTCCATTCCCGCGATGTGCAGCTCCAGGAGTCCAGAGCAAGGTGTTGGCTGCTCTCTCTGTTGGGTGGCAGGGTGGGCTGAGGAGCAGGAGGAGCGTCTGCCTGGGGCAAGTGCTCCTGGCCATGGCTGGCTGTGGAGAGAAGGCCGGCGAGCCCTCCTGTGCCTGGTGCTTTGCCCCGAGCGGCTGCCCAGAGAGGGGCAGTGAGGGGATGCAAGCGGGGCACGAAGGCCAGGTGGAATCCAGCTCTGGCGCGCTTGCTGCGCATCTTCCCCAAAATTGGCCCTGCCCAGGAAGCGAGCCGGGCCCACGGATGCGGGGGGATGCTGGCAGCTTCTTTGCCCAGTTCTCTGCACGAAACGCGCAAAGCCCACAGGGCAAATGTGCTGCAGACAGGCTCAGCTTGCTGCGAAAGCACGAGCTGGCCCTGCGGACTCGCCTGTGCTTGCCTTCTGCTCAGCCCCCACACGGACGCTTGGAAAGAGGCCTGGCAAGAGGCAACAAGGGGGATGGTGGCCCTCCAGGGTTGGAACAGTCTCCCTACCGAGACCCACCTGGTGCCGGCACTGCCATCTTTTGGGCGTCGGGGTACGACTGGCCTCTATTCCCAGGGGCAAGGGAAGGAGTTGGCTTTCATCTGTGTGTGCATTTTCTTCTAGAAATCAGATGCCCCCTTCCACACTGAGAAGAGCCTTCTTCAGTCAGCTTAGCCAAGCCCAAGTCCTAGTTTCTTCGCTGAGGGTAGAGCAGCCCTGAGCAAACAGTTCGCCGGTAGATGGTCGGCAGAGGCAGCGCTTGCCTTCCCCTCCTGGACTTCCGTGCCGCGGTTGTGGCTTCTGGCCGAACCCCGCTGGATTTCTGTCCCGCCCTCGGTGCACGTGCAGTGAGTGTTGCCCGATCCCACGCTCCATGGGCTCCCGAGCCGGGGAGCAGCTTCTGTGCACACTGAAGCACGTTCCCCGCTCGTGGGGCATCCTGGTGTTCTGCGCGGGCGATGGATTAGTTCACGTGACAGACGACACCGGGAGGGGATTAGCGGTGGTCAGAATAGCTTCAGTGTGCGGCAGTAGGTTGCTTGCATGGATTAGGACCCAGTTAGACTGGGTGCTAAAGGTGCCTGGTTGCTTGAGCCCAGACCCACACTAACAGGCGAGGGCCGCCTTCGCCCCGCCCGCGCCTTCTGGTTCTTCCTTGCCTGCACCCTGCAAAGATTGTCTGCCCGCCCCACTTCCAGTTCCAGAGCCTGCCTGTGAGAAGAACGGACGGCGCTTGGGCTGGTGAGCCGCTCTTCCGTGGCTGGCAGGCGTTTCCCTTGGAGCGCCCGGTGTGGCTCTTGCTCTTGACTCCTCCTAGGCCTTCGCAGGCACAGCTCTCGTCCTTCTCTGGGAGGCACCTTCAATTTTTTGCAGGGGTTGATGGGAAAGAGTATCCGTCGTCCAGGAAGTTGGCCTACATTCATCGTCTATAGATCTGGCTTTTGGATTAAAGTTGCAGGACTTATCCCTTGGAGACAAACACCCAGAAAACTTCTGGATTTGCCTTTCATTGCTGATGTTTGGTGCTGCAAAAGGAGTGAAATAAGGCACTAATTGGGAAGCAGAGCGTTTCTGTCGGGATTAGTTGAGTATCTGCCTCCCAGAACTTGGTTTAAAGGGTCACAAAGAAATACATCTTTACCCTTGATCTGCTAATTACATGCAAAGGCAAACCCAGATAAGCTTTTCTCTGTGTGATCTGTCATTCAAGAATGAGCTACAACTGATTGGAAATTACTGTATTTTCCTGAGAGGTCTTTGCAGGTCAGAGGAATTGGCAGGCACGGCTGTCTGGAGGAGCTGGGAGGTCAGGGCCTGTCAGTGGTTAAGAAATATATTGTTCTGGAGGGAGAGGCATTGTTCCTCCAAAACCTTTCAGACGTAAGAGAGTGAATTGCTCCATTCTCATTCCTCATATCTCCTCTCGCTCACTCAGCCATGGCATTAATTCTAAAAATACTTCAGTGTCTTTCAGTTCTTATCCCTTCAGCCAGCTAGAAGTGGCATGTGCAGGAAGGGCGTGCTTTCAGAAATCCTTGGAAGAGAAAACGAAGCAGAGCAGGAAAGGTTTCGCTTCCCCTTCACTCTGACTGTGGGGCCATGCTGTGCCCTCCATCACCTGAGAGTCAGCCTGGCCAGTGCAGGAGAGACCATTTTGTCGCTGGCCTTTCACATAAATCCTCCTGCCCTTCTTCCGTACCACTCCCATTTGTGCCTGCGCAGAGATCAAATGCAAGGGCAGAATATAGAGGAAGCCATAGGAATTAGGGCGGAGGACTTCATTGTTGAGAGCAAATTGTGGACAGAGTGTTGGGGATTCGGGGTAATCGTTTAAAAGGCGATGTTCTTCAGCAGTGTCTTTTGCACGTCCACCTGTCAGTCGCCAAGTGGACAAATATGCCGGAGCAATGAAGTGGCACGCTTGCTGTGCATGGGCACGGTCTGTTGAACCCCTGAGCGGCAGGCGGGGGCTTTGGCCAGGCGGGCTACAAGCCCTGCCATGAATAGCGCTGCTCCCAGTTTCCTTTATGCACCTCTGTGGGGGGCTTCCTAACCCTGAACCGCCCTTGCCGCTAGCCAGTATCCTGGTAGCGTCAGAATAGCTTCTCGGTGCCCTGCAAATGTTTCGGATCACATCCTGCACAGACATCAGGACACTGGACAGCTGGGGATGATGGCAGGTGCAGTGCCTCTAAGAGCCCAGTTCTGCGCCGGACATCACAGCATGGCAGCGACCACTGGAGTATTCTAGTTAGTCGTGCCGTTACATAAAAACCGTGGGGAAAGAAGAACCACCGCTTATTTCTGCTTCCCCCGGAGACGTCCAGCCTTCGCAAAAGCAGCTTTTCCAACCTGATGGCACAGATCCCAGGTATGCTGAGCGTGTGTGTCGAATGGGTGGGCTTTGCCTGTGATGCAGAAGCTGCAGTCCTTCCGGTGCGATGCTTGGCAGTGTCAGTTGTAAAACATCCTTCAGAACAGTTGCGGCATGTTTTCTCGCAGTGTCGCTGGAATATCTTGGCTGTGTGGGGAGCTGTGTGGAAACTGACATTTTTATAAAGCAAAGGGTTCCCAGCACTCGCTGGGCCCCAAGTCTGAAAAAAGCCATTTTGATTGCTCAAGCAGACCTGATAAATTATTTGCCATGCATCCTTTTTGACATAAGGGGCAGCTGTTGCCAGCTGGGAGTATTTGTCTTTAGCATGCTGGCATTTTTAAAAAGGCAGAGAGAAATTAAGTTTTCTCCTGGAAGCAGCGTCTTGTGCCGGTTCATTTAGCTACAAAATGATTGTGTGCGATTTAGGCGTTTGGCACTCTGCAGATAGTGTAGGCTGAACAAAGGCCAATTTATACGTTACATGGCAAATGATTTTGACGCTTATCCACCCTGTGCTTTCCCATGAGCCACCTCTGGCATTGGAGGGACAGCCCCGAAAGGCATATCTTGTGTCTGTGTCTGTTTGACAGAAGCTAAAGCCTGGTTTACAGAAGAGCAGACTTGGAAGGGGCCCATAAGGCCATCGAATCCTTGCACTTTCCGAGGCAGCTCTTCAGCTGGGAGGGAGAGGGGCGCAGAGGGAAGGAGATCCATTATCCTGGGAGATCCACTTAGCCCATTTTAGCCAGGCAGCTTGGAGTGGGCAGGAAGGAGGTTTGGGTGCTGCACGACCTTGCATCTTGGCAAGCCCAGCCTCTTCCCCCAAGCCCCAGGGCACCCCTGAAGCCCTTCTCACCAACCCTGGAGAACCAGCCGACTCGGTGCCTTCCGCACTATCTGCGAGGGAGGGGGCACCGAACCGCAACCACAGGTCCAGAATAATTGTCTGGGTTTTTAGGGTCCAGAAGAACCCTAATTCCCAATCCCATAGCTAGAGCAATCCCGTGACCCTCTGGATCCTGCGTAGAACTCCTAGGATTACCCTGTTGCTTAATTTGTCTTGATGGATAAAGGACAGAAGTACAGCAGAATCTAACTCTCTGTAGGGCTGTTTTAATTTCCTTATGATAGCCCAACCCAAGCCGAGCATAACTCTGTTTTTCTGGAGCAGAATGGAAGCTGAATCATTATATGATTCATTCATTAAACATGAGCCAAAAGAGGAGAAGAGTGATTCAAAATCAGAATTACTGGCCTGAATACAGGTAAGAGCCCCGAAGTGACGTGATAATCAGTGCGGCCTGCGAGCAAATGTTGTGAATGCATAAAACCAACATCTGTCTTGATGGAGTCTTGAAAGAAAAGCAAAACAATGCAAAAACCACTTTATAGCCTGCTTTTGGACTCTCTTCCTGGAAATCAGTGAGAGGAGAGAGGTCCGGTGCTTTAAGGCTGCGGCGTGGAAGACTGGGCTGAGGAGAGGGCGGCGGAGGCAGGGAGCGGATACTTCTGCCGGCAAGGGGACAGACTGCAGGGTGTTGTCCCCCAGCTCAAGGCCTGCAGGCCTCCTCACGGACGCCGCGTGCTGACGCGTGTGCGAACGCGCTGGTGCGAGGGACTCCCCTCTCCCGCCTCCTGCCTTCCCTCGCCCCTTCCCGTCCAGCTCCACGAGTGCTTCTGCTTTGGGATCTTGGGGGAGGCTCATGCTTCGCCCACCCACCGACTTTCTCGTAGGACGTGAAGACCAGCCTGTTGCCTTTGGGTCCCACCAAGGGCGGCAAGAAGCGGCTGTTCCGCTCAAGGTGGGCTCGGAAAAGTGGGGCGCATCTCCTTGGGGGTTTTCGGAAGGGTGTTTGCTGACATTCGTGAAGGACTCGGGAGATGCTGTTACTCATCTGAGCCTGTGAGGGCCACGCTGGGGGGGTCTCCACTGCAAGGCATGGGGTGCGATGTGCTTTCTGCTGCCCCACACCTTGGACAGCTGATCTGGCTGTGTGGATGAGTGGGCGGAGGCAACATCAGCGTATGGGGCAGACCATGGCCCTTCCCCCAGGGCTGGCTTTCACCCCCGGAGGGGCCTTCAGTGCCGTTCACTCTGCTGTTCTGGTTGTGGGCCTCCAAGCGGGGGCATCCCGGGCAAAGGGCCAGGCCTCGTGCCTGCTCCTGCCTGGGCCCAGGGTCCTTCAGCCTTCTCTCCCGTGCAGCAGGCTTGCGACAGGGCTTGCTTCTGGGCCAGCCTTGCTCGGGCGCCAACGCTCCCCTTGCTGCATTTCCGGCTACCCAGTTCCCCTGGGTTCCTGATGCCAGTTTGCTTGATCTGCCGGTAAGATCTCAAGGGCAGCCACCGGGTCTCTAGACCTGATCTTCGGGAGCCACATCATGTTACCAGCCAGAGCAGGAATCGTTCAGTGTTGGGGCCACGGCTCTTCACTTCCCGCTCAGCTTTCTCCTAGCCCTTTTGTAGCCACACAGGCCAACTTAGCAGTTCTTTTTCCGCTCTGACGGCAAACAGGCTCTCCTGTCCCGAACCGTCGGCTCCTTAACGGCCAGTTCCCAGCCGCTCTTTCCCACCCAGTAAAATCTCAGGCGCACCCAGGTGGCTGCCTCCCTCTTCCCGTTCGGAACATCGCCAAGGCGCTGCCTTCCCACGGGGGCACTCAGCCTCCACCGACACGTCACGGGAACCTGGAGACCACGCGAGGGCACATGGAGAACAACAGACGTTCTGCACCATCAGCCTGTCAGACCCAGCCTGTTGGAGTCCAGCACCCATCATCCCCAGTCAGCATCTGACTGGAGGGCACCAGGAAGTTGATGGGGTTGTGGAAGAGTTGGCCCGTGTTATCCATGGGCTACGCGACTGCCGGATCGTGCTGCAAATGCCTCTCCATTGATCTTTGCTGCCTGGTTTTCCCCCCATAGCTCCTCCCCACATCTGCTGCAGGAAATTGTTCCACTCCCCACAGAGGAGAGGGAGCAGCGCACACAAGGGCCAAGACCCGGGGGGGGGGGGGCGTGGAGTGCACTTCCCCATGCAATGCAAAGGAGAACAGAGACCTCGCAAAAAGCTCCTGTATTTCAAACCTTCAGCAAGAATTGCTTTGGTTCCCTCTCCTTCTCTTTTCACCCATATTTGTTTCAACCAGGGACATCTGGATATCTCAGGAAAGCTTAGACAATACAATCAAAGCCATACATTGTGGTTTAAGGTGGCCATCCGGAAATATATTTCCTAGCTCTATTAAAAAAAATCAGATCGATTGTTCAGCCAATAAAATTGTATAAGCAAAGTATGGACTATTGCCAACTGTTTTTCTGTGGTTAATGTATTTGCACTCTCTCTGTGTGCAATTAATCTGGCTCCTTCCCCCATTTCCTCTGTGATCCCTCCTGTGCGTTCCTTGCATGCATTTTCTGCGGCGTTCTCCACTTTTTCCGTACGGATGCCTGAAACCTATGACATTTTTTCTGGAATTGATATTAGGCAAACAAATTAGCTCACACAGATTAGTTCAACCATTCCTACCTGCTTTTTTCCCCCTCCCTGGCCTTGATAAGGAAAGCAATTAAAAGCCACGAAGCATGCTTAACGACAGTGCTAAATGGGGCACATCACAAATTAAAAATTGACCATGCAAAGAGAAAGTTATTTACTGTGGTTTGTTAACAAGATTACTTAAGAAAAGAGTATCCATTATGTTTTATTCCTCCGTTAAACTGCCGGTTAGACTCAATGGGAGGGTCAGAGCCACGGACTAAAGCCAACAAAACTGGACGGCCCCAGGAACGTCTGATGGATGTTTATGACCTTGCCTGGTTGAGCCGCCATTTTTCAAGTTTCTTTGGGCAGGTCTTTAGACAAGCCCTCTCTGCTTTGCTTTTCTTCGCTTTCGCAACCTAGATCCTGCATGGGATTCAGTTTGGTTTCATCATCTCTGGATTTCGCCAGTCTGCAGAACAGTCCCGGGACTTCTGCTTCCTGGGTATGCGACACTTCTGTAGATGGGGCAGAGGGGGGCAGGAAGAGGCCTTGCAGCAGACGCCTCTCCCCGAGGGGTAGCTGGAGCTCTCGCAAAGGCTTGTCCCCAAGGAGGCAGGAGGCGAGGTGGAGAAACCCTGCAGGAGGACGGCATGGCCTTCCCTGCACGAGGAGCGGAGGCTGCCCAGCCGGTGATCACCCAGCTGCCACAGGCTGCCACGGGCTTCTTGCTCCTCCTCGGAGGAGAACTCCTCCATTAGAACGCAGCTCTTCTCAGGGAATGTCGAGGTCCGATGCCGGCATGGTGAAGCAGGGCGTGGAGGATGGCAAAGTCCGGAAGGGCGAGGGTTAGGCAGGAGTCATTGCACGATGCACGACCGGAAGCGGCCCACCTTGGACTCAGCGTGGAGATCTCAACAGGGGAGCACTGCAAAGGTGTCCCCTCCACCTCGGGAACCCTGGGGAAGTCAGGAAAGGAGCATCTAGCTTGAAGTCCCGGTTTTTCACCCTGGCAGCCTCCAGAGGTGCTGGGCGACAACTCCTGACATCAGTGATGGGCTGGACACACCCAACCCGGAACCAGCCAGGCAGAAGGAAGCTGTTGTAGGTCAGCCATTGCAAAGCAGTGGAAATGGATCGCCTGGCCCTGCTCCCGCATCCCAACGGCAGGTCCCGTGTTGTGGAGTGAGGAGATGGGAATCCCGACATGCTTCCTCCTTCTCTCAGACATTTGCCGGCCTTCTTTTCTTTAACATGCTCGGCGCATCGCAGTCCAGAACAAAACTTCCAGAATTATGTATTTGGTGTGATGTGTATAATATATATAAAAGGGCTAAACACAAATAAGCGAAAGAGTTGGGTGCAAAGTGTGAAATGCTATGTAAACATTCCCTTTGGATATTAAACCAGCAGTTGTTATTTATGTGTTCCTGCAAACAGACATTATCCGCTCATGTCTATTTGCAGGATGCAGATCAAGTGGCTATTTTCCTGCCAGTATAATCAGCTCAATAACGTTTGTATTTTGATTTTTGGGTTTGCCTTATTTGCATATAAGTAAATCGTCTGCTGCGTGGAAAAACAGAAGAAATCAAAAATGCCTTGCTGAGATGACTGAGACACAGAAGCCGTTGCCTCGTTCATGAAATAATACCCATCCCTGAGTGGGGGCGTGCACGGGAGGCACGTGGGGGCAGCTTGTCCTGGTGTTGCCACCCTGTTTCTGTTTGGGGGCACAGTGCCTTTCTAGCTACATATTTATGTCACCTTAGCCCTCCAGGTGGTCGTGGGCAGGGTCTGAGGACCCCTCCCTTAGACCGTGCCTCGGAGGAAGAGGCGCAAAGGCGGTGCGGCGTGGCCCTGAGCACCGCTGGCCAGGAACGTGGGCGCTGGCCGTGCGTGGCTGCCGCCGTGTCTGTAGAGCTGTCCCACGAGCAGGCCACTCTTCCACACTGGGGAGGGGACCCCTGGGCCCACTGGTATGCCCCTCCTCTGGGGGAGCCCCATGCGTGGGCACCTGCCTGCTCGTGGGCCCTTCTCCACTGCGCCCTCCACTCGCCCGCAAGGCTTGCGACCGGCACATAAGGCTGCGGGAGGAGAGCGGGACCCGTACAGCTCAGCCCCATCACCGCTTCGCTCTTCCGTCCAGCGTACGTGGAATACAGAGCAAGCCCCTCCAGGGGCTCTGCCCCAGGTGAACAGCTCCACAGCTGGATGTGCAGGGCTGCAATGGCCCAAGTGTTTGTTCGATCTTGGAACATTTTACTGGGTGCAGATGCGGCACTGTTTATTCCGACAGAGGCTTGACGGCTGCTCGGATGAACCACGATCCAAGATAAGGAGGTTTATGTAGCGAATGGGGTCAGCAGTGCAGTGGTGCCTCGGCTCACGGACGCCTCGGTTCACGACTAAATCGGGTTGTGAACAGAAATTTCATAAACATTTTGCCGCAGGTCGCGAACTCCGCATCGGGCGACGATCGCAAGCGCGCCCGCCTTCCCTGCACGGGCGCAATCGCGGTCGTGTGTGTGTGTGGGGGGGAATCGCCGCAATCATGCTGTGGGGGGAGATGGCCACGATTGCGCCTGTGTTCCCTGCCTCCCCCTTGCGCGCTCACAATTGTGCCTGCCTCCACCCCACATGATTGTTGGGGGGGGGGGGAATGGCCACAATGTTGTTCTTTGTCATTTTTCTACAAATTTTTGTGAGTAAAAAAAAAAAAGTTGCAGAACGGATTAACCTTATTTACATTGACCCTTATGGGGAAATTTGACTTGGCTCATGACCAATTTGGGTCACGACCAGAGTCCCGGAACGGATTAAGTCCGTGGGCCAAGGCACCACTGTATTCCTTAGATTCTCCCTGCAGGCTTTATAAGTTGCCACAAATAGATACCCAGTTTCCTTTGGTTGCTGAAAGAGGTTCTTGTGTGTGTGCTAATCTAAATGGTTTTGTATTGCAGGATAAGTTTAATAGCTTTAGGCAGCGATCCTCAGGAATTTTACTCTGGAGTAGTCTCCTCTGACTTCCTTTTGAAAGGAGTAGTTGGGAGCCTGGGGCACCACTGTCTGCCCTGCCATGCCGCCCCGCATAGAGAGAGGGTGGAGGAGACTGGGGGGAGCTTTCCTGAGCAAAAAAATGCGGGCTTTAGGCCTTTGTCAAAATAACTCCTTTGATGTGAACAAAATTCCAAATCCTTTTAATATTAAATTTAAGCAGGGAGCTCGCTTAAGAATGCTTCTGCATTAGCTGTAGATTCTATAAAATGGAAAGAGAGTAAGATCGAAGATATAAAATGCTCCTCAGTGTCCTTTTGTTCAGTGACTGCCTTTTGATTATTGATGAAACACATTTAGGGACTAAAACATCCTCCGTCTTTTCTGGCCCTCTGGCCTTGCAGTAGGACCCTAACTTCATTGCCTCTGCTAGTGTCGTGAACCCCTTGCAAACTCAAAATGCTTAGATATTTGTGTTCCAGTTTGAGCCACAGAGCTCTGCATACTTAGTACCAACCCTCCCCGCCTGCTCCCCCAGCAAAAGACAGACGTCGTAATGAATCCTCATTCCTGAAGGCAAGAAAAACGGGCCGTTTTAGGTCAAGAGGAGGACTTGGGTTACTTGAAATGTTTTGCAGCTTTTACTCCTAACCAAGCTGGTGGGCCGTTGTCCAGGGTTTGTCAAGAGAAGCCTGCACCGGCTCCCGTCCATTTCTTTGACCATCTCTTCTTTAGAAGCACAGCTTTTCTGAGGAGTCCCTGGTGTCTAGGAATTTGACGCAAAGCAGAGGAGCGCTTTCAATTTTAAAAATGGAACTGCGTGACTGAAAAATTATCCCTTGTCAGAAATGAAAAATTTCACATGAAAACCCAAACGTACAAATTAATCTCCACTCTCCTATAACTTATTCCTGTGCTCAGAAAACTAACATTCTCAGAAATACTTTTGAATATATAAACAGCAGTGGGTGATCATGGCCTGAATTCCTGCACTTAGATTTGACAGAAATGGTTACATGTTGTTATTTTTCCTTTTCATCGGTTCCATCCCATGTTGACGCCAGTTGGTGAGGAGAATATCCCTTCATTACATCAGGATTTTTGGGTTTTCTGCATCATGGTTTCAGATATGCTCAGAGGCCCTTGAGCATCCTTGCTCCAAGGTATAAAATCTGAAGAGCATCAAAATGAGCATTTCCTCATTCTAACCCCCTGCTGCCTTGTATAACAGCTCTGGTTTTTCTCACAGCCCTTCTTCCGACTAGCTAGTACAGACATTTCAGACAGAAAGTAAATTGAATAAAATTACATATAAGGAAGGTTCAGGGTAACACTCTCCAGTGGAACAATAATATTTTAGTCAGAAATTGGATCTGTCTGATTAGTGTGGCATCCCAAATCACTAGGGATTGATTATATGGAACCATTCTCAAATATCGGAAGAGAAGCAAAAATTTGTGGAGACAGCACTGGCAGATGAGTTCTCTCAGGAAACGCTGAATGAGCGTCCGTTATAATTGGAGCTGAACTCAAAAGTTCTCCACAGGAAACTTTTCAGCTCCAATTTGAGAGGACAGGTGAAATAGGTACTGGCTTCCTTTCACCAGCTTCTCTGGGCTGGGTGTGGATAACCTTTCCCTTTGGAGGCTCCATTAGCAGTAGGGAGAGGGGCTTCTTTAATTAATGCACTAATTGGTAGTGTTACTGCTTGATGTTCACAAGTGACTCTTCCACAAGCTCTCCTGCATCCTGCTGCTTCCAGAAGTTTTCCCCATTTTGTGGTCTTGGTTTGGTGCCTTCTCCCAGGTAAGGCACTGGGGGAGCCCCCTCTGTCCTTCTTGGGGATGCTGCAATTTAATTTTGAGTTTGGTGTCACTACCTAGTAAATGCACTCTCCCTCTTTCATGCCTCCCTCTTCAACACCCCCCAAATTTCAGTGGCAACCCTGCAGCTCCTCTCAGATCAAAGTGGAACCAGATTGCTGGAGTACTAAACCCTGATCAAGGCCAGCTGCTCTCCCCCTGGCTTTGTGGCATAGAAACATAGAGACAGCGCGAGTCAGAATGGGCCTCCTGGGCCATCTAGTCTGACCGCCGGCTCCAGCTGGCTCTGCTCGTGACATGCCCACCATGTGCATGTCCAGCCTGTCCTTGAACACCCTCATTGACAGGGCCTCAACCACCTCCCGGGGAAGCCCATTCCACACCCTCGGGGTCCTGACTGTCAGGAAGTGCTCCCTGGCATCTAAGTGGAACCTGCGTTGCCTGAGCTTTGCTCCGTTGGGGCGCGTCCTGCCTTCCTCTGCAGGGGAGAACAGGTCTCTACCCACCTCCGTGTGACACCCCTTCACATGCCTGCATGTCGCCAACAGATCCCCTCAGAGTCTCCTCTTCTCCAGGCTGAAGAGACCCAGTTCCCTCCGTCTCGCCTCGTTCCCCATCCCCTGCAAACCGGCCACCAACCTTGTGGCCCTGCGCTGCACGGACTCCAACCTGGCTATATCCTTATTTATTTATTTATTTATTTATTTATTAAAACATTTTTATGCCGCCCCATTCACCGAAGCCTCGGGGCGGCTTACAACATAGATAAAACAAGTTAAAATCCATATAAAATAATCTTGATTAAAACTCACATTATAAAATAAGCCGCCCTGGCCAGATAAAATTCAATTGTATTTAGCATTTAAAATGTTGCTTAAATAAAAAGGTCTTAGCCTGGCGCCGAAAAACAAATAACGACGGCGCCAGGCGGACCTCTCTGGGGAGCGCATTCCATAACTTAGGCGCCACCGCTGAGAAAGCCCTTCTCCGAGTAACCACCCTCCTAATTTCTCTCACGGAGGGCTCCCGGAGAAGGGCCTCTCCCGCTGATCTCAGGGGGCGACTGGGCAAATATGGATGTAAGCGCTCCTTCAGGTAACCAGGACCCAAGCCGTTTAGGGCTTTATAGGTCATTACCAACACCTTGAATTGGGCCCGGACTTCAATGGGGAGCCAGTGAAGCTGACGGAGAACTGGCGTCATGTGAACATAACGTCCAGTCCCCGTCAGCAGCCTGGCAGCTCTATTCTGAACCAATTGAAGTATCCGGACCGTCTTCAAGGGTAGCCCCACGTAGAGCGCGTTACAGAAGTCAAGACGGGAAGTCACCAGCGCATGAGTCACTGTTGCAAGGCAGTCGTACTCCAGGTAGGGGCGCAGCTGATGAATCAGCCGAAGCTGGAGGAAAGCGCTCCTCGCCGCTGTTGTCACCTGAGCTTCAAGTGAAAGCTCCGGGTCGAGGAGCACTCCCAAGCTGCGGACCTTGTCCCTAGGAGGGAGTGCAACCCCATTCAGGACAAGGTTCAGGTCACCTTCTCTGAAGCCCGAACCGCCAACCAACAGGACCTCCGTCTTGTCTGGATTGAGCTTCAGTTTATTGGCCCTCATCCAGCCCATTACCTCGGCCAGGCACCGGTTCAGTACAGCCACTGCCTCACCTGGATAGCCACTGCCTCATCCTTCCTGTAATGAGGGGCCCAGAACTGAGCACAATACTCCAGTTGCGGTCGCACCAGAGTCACATAGAGTGGCAGTGCCACCTCTCTCGATCTGGAAGCCACACTCCTGGCTATGCAACCAACTCGCTTAAATATAAATAAAACATACATAAACAAACAGGTGACTGCCCAGTGCCCGTTTCTTTATGAAATGTTCCCCAGTGAAAGTGCCAGGTTCTGAGTACCTATTCCTCCAGACACCTGTTCCTTCGGGAGGTCTCTCACGACTCTTTCTACGTATTTGCCTGGCTCCTGTTGGAGACGGACCAGCCAATGTTGGCGGAAGGTCCAGTAGCACCTCTTTTCATGCTAAGGAACTAGGTTAGGTGTCCTCCTGAAAGAGTGTCCCTTAAAAATAGCATGTTCTGAGCAGAAACGCTGGAGTTGGACTTGACTTGTTCTTGAAGTGCACAACCATGCAACCAATGTAGGGCTGGGCAGATGAGCAACGTGTGAGGCTGCCCGGATTCTGCAGACTTCACGCCGCCCTTTGTCACATGTCTGACTCTTGTGTGAATTTGCAACTGCTGTGCAGGGTGCCAACAGGGAGCTTGTGTACATTGAGTAGCATCTGAATGGGAGCTCTGACCACAGGTTTACCCAGTTCTTCCCAAATCAGAATTTGTGCAAATTTATTCCACAAAGTTTTGCATAAACCAAACTGGGACGTGGGAGCACGTGCTTGCTAATATTTTTGGTGGCAGATGCTCGTGCATCTTTTGCTTGAGGTTTTGGAGTTCCAAACACAACATGCCCACATGTTTTGCAAATGAAATGACATTATTATGCATCCCTAGACTAATATCTCCATGGGATTGTACGGATGTGCTTGTCCAGAAACGAGGACAAATGTGGTTAGGTTTGGGGCAATAATTTTTAAACCAACACTGAAAGTGTGAAATTGGAAGTCAGTGTTTTTGTACTGTAAAATGAGCAAAAACGTTATTGTAATTTAGTTGAATGAAATGATCGCAGAGATGGGGGGACTGCTGATGAGCACAGCTGCTCGTTAGAGCATGGACAGCCAATACAGTTTTAATCTGGCCGAGTAGATTCGAGCGACATCCTGTTCATGCTTCCTTTTCAGTGTTCGCTGGATGAGAGCGATGTGAGTTGCGTCCTGCACATAATCAGTGGCCATCTCAAGGGAGCGCTATGCAATCCGGGCCTCATTCTTCGGGCACAGAAATTCTACCTGCAAAATAGGAGGTTTTGCACACTGATCATATTGCTGTGCAGGTTTATGGCCCTGTCATCCTGGCTCAGGTGAATTTCTTGTGGGAGATTGTTTCGGAACCTGGGAATTGCGCAGGAAAAGCCCTCTGGGCCAACAATTCGGAATATCCTGGGAGGTCTTTGTTTTAATGCTACAGCTGCCTGTTTACACTGGTTGGTCATATTCAGATGCCCTCTGGCCAAAGCTGTTGACAGAGCTTCTGAATGAGGGGTTAAGTTCTTCTGCCTGCTCTTGATAATGGTCCATGAAGCCCCCAGGATGTTTGTAGCCACCCTCTGCACGGTTTTTTAGACAGAACAACATAAAAGCGTTTCTGCAGAATTTTCTCAGTTGCAGCTGTTGCAATATCAAGTAAAACTCACCTCCACCCACAGGACTCCTATGTGGTTGAGATTCGGCTACTTTTACACTGTGAGTGAGGCAAGGGTGACTGCTGCGTATTTACTGAGGTGGAAGCAAATGCGGGATGAGGCAGAGCGCCCTCTGGGCAGTTGCAAAGGAAGGACCTAAATGGTTTGAGTCGATGGAAGAACAAATTTGGCTCGGTTTGAATTGCCAGTTTAAAAACCTGTCTTCCATTGACCATGCTTTAGGCAGGTCCAAAGACATTTCCTTGATGATTTTTCAAAATCTGCTTCTATAGCTGGGAAAGAATGGGCTTTAGAGCCCCAGATGTCCAGAAGACCCTCAAATGAAGATTCTCAGCTGCACAATCTTGGGAGAACTCTGCACTCCAGAGATCTTCAAAACGGGCAGAGGTTTTCACGATAAGACTTGTTCCATGCCTACCAGTTCCAGGGGGAAGATCTGAATGACTCCATCTCACCCAGTCATAAATGCACAATACATTCTCGAGGTTCAGGTACAGAACATGCTGCTGAAGGGCAGAATTTCCAGTCCCCGAGATCATGTTTGTCTTTCTCTTCCTTTGTTTCTGCGGGGCCGGGCGCTGGTGCATCAGGCACGCGTTGGGTTGCTCGCCGCGGAGTGTTTAAAAGGGAAAGTCAGTGTGCAAAGTGCCCAAATTGATGGGAGCAGCAGAGTGTGTGATGTCGGTTGCTAAGCATCGTTTAAAGTGCGGTGCTCCACCGAGAAGCGATTGCAAATGTGCCGCCATTGTGCGCCACAGATCTTCGCCCCGGGTGCATTTGGAATCCTGCCTTCGTGACACACGCCTGTTCGGCTGCGTATTGCTTGTCATGCCACCGAGCCAGTGCAGGTGTTTGAGCACGTGCAGAAAGAAACAAAGCCTCCCGTCGCTGGAATGATTCTGGAAGACCCGGCCGAGGAGCCTGCTTTGCGGCACCCGTGCCCAGTGGCTTCCAGTTGTCCGCTCCGCAGGCGTGGCTCTGCCGCTCTGCAGTTAGCTTCTGGCGCTTGTCGGGTGTCCCTGCTTCTGTAAGAAGTGGGGCTGAATTCTCAAAGGGCAGGGCATGCGCCGAAGAGAGGCTTTCCCCCGTCGATGGAGGGAAGCGGCTGCAATCTGAACCCGCGTCCAGAGCCCATTTCCTCTCCCAGCCCCCCGCAAAAGAAACAGGAGCGCTCCAAGAACGGTGCATTTTGCTGCGGCTCACGTGTGCCGGGCTGTTCCTTTAGGGAGCAAAGGGCTCTTTGGGTTTCCTTTTCTGGGCTCCAGGCTGCCTCTCCAGCTCTTCCCGTCCTCCGTGTGGCTGGTGGACAAGTGGGGCCAGGATTCGCTGGGGCAGCCATCCCCACCCTGGCTTCCCCTGGGGCTTTTGGGCCGGAGTCCCCTTCATCCCCCAGCCAGCAGGCTGACAAGTGAGAATGCTGGGAGTTGTTGTCCGAACGGCTGGAGAGATCAGAGCTGGGAAAGGGCAGGGATGAGCAGAATGTAGTTTTCCAAAGTTTTGGACTTCAGCTCCAAGCATTGCTGAGCACTTGCCTTTCCAGAAGGCCCCTGGGAGTCTCGTGCAGGCCAAGGAGTTAGTCCAGTTTCATTGGACGGGAAGCAGAATGGCAAGAACCACCGCTGCTTGCTAAAAGTCTGAAGCATCTGCCAATCTACCGTTTTGCTCACCCCGGCTTTGGTGGCTAAGAAACGGTAGCCGCAGAAGACACCTCAAAACACAGCAGGAGTATAATTCGAACGGTGTCACTGGGAGACCCTTCCAAAGATGCGAATGAGCATGCCTGCCTGCTCGGGGGAGGGGAAACGCTCAGGAAAGGCTCCCCTCTCTGCCCCCCATTGAAGGTGAACTTGGGCATCAGAGCTGCAGGGTCTCCCCTGAGGCATTGGGCCCACAGGTCATACTCTGGACCACGTGCCAGGAGCTGAGGGCCCCCCCCCCCCCCCGCCGGGCTTTCCCAGCATTCTCACCCAAAGGATGGGGCTGATGCGGTCTTGCTTTCCAGGTGTGCAAGACTGGAGGGGAAGCCCTTTCTAGTGGATGCATCCCAGAGGCCTGTGTAAGAAGGGGCCCTTCTCTTGCTGCTAAGCAAGCACTGAACTGGGACGAAGCTAAGAAAGGGACTCGCATTCCGTCTCATGCCGAGGGCTGCGAGCTTTCTGCCCTGCAGCTCAAGAAAAATGCACCTTTGCTGCCATGTGCAGCCCTATTAATAAACAACACCAGCGACATCCTGTAACACTGTATAATGACCTGCTTTGGAAATAAATGCTATTTAAACGTGTGATTAATTAATTGAGGGGAAGGAGCCTCTGTTGGCACTGGGAAGACTTTCCGGGATTCTCTGGGAAAGCACTTCACATCCAGCCGCTGAAGCCGAATGGCTTTGCGTCTGCGCACTTCGGTAGGAAGAGGGGCCTGAGCGTGAGCCCCGGCTATGCATTCTGGATTTCCACTGGCACCTAGCAGCACCGTCTTTGATTTGTGTGCTGGAGGAGAAACCAGTGTGCTGCAGGACCCTGAGAGAAGGAAGGGCTGGGGTGCTTTTCAGGAGGCACCCAGGGCACAATAGGAAGCGGAAAGAGAAGACGCCACGGCAGCTGCACACAGTCGTCAAGCGCTACCAGTTTTGGCCCTTGGTGCACCTTGGCATATGAGAGCCCCTGGCTGGGGTCCAGGGAGGAGGCAGCTCCGGAGGCCCCCCCGCCTCCGCCCTGCCTGTGGGGGCATCATTCAGCTTTTCACGTTGCACAAACCACGGCGGGGAGCTTGTGTCGGGCTATCAGCACTGACCCAGCTCGGCTGGTTGGGCTGGTGTGCTTTCCCCTTGACTTTACTCTCCAAATGGTTTTTAACTCTCTTCAACTCTGAAGAGTGACAGCTTTAATATCACCTGATGTTTTATCGGGCAATAAACCTGCAGTGTGAATTCACCCTGTCATTGGATCACATTTGCAACTGAAGAGCGTGTGCACGTTTCTCAGCCCGCTTGCAAAATATGTGCTTGACTTGCTTTATGCTGCGCTTCCCCAAGGAGAGCTCCAAAACAGAGGAATAAATATCGGCTTTATGTGCAGTTGTTTAATACTAGTTGAAAAATACCATATAATAAACACAAAAATATGAGACTTAACATTATAGGCAGTGTTTTTTCCCCTTATGCACATGCATCTCACCTAGCGGCTTGACTGGGAGAGAGTTCCTTGGCTAGTAAAACTGTTGCATTTGTTGTGTCTGTCCTTTGCTGTTCAGTGCTGTTTGCATAATTTAAAGGACAGAAGAAACATCAAAAATCTCCGTGATTATGTTTCTGTAAAGTGTAAGGAGGCAGGGAGGGCTGCCCATGAGTGAGAAATAATCTGTGATTTTATCTGCTTATTGCATTGAGTTCCGTCTTATGACTGATGACTAGGGCATTAAGATCGCACCAAGTTGTGCGTCCTTGTGTCAGCCAAGAGAAGTGAACGGGTAAGACTGAACGGTAGAAACATGTGCGCCCAAACACAAACGCGTATATGTTGCCCTTATGTGCCATTCTCTGAAGGCGCACCGAGGGAAACTATAGCAAAAGGAGCTGCAAAGATTCATTTACTAACCAATTAAGGTTTTGAAAGGTGAATTAGAGAGGACCACAAGGGAAAGAACAAGTGGTGAACGGCAAAAATAAGTCGAGGGTCGTCTGGGGGCCTGCAGGGAAAGGGCTGTAGGAGGACGTTGAGCTTCTTCTAATCTTCTGTTCTCATTGCAGAGTTCTGAGCTTTTGTTAAAATGCCTTACTGGGTGTCAAGGAGAGAGCTGCTGCCCCTCTCTGTGAAATGCCAGGTTCTGAGGTGAGAAATATGATTGATTAGTGGGAATTTTTTCTATAATTAATATCATTCCGCCATGTTTTATCAGCATGGGAGCCAACATATACTGAAAGTAAAAGAGAGCAGTTAAATGAAATAAGAAGGGAAGGTGGAACCATGTTGACCCCCAAATCCAAATGCCAAATTGGTAATCAAGAGCCATCAGCCTTACAGAAACATCACAAGCAACAGTCTTTTCCCATGGAAACTCATCTGTCGTATCGTCCAGACCCCATGATGGCATTTCAGCTTCGTGTGTTTGGTTTTGGGAAAAAGGGCTGGGGTGAAGCTGAGTGGAATCCATTCTCCTAGCATCCGCAGATTTCCTCTCATGGGCATCCTAGAAATCCTTAGAAAGCGAGCCAAGCTTACAGAGCAAATGCTACACCCGAGTTTAGCCCGTAATTATTTCCTGGGGGTACCAGTGGCTCAGACTAAAGAGCTGGGATGGCGCGTGAAGCGTGTTGTGGTTGTGAAGTGCTGTCCAGTCATCTCGCACTTAGAGTGACCCATGAGCAAAAGTCCTCCAAAGCATCTTGCCCTGGACAACCCTGCTCAGCTCTTGTAAATGCCAGGCTTATGAATGAAGTCCATCCATCAAATAAAACACCCGATTTTCCATTTCTTCTCCTGCCTTTGACTTTTGCTGGCTTGACTGGATTCTGCAGTGAGTCGTGTCTTCTTGCTCATGGCGAGATGGCCAGGAAAAGCACCTTTCTCTTCCACTGTGGTCAGAACGTTCTTGGCAAAGGGTTTTGCCAAAAGGAAAAGACGTAAAAGGGCTGAGCTGTTTGCTTGGCATCTGTGGTTTATTTAAGCCATGGCAAGTCATGGCTTCTCCAGGGGTGGTCCTGATGGTTCAGCTCTGGCCATGGCACATTGGCGGCTTCTGAACCCAGCTCGCAGGGGTCCTGGCAGGGTTGAACAGCCCATGAACAGGCCCACAACCCTAGGACAGGCCGGGGTTGCTTAACTTGCTCATAACCCATCCAGCATGGTTTGTGAGAAGATTAAGCAACCTGAGTCGGCAGCGGTTCGCATGAACCCAGTTCCACAGAAGCTGTTGTGAGCAAGAGATTCTCTGGTGGCTTCCATGTTCATCATCCTACCCCAAGAAATTTTTTAAAAATGTTTCATATCAAGAGAATTAACCCAAGAAGGCTGTATAGATGAGTTGCATTTCAGACAAAGGTCTTTTGAAGTTGCCCCATGCAGCCTCAATGGGGTTTTAGTGGGACGTTGCTTTGCTTTCATGGCATAAGGATGGCATTGCTAAATGTTCCAGGTGGAACATTGGTGGACATTCATGTCCTTGTCTTTGTGAGGGGATAGAACCAGCTGCAGTCCTTTGACTTGTTTGGAGGATACTTGGCAGATTACATCCCTCGTATTCCGTCTGGTTAGACATTAACATTGAAACAGGGCCCACGCCAGAGGTATCCTGGGTTAATTCTTGCTTGGATGAGTTTCATTTCTGGATGTGAACAAGCAGTGAGACGTATGCTTGGCCCATTCCTGTCCATCCCTCTTAATTCAAAGCCAGGAATGAAGCTATGTCGGTATCTGATAGCGATTATTAAAACTGCAAGAGGAGGAGAGGAGAGGAGAGGAGAGGAGAGGAGAGGAGAGGAGAGGAATCATAGAATAGTAGAGTGGGAAGGGGCCATGAAGGCCATTGGGTCCAACCCCCTGCTGCTGCAGGATACCAGGTCACACCATCCCACTCAGAGGGCTGCCCAGTTTCCCCTTGAATGCCTCCAGTGTGGGAGAGCCCCCACCTCTCCAGGCAGCCGGTTCCACTGTCGCATTGCTCTGACAGTGAGGAAGATTTTCCTGATGTCCAGCCTGAACCTGGGTTGTCGCAAATTGATTATCCCGTGTCCTACACTCTGGCATCAGCAAGGAGATCTTGACCTTCCTCTTTGTGACAGCCTTCAGGGTCCTTATAGCAGGATATCAGAGGAGAGGAGAGGAGAGGGGAATCCAGAGAAAGCAGAGGAGGCACTCCGCCCGCTTCTCAACAATCTTTGCTGCAGGATTATTCGCATACCTGGATCTCCCCTTCCCGGGAAAAGTGGCCAGATGCGCGCTTGTTGTACGCCTTCAGTGACAGGCTGTTGCCTTTGTTCTGTCTGCTGTTCTTAATACCAAGAGAAATGTGATAGACGCCCGTGGAACGCCGAGGCCGCTTGGCCCGCTGTCCCCAGGCTGACTCATGAGCTGGAATCCGAGCAGCAGGAGAGCTGAAGTGTACAAAATGCCAACATCTGGATTCACCAGAGCAGATGAGACCGGCGTATGGCAGACATTTGGATGGCAAGAAAGTGACGGGGGATCACTGTGCAAGAGGCAGCCCTCCCTTCCCAAGGGCACGTGAGGGGCAGCCTGCGAGAGCGCAGACAACTGTGAGGGGGAACTGGCAACTGGCGACCGTGGCCTTGAGCTCCGGAGCAGCCAGGAGTTGCAGGAGCCGAGTGGGTGCGGACGAGCGCCGGCCGTGCCTCTGATGAATGAGCGCTGGTTGGCAGAAGCAGGGGTCGCCGGGCGTCTGCTGCTCTTTCAGATGCCACAGAACGTCTGGCGTGCTTGCTTTAGCGGACCAAGCCCGTTGCCCTGGACTGTGGCCCAGGTCATGCTGCCGGTTTCAGCCCATGAAGTTCCGCGTGGCCTGCTGGGGGGCAACACAGGGGAGGGCCCTCTTCGTGGCGGCCCCTGTCTGTGGACCCGCCGTGGCCAGCGTGACGTGCTTGCTAGCGGTGCCATCGTTCGGCTGTGCACGGGGCAAAGACATGCATCCTTCCGAGGGAGCTTGCTTCGCTCTCCTCCTCTCCCTCTGATCTTCACAACAACAGCCCTGTCAGGTAGGCCAGGCCAAGAGTGTTGACTGGCCCAAAGCCGCCCCATGCGGGTCATGGCTGAGGGGGGACGCGAACCTGCATCCCCTGGTTTTCCAGTCCAAGAGCACCACCATGGCTCCCAGCCTCACAGGAAAGGTATATGTGACTTTGCCACAGGTGTGGTGTCTGGAGCATCTGGAGTAGGTACCTGCTGGGGGCAAAGGCCAGGCTTGCTGATGCTTCGGTGCTCCTCAGTCAGGCAACTGAGCAGGACTGGCACCTTGTGGGCGCACGGAGAGATTTTTGCCTCTCCCTGCCCGGCGTTCGGCGGGGACTCCTTTCCGTGGCATCCTCCTCCTGCGCTCGGCTCTCGTGCTGTGTGCCGTGTTTTACGTCCGGCGAGCTTCCCGGGTTCCTAGCGATGGATGGACTGTGTGCGCACACTAATTCAGGAAGTGGTTTCGAAAATTAACATTTAAAGGAGGCACTGCTCATTATTTCACACATTATTAACTTATATTACAATTCAAATAAGCTTACAGCTGGCAAAAAAAGTCTCTTTTGTAAAGTGATCTCAAACATAATAGGCTTAATCAGAGATAAATTAAATTAAACAGTCATGCATACTAGGACTGAGTAGTTATTAAATACACTTTCTGCTATCTGTTGCACAAGCGGGGATTGTAAGCAAACAGAAGATAGCCGGCACCAGTAAATAAGGTTTGTTAGGAAGCCCTGGTCTTGCATTGCGCGCCATCTTTCTTCCCTTTCTCTGCCTGTTGCAGAATCTCCCTGGCAAATGCCAGAATCCACTTGACTCTCCACATAGGCGCCGACTTCTCCCTCCCCTCGGGCAATTAGCCAAAAGCGCAGGAGGTAGGGCTAATGAATACCTAGACAGCAGATGTTCGGCGTGCTTTCTGCGAGGAACTCTTCCACAGCGATGTTTAAAAATGCACGAATGATTCATGGCTACTGAAGTGGAATATGATGTTGATGATTCGTAACTTATAAAATGACTTAAAGCTTGAAGTTTTGCAATGCAAATGTCTTCACCTGGGGGCTGTGATGGACCCTTCAGAGGCACATCTGGGAATCCAGAGTGTGGCTGCTGGCAAAGACGCCTGCCCAAGGACGCTGCTCTGTCTCTGCCCTGCCACGCCGTCGGCCTCCGGGGTCTCAGGCAAGCCTTTCCTGCCCTGTCTCCATTTAGCTTGAGATGGAAATAAACCTGGGAAGGCCTGAATCACACCTTCAGTGATGCTTCTGCTGTAGACAAGCACCTCAGATCTAAGCACCCGGCTCGGAAGGGCGAAGATCTGCAAATTTTGGCCGCAGGTTATCGTCACCATTCCTGGTTCTGTGCACCAAACAGCTAAAATTAGACATTTTGACACTTGCCGTCATGCAGCATTTCCAAATTCCTCATTGGAACGAAAACGGCAAGCATCCTTCACGTTGCCATGTTGGAAGATTGAAAGATCAGGGAGATATTCCGCATTTGTGGGCAATGCAGCCTCAAATGACGACGACGGATTTCAGGTCCCCTCGTTTGCAGACGCTCGTTGCATTAACACTTTCTAGCACTTAGACCTGTGAAGAAGTGAGTCAAAGCGCGTGAGGACAATATTTGGCAAGAGCTCAGTAAATGGGCCAGACAGCGTGTTACTCCTGGCACCCCTCCTTGACTAACAAAACCAGAGTGCATCACACAACAACGACAACAGCAACTACTACTACTACTGGTACACCTGAAAGACTCTGCGTTAGCACAGAAATGATCCACGGTAGTTCCTGCCACAGTTTTGGGGAAGGCTAATGTTCCCCATGCAGTTGTATGCTTTAATTACCTTTATTTTAGACTGCCTGAAAAGACGGGAAACTACAACCAGGGCAAAATGCAGTGGCCAGATTATTTTTCAACATGCAGCCTTAAAACTTGACTTAAAACTCGTACTGGCTTCCGGTTTGCACAGTTGGAAACAAAGGTGTTGGGCTTGCTCTATAAAGCCCTGAATGGCTTGGGGTCGAGATACCCGAAGGGATGCACGAGTCCCTCCTTGAGGGGCATTCTCAATGGGTCTATTTGCCGCAGAAGGTCTTCATAGGAAGAGCTGTTGCATGTTCCACATCTAAGAGGGGTGGGGCTGATGGGTAGGGCAAGTCACGCATTTTTCAGTGAAATGGCCATCCAACGGGGTTAGGTTGGTTCTGTAAGATGTTAAGGCTTAGATGGTCTGTTAAAAACTGTATTCTTTCACCAACCTTTTGGTTTTCAGGGTGGTTTTTGTCCCACTTTTAAGGAACGTTCTGACTTTTGCGATTTCGTTGAATTTTTAGGAAGAATTCTCATGGACAGAGAAGCAATGCAGCAGACTAAGTATTTTTTATATTTTATAATATCAGATAGTCTGAGTATTGCCTATTTATATCTATGCGTACGGTTTTTATTCTGCACACTGCCTTGAGAGACTCTTGCCCTTAAAGGCAGCTTAAAATTACTTTTTCAAAAATCATTTGCATAAGTTATGGGAGGCGCAGAAGCCAGGAAAGGCGCATAGAATCGGCAGCAGTGCTCAGCGGAGTCGCCCTCTTCTCAGCCACGCGTGTTGAACCTCCATCTCAGGCGCAAGGTGTGCTCGAGATGAGCAGCTGCGGACGGGCCACCAGCATCTCGTGGCTTAGCCGGCGTGCTCCGGTGAGAGAGAACCGGATTCCGCATCATTCTCTGTCAGGAGAAATGCAGCCAGAGGGGACGCTGCCCGCCTGCCGTGCCCATCCGTCCATCTCTCGGAACCCTTTCCGTGCTGCACCCAGAGGTGGTTCAAGTCCCTGCACATGACCCTGGAGTCTCCGGAGCACCGGCTGCCACTCCTTTATTCCATGCACATTTCGAACTCAATGTGAGGCGACAAGAACATTATGCTGCCCACAGAGCAAATGGTGTAACTAATCTTTATCTGTTCTGAGCGCAGGTACAATAATTGGAAAATTAAAGTGCCTGTGAACAGCTAGCCTGGCTGCATTGAAATGCGACGTTTTGAAATGATTAATGAAGACAAAGGCGTGCCGCAACTTTTATAGACAGGCGTTTCAGAGCAGTGCTGGGAAGGAGTAGCGCTTGCCGGTTTCTCACGCCAGGAGTCGAGGCGCAGTCACAGGTGAGGCAGTTGGACCGGAAGCCTGCCTGTGTCGGCCCGACTGACTCTGCCAGGAGCCGCGGGAATGCTGGCCGCATGTTGCCCCGTCCAGACATGGGCTTCAGTGTCCGCTGTCTAGAGAAAATGGTATTCTGGTTATGCTGAGCAGACCTAACCACCTCAACGTCCATGGTGTAAATTCATTAAGCAACGCACCGTGCATTTCAAGGGAGCGAATACTCGTCAAATAAGTGCATGCTGTCGCTCCACATGACAGATGCACATGGTCGAAACAACACGGATGTAGAACTCAGAAGGCTGGTAGAAAGAGAATCTCAGTCACACCCAAAACATACTTTCTTACTATGCTTTATGTATTGTAAGCTGCTTAGCAAGACCTCGGCAGTTATAGGTGGCCTATAAATACACATATAAACAAACAAACAAACAAGCAAACAAATACTTCAGTTCGGACACGCCTCCTTCGAAATGCGTCACTCTAACGGAAGCAAACAAGCAATCCCCACCTGCACCCTGCTTTGCAAAAGTGTCCAGCGATTGCACCCGTACGGAGCTGCAACGCCAAGCTCCGTTCAAGCTCGTGGAGGCTCAAGTCCGCCCACTGAGTCCCTGGCGTTGAATCTGTGTGAAGGCTCAGGAAGTGCCCGTGAAGTGACGTGTCTCCAGAAAAGTGCACCGTGCCTGTGAAATTGTCGGCCAGCCCCCTCGGCATTGGACCAGACGGCAACGCTTGCCAGTGGCAAAGGCGACACCCAGCAGCGCTTCAGGGCTGCTTCAGGGCAGACATAAGGAAGCCTTTCCACGCAACAGAGACGACACTTGTGAAATTCATGGCCGCAGGACGTGGTGATGGACACTGGCTAAGCTACCACTTATGATTTTGTCTATTTTCATGACATTTCCATTGTGTTTTCTTCTTTTATCGTGATTGCTTTATTGTATTTAAAGCCAGTTTGACAGGCAGTTGGCAGAAGGGTGAGTCATAAATGATGGGAAATAAATGGGAATAAGCAAACAACCGGGAAGGGGTTTTGTTTGCTTGACCTACTTATGGAAGTGTCTGAATGGTCACAGCTGTGAATGGGATGCTAGACCAGGGAGCCTGTTGTCTGAAATGCTTTCTTTCCGGCTGGTGTACCGATAATTTATAGGTTAGATTAGATTAGATGGATGCTGCACCCTTCCTCTCAAACTGCATGGAGCAGCTAACCAGATACGTTAAACACCACACGCTTCGAACACAGCCTTAAAACCATGAGTTAAAAATGACAAATACATAACAACACACAATCAAGCTAGGAAGATAATGAATTAATCAAAGAACAAGGAGTGCATTTGCCTCTCCCCCAACAACCTGCCCAGATAAATAGACCTTTAACTGGCAAAGTTGTAAGAAATCAACGTTTGCTCATGAAACGTGCATGCCGTGTGGGAACTCCATGAAAAACAAAGCCACAGGATAGGAAAAGGTGGATTTTAAGTGGCTAACAGTCATAATTTGAGTGGATACAAGGAAGATTTATGGACAGGCTGGTCCCCAAGTCTCCCTGTATGTTTTAAGCATGAATGATGTTTTCTGTGGGGAAAGGCATTGGACATGCGCGTTAAAGAAATGGCTGCTTGCCAGACTTGTGGTGGTGTGATGCATGTTGGGGTCCCCTCTGTGACCAGTGAGCCTTAGTTGACATTTGTTGCTGAATGAGGTGTTCAGGGAAACCTTAATGTCTTCATCTATATCGCGAATGATTTCCCTCCAGGAAGCACAGGCATCTGGGCCCCTCTGACTCTGCCCTTGAGCTCACCTCTGCCAGGTCTGTCTGGGGATGATGGGTGGCAGGTAGGCAGTACACCAGCTGGGCTCCAGTCTGTCTCAGAGGCCCCAAACCAGTTACAACCAGTTGTAGGGGGGTCCCATGGTGGCAGTGGGGGACACTGGATGAGCCGGCCCTCCAAGCAAGGGGCTGCACTGGGCATCCAGGGGGGCCAGTCTGGATTGGCTAACCTGCATCGTGCAGATTAAATCACAAAGGAGTTCGGCCGGGATGCCTTTTATCATCCCATGCGATGTCGCCAGTCTGTTTGGGTACCCCTGTTTTACCTGAATGTTCAAAGCCCTCCTTTCAAGTAAATTAAAACAGTGCTGTGTTACAGTAGGATTGGGGGCACTTAAGCGCTACCGGGGATCTTCCGTGAACAGAGATCGGCCTGGCGGCAGCAGTGGCTTGAGCGTGCGGCTTGCCCTGTGTGGCGGTCCGGACCCCACTCTGCAGACCCCGGAGGGTGATGTGGAGGACCTAGTAACATGACTCTTGCCGCACGTGGAATGAAGAAGGTTTGCCGGCAGAAAAGTTCCTGGTTGGTCTTGATATTCATGCCATCTTTATGTACCTGCCAGTTTCCTCCTAGCATTTTTCTAAAATAGTTCATGTGTTGAAGTCATAGTCTGAAACTCGAGACCTTCTGGAGCAGATGGAAGGATTCCTCACAGGTTCACCCCAAACAAGTAGATTTCAGTTCTTCAAGCCATTCATCCGCCACTCATGTTCTCAAAAGATAAGCTCCCTTTATTTTCAGCCATTCTCTGACAGGTACACGTGCCTTCAAGATTTTGCTTTCCTTTCATCACGAAAAGATCCTAACATTTCCCTGCACTTCAGTTGTTTTGCAGAGTGGTGCTCTGCGCTTTTGCTTTCCGCCGGCCGTGGCTGCCTCACCTCCGAGAGAGCCAGCCGTTCCATCTGCCATCTGGCCTCTCCTTTCACTCCTAATCCACAGGTACGGCCGGCCGCTAGCCCCATTCATTCAGCGTACACTTTCTTTCGTCATAAAAGCTCCACGTTCATCAGCTGCATTTCAAAAGAACACATCTCAGCCATTGGGGAGGGGGAATATTCACCCCCCCCCCAATAATGAAGGGTTTGAACAAAAACGCAGTTTTGAAATGAAATGGGAAAATGCAGCAGAGGGGGCCTGGTGAGCTCACCTTGATGACCCGCCTACTGGCTAGCCGTTCCTGCCTCCCCGTCGCACGCGTGTCCTTGGCTCCAGCTCCCCCGGCTGCTTTGAAGTCAGCTCTTTGCTCTCGGCCAGGTTTGGCTGCCAGTTCTACCTGCCTCCTACCCGCTTTTGCCCCTTTGGATTGTTCATGATCGCTAACCTGTGGGCGTAGGCATCCGCCACAGATGGAGGGGAAGAGATGCCAAGGGTTAACAGCTGATGTAGCCCACATGGCCTCCAAGTTTGCAACGTGCGTTGTCTGTCTCGGTTTATTTACACTTTTGACCTTTCAAACATCTGCAGATAATTAATCCGTGGTTGGTTTTGATGCTTAGGCCCTGATTTAGTGTTTGTTTACACAGAGTTGTTTCCAGCCGTAAAAATGTAGCCCGGGGGAGGGGAGAGGGTCTGCGGCAAGGAGCACCGGGGTGCAGGGACAGATGCCAGCTGTAACTGGATCACACCCTTCCTTAAATCACAAATGACATTTCAAAAATCACAGACATCCTTTTGGAAGGTGAAGGAAGGCATTCTTAATTAAGGTCAGCGGAAATGACTGTGAGATCGGAAAGTGTGAACTTTTGGGGGTGATTAAATCTGTGGTTGGTGTTCTGTGCTGTCAAGTTGTCTTTGACTTATGGTGACCCCATGAATGAAGCCCCCCAAAATGTCCCCTCCACGACGGCCCGCTCAGCTCTTCTGTGTTCAAGGCTGTGACTTACTTTGAAGAGTCAGTCCAGCTCTTAGCTGGTCTTCCTTTTCTTCTCCTCCCTTCAGCTTTTCCTGGCAAGATGGTCTTCTCCAGCCATCTTGCTTTCTCATGACACGTCCAAAGTAGGACGTGTTTTGCCATTGTTGCTTTTAGGGGAAACTCTGGCTTGATTTGTTCTATGATATGAAATCAAGGCCCAAAATTATCTCCAAGCAGGCTTCTGGTGTGGTGGGAGAGCCTCCACCTTAAAAAGAGACAGAGGCACACTGAGTCAAGTGATGTTGGGATGAGTTGGCCCCAGCCTGAGGTAGGTGGGCCAGAATTCAGGACCGCCAGTGGGTTCCTCATGCTCAAGGATGTCTGCATCTTTGGGGCATGAAGTGTTATTTTGAGTTACAAGCGAGAACGGGGGTCAAGGATCAAGTTGTAAATAGTGACGTCAGTGGGAATTGACGGTGACAATTACATTATTAACTGATACTCAACAGGACATTTCCCAATAGGCAGCACTACCTAATTAAGTGATAAGCAGATCCTCCATTTCAAACTGGTACCCAGTAACACTGTACGATAGATCAGACCCAGAGGAGAAATCAACAGGACGTGTCTTGCTCCCGTCTAAAATCGCTCCTGAGTATCTGCAGGGACCTGCCCTGGGCGGTGGACCTCCACTGGCCTAGAGCAACGCCATTAGGACTGAGAGGCCACGCAACAGACGAAAGGACACAAGGACTGGGGAAGCCCAGCTGCCAAGCCTGTGTCTTTGACAACACCATTGCAGGACCCGATCAGCCACGGCATCAAAGTCCCATTTTGTTACCACAAACAATAGTGAATGGCTACTGTTAATCAGTTGTCACTGACTGTACTTTCTGCATATCGTTTTGCTCTGGCCTCACCATTTCAGATCCCCTTCCCGCAGATACCAGTGTATCTGATGAAGAGGCTGTAGTCCACAGAACTTCTGTCCCGGTAAATATATTAGACTTTCAGCTGCTGTTTGCTGAAACGAACTTGACGTGGCAACCCCATGGAAAGCCTACACACCTAGCAGCTACCTGTGGGTTAAATAAACCCACGGTTAGCTACAGTTGTGCTAACATCTGTACTGCTGGGGCTGGTGGTCACATGTCATGACAATAACCCAAGAACGGCATGTCTCTGGATTGTTTAGCAAAGCAAAAGTAGGTGGGGACCAACCCTGTGCTTCCGGACAGATGGATTGTTCGATTGCGTGGACGGGGTCATTTTGACATCTTGAAATCCTGAGTTACAGCCATCTGGCAAAGAACGTGAAATGCCTTCCCACAATTATTTATGTGGGCCGCGACCCACCTTAATTGGGAGTAAGTGTATTATACTTCATGGGACTAGTTTCTGGGTGTGTGTGTGTGTGTGTGTGTGTGAGTGAGTGAGGTATGGGATTACACTGCTAACATTTTCCACTTATCTTACATGCTTTGTTAACAAGTGGAAACAATATGTTGTTAATGCTGTGCTTTTGAATTTAAAAGCATTGTTTTGTTGTAAACCGCCCAGAGAGCTTTGGCTGCTGGGTGGAACAGAGGTTAAATAAAATAAAGCAAAACAAAATACATTTTAATCAGGTTTTATTTATGTTGGTAAGCTGCCTTGAATGCAGTTTTTCTTGGTAGAAAGGCACGCTACAAATTAAATAAATAAGTTATCACGTCTTGGCAGCGCAGATGAATTTGGATGGTTTCTGCCTAATACAGCATCATCAGTGAGACGGTTTATGCAAATAAAATGGAGTAATCGGTCAGTTACACCTCTGATACTTCTTCATGATCTTCAGCCTTATTTTCAGTGACGTCTGCAAAGCCTGTTTCCTTCCCATGCGAGTTAATGGGAAATCCATACACAATTTTGCTAGAGTTGCTTGCAAAGGAATCGACATCTCGTTAAGCCTCTCTTAGATAAGGATAGTTGGGAGATTTTTTGAAATCACAAATGACATCTAGTTTCTAAAGTGGAACTAAAAATGTCTGCCTTCCAGAAGCCAGAACAAAACCGTCGGCGTTATGGAACTGCCCGCAGAATTTCTGGCGTGTGTGCTGTTATCATTAATCCCAGGGTCAATTTTTAATTTTCGGTGCCTTCTGCCAATAGAGAGATTGCTGCTGTCTTCACCCAGGTCCCTTTATGCCAAGACACCTGCGGCGTGTGGCCAGTCAAGCCACAAGGCATATTATGTTGCGAATCACCTTCACGACCGGTAGCCACGTTGGTCTTATCCCTGCCATGCATTTTGCAACGCCTGTCCAAGATCGCCAGTCCGGTTTCTCTTACTTGGAAGATATACGTATATTAAGCACCATCTCAGAGAACGAGGCACAACTTCTTCCTTGTGGTCTTCTATGCCACTGCTCCTTTTTAGCAACGTCACTTGTGCTTTCCGTAAGTTCAGAGTGAGTGGTCAAGCGAGCGAGTTCCAAGCCTTTGGCCTTGATCAAAACTTGGGGGATCAGCTTTCGTCCAGAAGAGAGACTAAGAATCAATGCAAACTATTGTGCTTGATCAGAGACGGATCAGCACCTTGATCTGTCCTTTAATTCACTGATGTCCTGATTAATCTTCCGTGCACCTTGGCTCTTCCTGGTGGGCTCGTAGTTGTCAGAAGCAACCTAGTGCTGAAGCTGAAGGTACGTGACCACCATTAGTGGACACTCCAGAAGAAGACTGTGCTGCAGGAGAGATGGCTAAGGATGAACCGTCTCTTGATGAAATACAGGGCTGGTGGTGCTTCGAGTGCTGATAGATTTCCAGCTATTGAATGGGCCATGTTCCATACACAAAATATTTGTCCTTCTTCCCTTGGAAGATGCCTTCTCGAATGATCAAGGGGATTATTATTATTATTATTATTATTATTACATTTTTATACTTACACCTTCTGTCACAACACCTGAGAAGAAATGTGGAACTAATTCATAGAATCCCAAGAAAAGCCAAGAAATAACAGATCCTGCCTAACATCTTTTATGGGTATATTGGTGGGACATGTTCTTAGAATTAGCATTTCCAACTTATAGGAGAATAAGGCTTGCTAAGCAAGAATTGGTATGACTTCTGCAAAGGGAAGTTCTATCTCACCAGTAATTTGGAGCTAGTGAGCAAGTACATGAGGCTGATCTGTAGTCAATATATGCTTGGCTCTCCCAAACATTTCTGGCAAAGCGCCACACTAAACAAAACAGAACAACTGAACAAAACACAACTGTGAAAATATAACAGCTATTGAATAAGAGGCTGGTAACCCATTTAGGAATGAGAAGCAGATGTTCCAGCAGTGGAGGGAAATAAGAGGTGGGAATCCTCAAGTCTCTGTTGCAGAATTTGTGCTACCTAATATATTTGTACATGTCTTACAGACAGGAGAAGTAAACCTTGCAATCCAGGACTACATGCGACAGAACTCTGGAAGGATTTGTCCAATCAAGGTGGAAGGGAAACAAGATGGCAGATGAGATTCAATATAAGCAAATTTAAAGTAATGCTCATGGGGCAAAAGAAAAAAGAAAAGAAAAATAAATTCAATTTTTCCCATGCGATGTTGGGCCTGATCCAGCGGTGACTATTAATGGGAAATCATGGGGTCAGGAAGGTACCGCATTCAATTAAAACAATGACTCATTGTGCAGCAGCTGTGAAAACAAAATGGAACGCAAAAGGAGGCAATTTGCTTGCTAGGAATTGAAGGGATTGAAAAATGAAACAGGCAGTATCTTAATCCCTTTGTTTCTACAGTGCAGCTCTGTGCTAAACTGAACACAGGTCTGCTTGTCCCATCTCAAAAATGCCTTCGCAGAACTGGAAAGCATGCAAAAATAGCAACTAAAATTACTGGGTGCACAGCTGAGGATCCTTTCTAAAGGGCGCAACTGGGGAATTCGTGGTTGAAAGAAAAGCTGCCCTGGAGGGACGGGACTGAAGATTATGGAGCGATGCACGTCCTGGAGGGAGCGCCTGCAGGGACATTTTCTGGCTGAATCACCCGTAGCGCTGGGGATCACTATCCTGGCGCAATTAGCAGGTGGCTCTGGCGCATCAGAGAACATTTCCATGCTCACTTGTGAAATTCATGGCCGCAAGACGTGGTGATGAATGCTGGCTTAAGCACCACTTACGATTTTGTCTATTTTCACGACGTTTCCATTGTGTTTTCTTCTTTTATCGTGATTGCTTTGTTGTATTTAAAGCCAGTTTGACAGGCAATTGGCAGAAGGGTGAGACATAAATGATGGGAAATAAATGGGAATAAGCAAACAACCGAGAAGGCATTTTGTTTGCTGGACCTACTTATGGAAGTGTCTGAATGGTCACAGCTGTGAATGGGATGCTAGACCAGGGAGCCTGTTGTCTGAAATGCTTTCTTTCCGGCTGGTGTACCGATAATTTATAGGTTAGATTGGATTAGATGGATACCCCACCCTTCCTCTCAAACTGCATGGAGCAGCTAACCAGATACGTTAAACACCACACGCTTCGAACACAACCTTAAAACCATGAGTTAAAAATGACAAATACATAACAACACACAATCAAGCTAGGAAGATAATGAATTAATCAAAGAACAAGGAGTGCATTTGCCTCTCCCCCAACAACCTGCCCAGATAAATAGCTGGAATGAGGGACTGCCACTCTTCTACCGAAGCAGAGTTCGTGGCTGGGAGCTGACGAAGCCAGCAAAGGAGCTAGCCAAGAAAGAACCCACAGCAGTGGCCTGAAGGGGAAGGACTGCCCACAGCTCCTCTTCCTGGTCATGGCTCCCAGCTGGATCGTTTCCATCCTCCCAAGTAGATTCCGCATGAGTAGCTTGCTTTTCCCAGGTGGATCCTCAGCAAGGAAACTTTATTTGGTTGCTCCTTGGAAGTTCTTAATTTCCTCCCAGGTCTGCTGTCCCGAAGGCCGCAAAGATCTGGAGGAGAAGGCGGTGAACCAGGAATGGAGACAGAGTGTTGGACAGGGCTGAACCAGTTACTGGGGGCTTTGGTGAGCCGTCTCTGAGGGCTGGAATAGAAATGCAACCCTGTTCAGCTGGGGGAGTGCAGACTTTCTGCAATTGGGAGCCCTGGCTCATTCCTCTGCATCAGACCTTCCCTGATCCCCATCCACAGAATCAGGCTCTTCTCTTGGCCGACTCTTCCTCGCAAAATGTGTGTGAGAAGACCTATGCGCGGCACCCTGTCCCGCTTTGAAGGAGAGGCAGAATAAACATCGAAACTGGTTGTTTTGTTATTTGTAATAACAATGATGCTTTGAAACGGACAGTCTTGCTGTTCAAAATCTCCCTTTTTATTGGGCTCTAAGAAGGATTTTAAAAATTAAATAAATAGCCCAGGTAGGGATAAGTCTTAAAGAAGACTTTAATCTGGGCTGGCAGAGTTGGGGTTTTGCATACGGCTGGGAGAAGAAGCCATTTGGAGCTTTTAGAGCTCGCGGGAAAGACTCTGGGGCTGGCGGTGCAGTTCTTCAGCACTGTTTGGTCTATTAATTCTTTGGAGTATTTATAGCCTGCCTTCTTGCTGACATGCCTAATGCACAGCGTGTCTGCTCAGTTCCCCCCATCCCTGTTTACAAGTCAGTGGATCTTCTGTGCACATGCACACACGTGTGTGGCACACACGAAGGAAACGGTTTCTGGAGTCTCCGTGACCATTTTCCAACGCCCGCTTCACGAGGCTTTCCTGAGCACAGAGAAATGGGAATAAAGTCACCAGAACATGGGCCTAGTTTGAAAGGAACGACTTTCATTCAGGACATAAATGGGGAATTTTGGAACTGTTCGGGGGCATTATTTTCACACCTGGGGATGGGTCAGGAATTACAAGGCGTAATATAAATGAGCTGTAATGAAATACACTTTGGTCTTGACATGTACCTTCAGGAAATGCTTTCTGTAAAGATACTCAATTTTAAACTTATCCCTAGCTTTGCAGTCTGGAGACGTGATACCTAGTTGGTTGTTTGAGTCTGCAGGGAAGCTCCAGACGTTCGAATCTGCAGGTAAATAAAGTGAGGGGTGGCCACCTCCTTCTCGCTTCAGCTCTGTAATGCACGGAAAATAGGCTAGCATGGAAAATAACTATGCATTATCAGCCCTTTTAGAAAAATCTTACTGAAATGCATGGATCTACAAAAAGGTCAGCAGCGTTTGATAACGGAACCCTTTAAAAGGGAATCTTATCTTTGAACCACTTCTATTTATTATAGTTCAGATTGGCTAAAAACTGCACTCATCCAGCCAGGTGATAATTAAAAGTTTGCCTTTCCTTAAAGAGGGCCAAGTGGGGCACTCCCTCTAGAAAAGATGAGATGTGCAACATTTTAATCCCTAGAAGAGAACCTTGCTGTTCTTGAAAATTCTGCAGACTCAGTGGTACGAGGAATGCCGTCCGCAACTGTCTTGCATTGACAAAGGCTCTTTAGCATTTATAGGGGGAGTAACTGCTTGCGGGACAGTCATGAGGACGGGGAAGAACCTCTCAGCGGCTTGGTCTGCACATCCCGTCATGCTCTGATTTACCTGCAGGGCTGCCTGACAGGGTATGCTGGTGCCTGTGGCTTGCCCACCCGAGCTTGCCCTTCAAATTACCCGAGCTAAAGTATGCCTTGCAGGGTCATCTGTAGCATTGCAGCTGCTCACACCAAGCGGGATGTGCCAAAGCAGGGAAGCTCGGGGCATCTGAGCTTGATGGATTCCCTGACCGCTTGCAGTCTGAGCCAGCAAGTTTGCGCCTGGTGATGGATTTCTCCCTCTAAGATGGACCGCAGTTGGCACATTTGGAAAAATTGCTAATGAAGTGTGTGCACAGGCACCGGGGAACTATGCAGCTCTCGCACCATTTGTGCAAAATGCGTCCATTTGCACAAATCAAGCAATTAAGGTTAGCACAGATTGCTCAGTTCCAAACAAACCACACTAGACCAGGGGTGGGCAACCTGCGGCTCCAGAGCCGCACGTGGCTCTTAAACTCCTCTGCTGCGGCTCCATCGCTCAAAACGGCACAGCCGCCGATCCGCTTGAAGCTCCACTCAGGAAGGCAGCGCTAGCTAGTTAAGTAAATGAGCTAGTTAAGCAAATCGCTACATTCCTCTGCTAAACAAGCTTCCTGCAGGCTCTCATGTTACACAAAACCTGCTGAAAGGATTCTCTTTGTCCCAGTGTCATCTCCTTCATCTGAATGTTAAAAGCTGTGCTTGGGACCTGTCACAGTTCACAGCACTTGACTGTTTATCTGCGAATCAGTCACTAAACACACCTGTATCTCCTGCATCCGATTAACTGAGCTCCAACCCACCCCCCGCCCTGTAGGCCAACCATGGATAAATCGAAGAAAAGTTTCTGAAGAAAACCAAACGTTTAATGGTATGTGGGTAGATTCATTTGCTTTTACTGCTGACGAACTTATGGGGTTTGCTGTTTGATGCATGCAGCCCTTTAGCACTGACTTTGACTCTTCAGGAAGCTGTTCTCCTATTCAAAATATATGAAAGGAGTCCTACTAGTTTATAATGCAAGATTAAAAATAAAAGTTTTTAGTGACTGAACAAGAGCTGCAGCTAAATCATAATGAAGATATACATAGCATTAAGGTAAAAAACGATATATGCAGTGTGATCTCCATTTCAGATGTCAAAAGGGTTTTGCGGCTCCGGTGTTTTCTTTTGTGTGGGAAAGGGGTCCAAATGGCTCTTTGAGTGTTAAAGGTTGTCGACCCTTGGGGTAGACCAGTATCTTTTTAGTTCATTGCACACATTTCATCAACACCTTTTCCCCCGCTAAAGATTCAGAAATCCAGTCAGTCTTAATGTGGGGCTCCAAACTGGAGCCCAGGAGCCCAGTTGTGAAAATCTGCCCACTGCTCGCCTCCCAACGGATTCCTGGCGGATCGCTCACCTGCCTGCTTGTTACTCTCACCTGTGGGAGGCCTTTTCTGTGATCCACAGTCAAGAGCTTGGAAGGTGTAGCTCCTGGCAAGGACCTTCTTAGTGACAATGGCCAAGATGTGGAGTTCTTCCAAGAGAAGTTAAAAAAAAAAAAATCAGTGAAGTCGGTTAAAGTTGGCTATTTTCATTTCACCAAGTTTTAGTGGGACTTAACTGTAGAGGGTTTTTGCTGCTTGGACGATTTTGTTTGTTGTTATAATGCTTTAAGTCTGCATTCTATAAGCATTGTGCTTTCGTTGTGAACTGTCTTTGCAACCCATTATAGATGTTTCTATAGACTAAATAATGTACCTCTTGAAATTAACACTGAAATGTGTCACCAGGGAGAATATGCAAAGCAGGAAAGCAAAATAGTTCCGCGGAGATATTTGTTGTGCTTCAATCGGCTTTTTTTTTTTTTTAAGCAGGGAACAGAATGTTTCGTTTTATAGCTAGGTTTATAATTGATTTTGCATGACTTGACAAGCCGTCATGGGTAATTAGCTGCAGTCGGTTGTTGTGTCATGCAAACCTGGATCACTGCCCACAGGGAGGCTTCTTTGGAGTCACTGAGTGACCTTGACAAGCTTGAGTGGGCGGTTGAGTCATCCAAGCTGGTGGCAGCCCCTCCGCTTTGCCACTTGGGCCTCAGTGGCTGGAACGTCAGAGACAGCAAAAAACAATACCGGCCTCTGAAGAAAACGGGTGGGAAAAGACGTGGCAAGAGGGAAGAGACAAGATGGAAGGACCGAGAGAGAAGCAGCCGGGGACAGCGCATTGGCGTCGCCTGTTTCAGAAGCAGCCCACACTGCATAGCTCTCGCGCAAGGTGGGCTGTGGAGCTGCACAGATACAGTCAGGTGAGACAGGGAATGCCTCAAAAGCTGGTGCTGGACCTGCCGCGATTTGCAGAATACCTGGGACCTGGAAAGGGGAGGAGAGATGGGTCAGTCTCAGCGTCACTGAATGGCCTTTGCGTGTTTCCAGTAGTTTCATCGCCGTGATTTTCAAGCTGCTTCAGTGCAGAACTGGTAACTTCCTCATGTCGTGGAAGGAAGTGGCCCCCAGGGCCGCCACTGGTTTGCAGTGGGAATCTTCGGATTTGCTTAGCTGGGCTCCCTGGATTCTGGCCCACTTTCGCTCTCCCCCAGATCTGGTGCACGCAAGCATCGCCAGGAACCGGATTCAGGCAGAGTTCTCCCTCCGCGCCAATGACTTGTGGGCCTTGCATATTTTGCCCGAAGAATTACGTCCTTTGTGCATTTTGCTTCCTGGGTGTTTGTGGGCTGGATCTGAGCTTGGCTCCCTGCTCGGCCAGGCTGGGGCGGGCATGGAGTCCAGCAAGTGCAAGAGACCAGATTCCATCCCGATCTTGGCGTCCTTCACATCCACCACGTGGGCCTGAGGCCGCCGTTGGAAACGTGAAAAATGTTGCTGCCTGTCTCCCAAGTTAGGGGTGTGCAAGAAGGACCAGATCAGTGCGACATGACAGCCCCTTTGCACAAGGCAGGCTTGCTTCGTACACTCACCTCGGCGTGTGGGGAATACATGTGTCCCAACGCCTCTTCTCTCTGTGTTACGCAGGGGTGTCTGTGTGTCTCTGCAGCAGCGAAATAGTAAAGTTGCAAGAAAGCAGCTTGCATGCTGAGCTGAAATCCCATGAAAGACAGAGCTATAGAATAGAAAGAGTAAGTAGCTAACAATCATAATATTATCTTGATCACAATGCATTTAAATACTCTTTATGTGCTTTTCACATTTAATTCATGGTTTACCTTTGTGCAATTATCGTAAACCATCTGATTTTCTTTCTTTTTTCTTTTCTTTTTGAAGGGTGGGAGTTTATTCACATAAGGCTATTCAGGCTCATTCTAATTCTCTCTCTATACATACATTGCCAATTCTGCGTTTCCGAAATAAAGTAGGCAAATCAATTAAATGAATGCAAAGTGTCAAATTTTATACACATTTACTAAATCTGCATAATGTATTCAAAGTACATGGTATGAAACTCCCAGAATACTAAATATTTTGACAGACACAGTTTTTTCTTGTGAAACATACCTCTGCAATCATAAGGACTAGAAACTATCTTTCAACAAAGGAACTGACACAGCCATCCCATGCAGACCTTCTTGGGAGAAAGCTTTATCATTCTCAGTTAAGATTTGCTGCTGAGTAAGCATTGTATTACCTGGCTGAGGGAGAATGATGGTACAATCCTGTATCAGATTACCTGGGAGTAAAGCACCGCTGAATTTACTTCTTCTGAATTTACTTCCTTCTGCATATGCACAGAGAGGATGGCACTGCCAGAGTTCCAGCTTCTGCTCCACATGCGAACGGATTCAATAAACCTGAATATAAGCATAAACTCAAATATAATACAGTTGCACATACCTGAAGGACGTGTGGTTGCGAGAAGGTTTAGTTTGGCTGTCACTCTGTAAAAGAACTGCCCTGATTGTCTGTCACCTACATAGTGAATCTTGCTTTTTTGTTGATGTACAAGGTGCTAAGAAACTTGTGGAATGGATGCTCACCTGTCTGCTTCCCTCCTCACACCTCAGGGAGGGCCTCTTGGCTGTGGTCGGCCATGAATGGAAAATGTCGCAACTGTGCGGGTCTTTCCGGCAACGGCCCCCGTCTCGAACACTGGCGCGCAAGTGGTGGTGAGACAAGGATCACACTAAGCTTTGCACGCCTTTCGAAAACACCTTTGTTTATTCAGGCTTTTCCTGATCTGTAGCGGACTATGAGAGCGCAGTGTTTTACTGTTGTCTTTAATTGTAAAATTATTTCTTACCACTATGGCTTTTATATTGTATCATATATGCATTTAGTGTGAATCACTTAGAAATTTTATTATGCACAGCAGTGCAGAAGCATTATCATAAATAAAAAGTTAATTTCCAAGCTATTTACAGAATGTGCCTGGCTGCTTCTCCGGCAGGCCAGCGATGCCCATCCGACCGCTTCCGCCTTCATCTCTTCCTTTTCCATGCAGACCCATCCTCGCAAAGAGGCTGCGAAACCCCAGGACTCCCGGTCCTGAATCCTGCCATCAACCTTTCTTCTCTCTCCTCTGTCTGTCTGTCTAAGGTCTGTCTTCTCAAAGCAGCCGTCTAACTCCCTTCGGCGTTTCGGGAGCAGGAGTACTCCCTCTGAAAGGCACCGGGGCGACGTCCTCTTGTGTGAAGGCTGTCACACACCTTGGTGGTCTCCTCCGTGGTGAACAAGGGTGGGCAAGCAGGGATGAACGGGCAGGTCAGTGAGCTTGCTAGACAAACGGAGCGACGATCTGATTAACTACATGGATGCACCGATAACCTGGCTTATTGGGGAAGCAGATGAACAAATACAGCTACAGGTGGAGCCTTTGTACATCGACCTAGAAGGGGCCCTGCTGAGCTGAACGGGACTTGCTCCTGGGTCGGTCTGAGTAGGCTTGCAGGTTCCAAGAAGGGAGCAGTGGTTCTTCAGGCACCCACGGCGAGGACACGGGGGCAGCTGCGAACTACATTTTCTTCGCCGCTGTTGCCACCATAAAAGGGGATGGATAATCCTGTCCGGTCGATTTCCAGCCATCGCCTTGCCTGCTTGAAGACCAGAGAGCTGTGATGGCCCCTTCAGGATGCGAGGATGCCAGTTTCTAGAAGGCATAGGAATTTGTAGAAGGCATGAAAATTCCATGAAGAATATCAGGATCCTAGAAGGAGTAGGATGCCCATCACCAGGCACACGGTGACTTCGGCATGTCGATGCAAACTGAGGGAGAATTACTGCAGAGCGTGCTCTTATGGGCATCAACTCTGCTGTGGTCTCTCTGAAGCAGAGGAGAAATTCTGAATCCTCTGGGAATTCCCAACACACACATGTGCGTACTTTTGACTTTGCCAGGAGTGACTTTGTCACTGGTATCCAGCCTCTTCTCCAAGAGGTTCAGGGCAGTGTGAGGCAGGTCGCGCCAAGCGATTGTGATCTTGCTCGCATAACGTAACAGCAGCAAATTTGGGGTGAATTAATTGAGCCGCACTTTGACCTGGCATGCGCTACGTTTGCTTTATCTCCAGGCGAGTCCACAGTATTTTAAACTTTAATTTTTATGCAGATTTAAATCACATAATTGATGGGTCTATGGAAATATGGAAACTTTTCAACTAGAACAAAACATATTTCATGTTCAAAAGTACCCAGCTGAAGTTAACAGGAAACACAGAGGGTTCAGTATATTAATTGCCGCATATGTAGCTACTGAAGTTAATCAGGCAATTAAGGTTCTGGAAGTAGCTTTCCGTATCTGTCTGTGAGTTGCTTCAGGCTTTCCCTGGGCAGCCTGTTTGTTAATAAAGAAGACTCCAGCTTTGCCTGTCACGAATCAACCTCCCATCAGGGAAGACCGGGTTCTGCAAAACGGAAGCGCCAGCCAGGTGCCAGCTCCGTGGCGGGGTGGGCGTTGGAGTCCGCTGTGGCAGTCCCAGCGCACGCATCTCGATATCATGATTCCCCTCTCCCCGCATTGCCCGTCCCGCCTTGAGCAGCAGGTGCATTTCCTTCCATAGCTTCTGGCTTGGCCTTGTGCGCTGATTTCTGGAGCGGCGGCTCCATTCTTCTCTGCCGCTCCTGTCAGTGGAGATTTCTGAGAACTCTGAATGCAACGGGAGCCTCGGTGTTGCTTTATGTCTCTTCGGCTGAATAGGGAGGCACTGTCTTCTCAGTCACACACAACCTGTCATTCAAAATAACTTCTAAATAAAAAGGAGGTGAGCATGCTGAAGGTTTTCTCGAGCCACCCTCCAAGCGCTCGTTTGCGTGCCTTGCTTTCTGGAGGGTGTGCCTTCACAGGCATCTTAGGGTGGCAAGAGAAAACCTGCAGGTTTAGAAGGGAGAGCTCTCCGAACATGGCTTGGTGCTGTCGAACGCCTGGTACTTCCGTTGGTACCACCTTCCGTTGGCTTCTTCTCCCCAGCGCTGCGAGGAGGAAAGGAGGGATGTAGCCAAGGAGCCAGCTGACAAGCTCAGGTGTCTTCCCCATCCATCACGCCTCTGGTTCTTTGGGATTGTGAAAGCTTCAACAGGACTCAGTTTACCCATAATGACCCATGTCATGTTTCCACGGTTCAGGTGGAAGTGGCTGGTTTCTAAGCCATCAGCTTCCTAACATTTTACAGGTGAATCTAATGAGGTGTAAGAAGATAATGTGAAGCAGCCGCTGCGTGAGTTGTCCTCTAAACAGCATCTGCCGGTGGAGATAAGAAAGATGAGGGAAATCGTGAGAGACAGGTTTGATCCCTGCGGTGCGTCCAGCCTGTTGCATCACAGGATGATGGTGGAATTGCGGAGAAGGGAAGAACAGGGAGGAAAAACAAGACTTGAGCGCAGGAGGATGGTCGGGAGCGGGGTCTGAAATTAAACAGTCCACTGTTTGCAAAGGCCACCCGTGCCCACATTCATTTCCCCTAAATGTATGTTTTTGTGATCATTTGAAAACGGATCCAAAAGTGGCCCAGAACACCACTTATTTTGAATATGTGGATGAATTTAAATCCTCTTTTATAAAAAGAATTTAATAGGAAGTAAAGTTACTGTTGCTTTTGGCAGACTTTCCCCTTTTCCCAGGCAGCTTGGTAAACAGCGATTCACAGACACTGCGGCACTAAACCCAAAGCCTGCCTACGAAGAAACCTGCAACAGCAGGGCTACAACATTGTTTTAACGTAGGATCATCCCGACACGACTTGGTAGTGGACCGTGTACAATAAAATATTAAAAGGAAACATTAATCGATATCTAAAGAAATGCCTGTTTCCATATATCAGCTCACCAATGGAGACCCTCCTTCACAAACCCTCCAAAATGAGATGTGGGGGGATCAGCGAGGAATAGGGCCTTCTCGGTCATTGCTCCTCACCTTTGGAATTCCCTTCCAAGGGAGGTGCAAGCAGCACCCACTTCACCTTGCTTTTGGTTCCAGGCTAAGACTTTTTTATTTAGATTAGCCCAATCTGTTTTTAGATTGGACTATTGCATTGCTGCTGGTTTTTTGTTTTATTGCTTATTATTTTTTACCTAACCGTCCTGGGATGGAAAGACCAGTAGCTCCTTCTCCACCTCCCTGCCTCCTAGAAGCCAAGACCTGCTTTTGGAGTTGTGCAAGCGCCTGCGCATTTATTGCCCTGTCATGGGGTCTGAATTTGCACTTTGGGAATTGTGCATCAGAAAATGCCCACAGCTGACTATTGGCGAAAATCACTCCTAATCAAATGTGTTCCTACCAAAGAGATAGGTCAAGTGCTACCTCTGCACTGCTAGATAAGAGACTTGACATTTTCTTAGTCTTGTGGCAGTTTAGAAAAGAAATGCTTAAAATACCATTTACATTGCTCCCTGTAGCGTAATTACAGTCTTTTTAGTAAGTGAAGTAATTTTAAAATTATAGATTAGTCCAGTCATTTAATTTGATAGAAACAATTGTGGTTAATTTTACAATTCCATGTGCTACCAAAACAGTGATAAAAATTATTTTGTATCTGCCTGCCTCTGTTCTAGAACATCTAGTATTAAAACTGCTTCTTTTTAAAAGACTCGTGGCATTGTAAATGGGGTTAGTGCAGGAACTCCTCATTCTGGTGTTTCGAGGCCCAGAGAGTGTAACACCCATACAAGCTGGGCTAGCATGGAGTTTTCAACGTGGCTTGAACTTGGATGCATGGATTTCAAGCACCCGCTTAGGTTTGCCACCTTAAGAAAGTCATTTCCATTAGTAAATCTCCTTTTCCTATTTTTGCGTGTTCAAAACGATTATGGAAGAATATCCCTTTTACACCATCAGTTTAATTAAGACGTCTGCTTGGGTTTATTGAAGTTTTTAAAAAGAGCTCCTTTTCCAGATACGAATCTTTAACTCAGGTTGGGGTGGCCCCCAGACTTAAAAGCAGTTTTTCCTCACGATTTTTACTTTTGGGGAACATCCATCCAAGGGCCAATCTGAGGAAGGAGCTCTGAGTGTGGGGGGCTGTTGTCTTGGTCAGATCACCACCCACTGCATGAAAGTGGCACTGGGGGACCTGTTAAGATGTCCAGCTCTGGGGCTAATGGATCCGGAGGACCCTGGAGAGCTCTGGCTGATGGAACTCTCACTCTTGGTCAGTTTTTAGAAGACAGAAGTCCTTCAGGGAACGTGGCGGCTCCTACACGCCCTTCCCCACTGCAGAGCACAGTCCTAGCATGAACCTATGAATCCTGTTGGCAAACCGGCATCTGCCGAACAGCTAATTACTGTTAATTACAAGGAAGAAAGAACAGAAACAGATTGCTCTGAAGTTCCTGTAGTTAACACTCAACAGCCTTCCACAGAATGGAGGAGAAAACCAGCAATGCGCAGGAGAACCAGAGCGCTTCAGTAGAAGCCCGTGGGCTGAAAATTGGGCCGATTGATTTGGCTGCTCATCTGCAGTTACTCCCATTGACGCAGACAGTCCGAGGCACTGTCAGGTTTACAGTAGCAAATGCAACTTGTGTAGCAAGCGGGGACAATGTTGGGATGCTTTCAATCAGACCCAGCGCAAGCCACCCAATTTGCTTAATTGCCTGAGGCATTGCTGTCAACACTGACGGGCACTCACCTCTTGAGAGATTTATAGATAATTAAGGCAGAGCTGCTGCAATGAAAATAATTTTGTGTTGATTAACCAGCTACCTTTTAACCCAATTAACTAATCAAATTAATTTAAACCAAAACCTCAGTAAAGTGGCCTTTTGATATAGTGAAGGAAGCATCCGATAACACGCAGCTGAGTAAGTGAGAGAAACTTCACACTGCAGAAAGGGCAGGTCAACCCTTTATATCTTTGCTTTCCTTCCTATTATTGTAACACGTGGCAACTAAACAGCCTCGAAAATAATAAAAGCGTGCTTTGACCTCTGAACCCTGCTGATTAAAATGTGCTCTGGGCAATGAATGAAGTCCAGTTTTGGTTTATCAAGACAGCCACGAAAGCTTGCAGGCTAACGCTGAAGGCACTGGCTGGATCCTGTGATGAAGAGGAGGCACAGTTGGTGCAGTGACAGAAAGCTTGCAGCCATGCTTGTCCTCAGGAGGGGGGGGGGAGCGCCCAGAAGGGGCCCAGCCCTGTTGGGGCCAGCGCTCCCTTCATGCGTGCCTCCTCCAAGTTGCGCAGGGACTGTACACGGCTCGTCCGTTACACTTTGTGATCCTTGGACTTAACTATAATAGTAGTTTCTAATTTGAGAAAGGCTAATTCTCAGTAATGGAAGGTGACTTCCACAGACAATATCATTTAATTGAATGCTATTTAGTTCTCCTGAAATCTTAAATGGCACATTTATAATTGAATAACCATTGGTTTCAAATAAAATTAAAACCCCTACAAAAATACAGCAGTCACAGCATAAAGTGTAAGTCCCTTTATAAATTGCTTACTGCTTAAATGTTAAGAAACAAGGCATAAAACAATGGGATTCCCATAAGATCTGGGTGGGATTGATATTCTTCAGCTTCTTCGTTTCATTTTACTGCTGGCATCCCACTTTTCCAATTACTGTGTCTCAGATAAGTGCCAGAAAAATGTCCTGTTACTTCTGCACAGGATGAGGTGTTCTGAGAAGTATAAAAGTCGTCGCTGTTGGCTGGCCACTCCATCATCTCCTTGCTCGTATTCTCAGTTTCTGGCTGTGCTGTCAGGTGCTTTCTCTAAGTGTCACAGGATAGTGGTCCCTATCGTACCAAGAGCAGACCTGATTGAAACTGTTCATAAAGGTCATCCGAACACCGGAGAACGCAGAGTGAGAGTGCAGGAGGTTTTAGGCTGTCCAGGCATTAGGCACTCCAGATTGGCATGGATGAAACTGTAGTTCATCCACACAAAACGCACCTGGCAAATCACGTGAAGGACAGGAGGAGACTATTTGGATAGATGAGGAAAACTAGAACTGGGGGATAAAGAAGAAATGGTTTTATTCAATCCGGCAGGCAAAGGTGATCTGTTAGTTCTAGATTTTCCTGCGCCATCTTAAGAGCATCTCATCAGATGGAACAACTTCGTTAAAGGCTGTTTGGGGTATTAAGGCTTCTTTCCCCAGATGTGAGATCGCTCACGCTGTTGTTTTTGACAATGGCTCTCAGTTTCAGGGCATGCATTCAATGACCTTTGCCAGGCTCTGAAGTTTTCAGTGCAAGATCAAGCCCAGGTTATCCACAGGTTATAAGCTTTGGGAATCCAGGTTCAAAATGAGAACACAGAATTGAAGAAATCTCTCAAATACGGAGCCAGTTTGGAGTTACAGGTCACCGCCTGAAATCATGTTTATCAGAAAGCTGCAAACTTGTGTAGGTGTGCTGATGAAAGAAGCGCTAGGGCGTAAATCTCCTTTCCGCAGCCATTCAGAGGGAACCATGTTAAACAGCAAGGAGCTTGTGGCACTTGGAGGCACTGGGCACCAGTAATGAAGCTCATATATCCCGTGAGCTCATGGGCTCTGGAAGGATCGCTCCATGTGAGGTGGTACCCCTGAAGAACAGGCTTTCGATGGGCTCCCATCACTGCCACCTCCCATTGCGGACTTTGGATCAGAAAGGAGGAAACAAACCAAGGGAATCCAAAGGTCCCAGAAAACAAGTTGGGGACCAAAAAGCACGTGATCCTTTTGTTGTTGCGGAGGAGCCTAAAAAGGCCCCGACTAGATCAGACAAGGAAGAATTCTGGAGCTAAGCGGGTGTTTATGATCAAAGTTAATCACATGTTTACTAAAACAAAAGAAAAGAAATGAGCAGGAGGGAGATGTAGAATAGCGCCCGATCTCTTTAATCTTGTGTATCTTTTGTTGATATTGCCAAGGAGCTGGCTGGCTTGGGGCTGGTTGTACTCATGAACTGAGAGGAATGAGGGGAGGCTAGATTTGGATTGCTCCCACACGCCGCAATTTATCTCTTTATAGATGAATAAATACTGGTCTTCCTTGGAAAGGTCAGAACTTTTGCTTCTTCCCAGAGGAACCAGCATGCAACTGGTGTGCTCACAGCGATGCTTCAGAAATGGGCGCAAATGGCTTGGGATGCTGATGAAGTGGGATCGCTTGGGTTTGAGGGGGACTGAGACTGGGCAGGACAGCGACAAAGGAACTGGGGAAGATCATCCCATGAAAGGATGTTTCTCTGCAGGCCAAGGCCAAGATCACGTGTGTATTGGTGTGATGTCTGAACGGTGAAGAAAGGTGACAGGGAGAAATTTGATGCATTCAAAACATGGTGCTGAAGGCACCTTTCCCCATCCTTCCCTCATTCCCTGCACTGGTGTGACGGACCCCAAGTTACAGGAGGCCTGCCAGGACCGCCAGAAAAACACTGGAGCTATTCTCTCTGTTGTGGTTTGCCCGTTATTACCCCAAAGTTTACTTCTCCATCTCTGTAGGATTTGGTTTTTAAAGCTGTCCTGGTGAATTTCTTCACTGCCACAGGAAGTGGTGGTGGCTGCTAATTTTGAAGGGTACAGAAGGGGATTGAACAGAACCGTGCAGGGGGATGCCACCAGTGGCTACTAGCCTTGCTGGCCACGTGCCCCCTCCTTTGGCAGGGATGGCCTGCCTGCGCCGCCAGGTGCTGAGGAGCTGGGCAGGAGTGTCTTGGCCCGAGGGATCCCCTGGACCACCGCGGGTTTGCCCCACGTGAATGCAGTGCTGCCTGGATGGGCCATGGGTCTCATCTGGAGGACTTCTCTTACATTCTTGCACCGAGGCCAAACACCTTCTTCCTGGCCAGTGCCAGGCGCAGCCCATCTTCTAGGAAGTGCGCCTGTGGTCCCAGGATCCAAACCTCGCTCCTTTGGGGCCAGGCTCCCCCCTATCCTTCCTTGCCTTTCCAAGAACTGGCAGGATGGAAGGCATGAACTCACTGGGCCCCAAAGTTCTTGGCTCTCCTCCTCGATGCTTCGAACGGGTTCTTCTGCGGCCGGTTAGGTGGGATCTTTGCCCCACGAGGAGGAGAGGGAAGGGAGGCGTGCTGGCGGTTTGATGAGCGGGGGAAGCTCCCCAGTCCCACCTCCCGGGGGCCCGTGTGGCTCGCCCTGGTCTCCACCCCGCAGCGGCCTTTCCTCTCCTCTCGCCGTGGCCTCGCCCGCCCTCCGGCCTCGTCCTCGAGCACGTAGCACTTGGGAAAGGAGAGGCTTCTTGTGCATTTGGGCTCCCACACACTTTTCCCTTCCGGCCCCCTGCTGTCCTGCTCATCTCTCTTTGGCATGCTCCTTCTTAAAGCGCAACTTGTGTCCCTTTTTCAGAGTCTGATAGCTTCTAAAATAGGATGCAAACCTATATATACACACATGCTTACTTTTCAGGAGCCCAGTGTAGCTGTAGCTGCACAGCTTTGAGATGATGGCAGTGCTGAAAGGAAATGATCAGGCCCATTCCGCTTTGCCAGCTGCTCTTCTGCAGAGCACTGGATTTCTGCTTGACATTTTCACTTTAATTACAGTACACTTAGCGTGAACATCACCTGGCTGAAGCAGGCAGAGACTTCCATTCCGGCTGCGCAAAAAGGCCGCGCTGCTCCCCGCCCTTCCCCTGTTCCCTGCATTGGTGTGACAGGAGGCCTGCCTGGACACCCTGTACCCTGGGACCAGTGCGGCGGCTGAGGAAGAGGACTGCTGCCAGCTGCCTGCCCCCGGCCACCTTTCCAGCAAGCTTCACTGCCTCTGCTGAGGCTCCCCTGGCTTTGGCCGTCCGGCAGCCTGCTGAGCGCAGAAGCAGGGCTGCTGCTTTGCCACGGCTGTCCCAGCAGGGGCTTCTCCAAAGGGGCCGTGCCCGCTCGGTTTGCCCCTTGGGGAAGCCATGAGGGCACTTCCGTGCTTGCCCCTTGGGCGTTTGGTGGCCAGTGTGGTGCAAGCCTGGGGTGGTGCTATGAAGGGAGGTCGTGGGCCCAGGTGGGGGGGCGGTGGGGGAGCCAGCCGGCGGGGCAATGGGCCAAGGGAGATCAGACACTGGGGGGAGGCCTGGCGGGGTAAGGGGGACGCAGCCCGGGCAATGAGCGGCAGTGCCGGCCTCGGTCCCCCTTCACCCGCCCGGCTGCCCTCGGGTCTTCGGATGCAGCTCTTCAGTGCCGGACTGAGTGCACAGTAAGCCCCCCCTCATCCACCATTGAATCCACGCCCCGTGGGAGGAGTTTGCCTCCCCCAGCTGTGGCCACTTGGGTGCTTCCCCTCCGCAAGTCGGGGGTAGCGGCATTAAGATGCTCCAGGGACTAAGTTGTTTATTGATTAGATTTATACCCCGCTTTTTTGCGCAGGGAGCTCAGGTGGCTTACATCGCTCTTCCCCTGTCGGATCCTGGTGGTCCCCAGAGGACTGGGGATGGCGCTGGAAACGGCGGAGTGCAGCGGGTGGGGGCGCCTGGGGGGTGCAGCCGGGCCCCGGTGGGACGCACCGAGGGTGGCGAGGATGCTGCATCCAGCACTCCCCTTGCCCCCCACGGGGCTTTCCAGGGCCACCCCGGGCCTATCGAAGGCTGGCCCAAGGACGCCTCCGACGCATCTGGCGCCTCCCGCAACGTGTTTCCTGGGCACTTCCAGGAAAAAGCTCTGCATCCACCGGGACTTAGACGCTGGAGTTACAGTAATTGAATCTGCTGAGATACCCAGAGCTCAGCCAGGTCTGGATTTACGGGATGAGTTTCGGCCGATGCAGCTCAAGGCTGTCGACAAGGTGCTCGGCCTGGTTCATGCCACCACCTTTGTGCGGGATTCCAGTGTGATATTGTAACCATGAGGACACACAAGCCATGGCCACACAGTGTGGGGCGAAGTATTTTCCTCTGCCTGTCATCTGGACGTGTGAAATCTGGCCTCTCCCTTTTCCCTGTTCGCAGTTTAAATGGATTTTAGCTTTTATCTTCACAATGCTATCAAATTGGACAGCCCATGAATGAATATAATGATCTCCACTTTAAAAAAAAAACACGCAGGGTGTCTCTGAGCAGACAGGCCCTTTATGTGTTTACGTAAAAGACATATTAGGAAGAGCTCTCTTGAGCAACTGAAATCTTTTCAGCCGTGTTGCTTGCTGTTGTTGGCAGCGCCGAAAAGTCTTTCCTTGTGGCACTTGCTCCTGGAATATGCTTTGGTGGCCAGAAGCTGGTGAGATGAGGCTGCGGGGGGGGGGGGGGGACGGGACACGAGAGGCTCCTTCACGCAGCACCAGGCTGCTCTACAAGGAGCGCATCGGGAAGACACGACTTAAATCCCGGCATCAGATGTCACAGATAAATGTGCATCCCCAGGAATAGGGGAGTGCAGGAGAACTAGGACTCCCCAGCCCAGTTGCTTAACAACTTGAGTTTGCAGCCTAAGTGAAGAGTATATTTATTTAATTATTTAAAGCTTTTATGGCGCATCCAATTAGCTGAGAGTTCTCCGGATGGTGCACAGGTTTTGTCTGAGAACTTCTGAGACACTTAAAGATCAGACTCAGTGAATCTCAGGATTTCCAGCAGCCCTGGCACACAGAAAAGGGCTTATTCAGCTAGAAAGCATGCTTATTTTTTATTTTCCTTTTTAAAAAACATAGCCTGTCCTTCTGCTTTACAACAGGACTCTAGTTCAGCAGACAGTGAGTGAAAATTAATGCCTCATGAATGAAAGATGCTTTCTTTTTTTAAAGACAGTGGTGAGCTGGGAAGGTGCTAGGGGAGCATGGGAGATGATGATGGAAAAGGCCTTCTTCCCAAGACCGAAGAGGCTGCAGCTACTGGGTTGGTTCCAACCGCTGCTGCTCTTCCGCCTTGGGAAACAGCCTTGTCTCGGTGGAAGGTGAGATCTGCCCAGGTGCATCGTTCACTGGCACATCTGGCCACCAGGAAGGTGACTTTGCAGGAAAGGAGGCAGAGGTCCGTTGTGGCCAGTGGCTTGAAGGCTTCTTGGAGAGGGCCTGCAGCACAGCCTAGAGGCTGCTTGTCAGCAAGCACCGTCAAATGGTGGGATGGTGTTCTGAAGGCCCTGGAGGAAGCAATGGTGTGGGGAACGTGTGGAGACGGACGCTCCTCCAACTGGTGGGTCGGAGGAGGAGATGGCTGCCAGGTGCACCCTGGTGGAGGCGGGCTGCAGGAAATGGCGGATGGCTTGTGAGTGGTGTGCTGTGGGTCAAGGTTCTCGTTGGTGCGAATCCCATCCCACGGAGACCATGAGGAATGACCCCAAGCAGTAATAGTTGATGGCGGACTTGACAGAATAGGGCTCAGGTTGAAGTAGGGAAGGTGAGGTTGTGGCTGCAGTGGGAACAGGCACTGAGAGCGAAGGAGTGGCGAGGACGGACCCACGAGGAACGGAGCCGTGGAGGCACGTGGCCCTGATGCGCGAGCACGTTGAATTTCTCCTCCTCGTATCCACTCCAGATGTGACATAGGGTTGTGCTTCCCACCTCCTTTGCTATTTGATTGTTACAGCTTCCAGCTGCATTGAGCCAGGTCGTTCCAGATCTTTATTTACTCAGTTCGCATCCTTCTTCTTTGCCCCATTTTCTGTTCAAGGCAGCACTCAAAATGGAAAGCCATAAATAGCGTTTTTAAACAGCATCTTGACCGAGTAGACAGTGGGGAACAGAGACTCATCGGCATGAGAGCACGGGTGCCACCATGGCTAAGAAAAACCTGGCATCGGGCTTGCTGTTCCGGGTCCAGCCACCCTTCTAGCTGGCTGCCTTTCCCGGGAATGATCAATTCTGCATATACAGTGGAAGGAGTATATGATGGAGATCCTTTGGGATTAACCCCAAACCTCCAGGAAGAGAGCCATTTCTCGGGAGAGGCGAGAGCCGGGCTTAGAGGTGTGCTGCACAAATGGGTTCCGTCCGGTGCAGCATCTCGCCTGAAACATTTTCTCTTTGTAAGCCATCCTTTCTCACACAGCAGCCATGAGGGAAGCGGCACGGAGGCGCCAGAGAAGCCCAGGAAGAGCCTGGAAAACGATTCAAAGCGCTTGCCAGTTTGCTAGGCATCAAACTGTGGGACTCTGCATGTTTGCGCCAAGTCATATTTTCCTCCCCTTGAAAGCCTTAAAATAATCTGGCAACAAGATTCTGTTAATGCTTCCTCCTCCCATATTCATGCGTTAATGTATCTATACATGTGTGCACTTGCATTTTGTGTACATTTATTGTAACGTATTTATGTGTTTGTGCATGTATTTGTCCTAATTTATATACAGTATACCCCTGTGAAGTCATGCTTCAGCGTTCGTGGCCTCAGTCTTTCATGGAATTTTCTGTGTGGTGACTTGCTCGCAAGGAGATCATTTTCTCCGAGCAAGTCCAAACCATCTTCTTGCGAGTAAGCTTGCGAGTAAGGAGATTGGTTTGGACTCACGCGGAGAGAGAAACCCATCTCTGTGTGCACCCGCCCCTGCCTCGCCACGTGTGCCTGCGCGCCCCCTGGCCTGGCCCGGCCCACACCCCTCACCCACACCGCCTTGGTGGCCCGCGCCCATCGATGGCACCAAATTTGCGGTTTTTCACAATGCACAGGTGCTCTAGGAATGCAACCCCCGCAGATTTCAGGGGACTACTGTACCACCCTTCTATAAACATTTCCAATCTAGTTTACGTAAGGAAAAACACAATAAAAACAATCTGACCATGCAGAGACCTTTTCTGTAGTGAAGTCAAGGCTAGCCATCTTTTTTTTCAGTGGCATGTGAAAACAGTTTTGCTCTGCCAGGCACGGGAAGAAGGTGGGGACATGACTTTGTGAAGATTCCTGGTGCTTTGGGTTTCCATATGTATTCAATGCATATGTTATTGTTCGTTGTTGTTGTGATTTTTGCTATTTCGTTCTTCAAAATGAAGACTATCAGGAAGGTGGGTTAAAAATATTTTAAATAGGCCAAGGAAAAAATGTTTGCAAAACTGTGGAGTTGGGGAAAGCACACGGTAGGCTAATTGACAGCCTGAAGACTGGATAAAGCAGAATATTTCTCCCACTTGGCTGAGAGTTAGACTGATGGCACTTTTCCCCTGAAGGTGGAGCAGTGCTCAAGTTGGCCCCAAGGGCATCTTGCATGAGCTTTTCTGGAGGCTTGCAGTGGCAAAGTGATGATGCTCGGCGGCCTCCAGGCAGGCTTCTCTCTGCCGCCCGGTGGAGATCTGTAGAATTGCCTGGAGCCGCTGCAATATATATATTGCCAGGCACTTCCAGGAGAATTTCTCTTGCTAGGATTTGGACTCCAGTGTGACAGCGGTGAAATCAGGTGTGACATCCAGAGCGCAGCCTAGTCCAGTTCTTTTGGAGGAGTGCCGCTTGGGTGGGTTCACGCAGCCATGACCGTCCTGCATGCTTGACCCTCTTGGCTAGCAGAGAGGGAGCTGCCAGGGGGCAGTGGAGGTTGTTAAAACTGCTTTACAAGAAAGGGAGGTCTGGGGCCACCTGAAACAGAAGGGAGGGAGGGAGGGAGGGAGTCCACTCCTGGAGAAGCCCTCTCTGGACTCAGAAGATGTTAATATTTTCAGGCTGGTGGCAAACTCCCCTTTCCTGGGCAAGGTCCTTGAACGGGTGGTGGCCAGCCAGCCCAAAGCGCTCTTGGATGAGTCTGATCCACTCCCGTTGGGGTCCAGGCCCGGTTTTGGCACGGGAGCCACTCTGGTTGCCCTGTATGATGGTGTAGGCTGGGAGGACAACATGGGGAACACAGCCCTGTTGGCCCTTAACTTTCAGCTGGCTTTCAACACCCCACTAGGGCCAACTTTATTTGGCACCTCATGAAGATGGTCCTCTAGTCAGGCTTAGAGGAATTGTACGGGGACTTCGTTAGCTGCTTAGACAGGTCCTGTATAAGTTATTTTAGCTTTGTAATATTTGTTTTCAATTTGGTTTTTAAATTTTGTACAACAACCTTACTGTTTCTATTCTGTTTTCATTGCTTTTTATACTGTATTTTTATTTGTTGCTGCAAATCACCCAGAAAGCTTTGGACATTGGGCGATACAGAAATTAAATGGATGGATGGATGGATGGATGCATGGATGGATGCGTGGATGAAAAGAAAGAAGACGGAGGATATGGAGGATCATGGAAAGCAGAATTGCAGGAAACAGTTGCATCCAAGAACTCCCTCCGGGTTTCTGATGGGGATTGCCAAATCTCACCCAGCAGCTCAAAGGGCTAGCCAGGAATAACATTTCTGCCCGAGTTAGGAAAGGGCAGGTGAGGGATCAGGTGGGGCTTCCTAGCTGCCAGTTGGCACGATGCATCGCACACCTGTGTCTTCATTTCATCCTGAGAGAGCTTGGTCCAAGTCATGCATTTGCTGACTCCGAAAATAAGAGAATCAAAAACTATGAACTTTGTGGAGTTACTCGCTGCAGGCCAAATGCTTTATTCATACTGCTGTGGTCTCTGTGTTTAAAAAGTAACTAACATGCTGTTTGTGGCTTTCGGAAGGTGCGTCTTAAGCAGAGCAAGTTGCTGGTTTACGCTGGTTACGTTCTGCAGTACATTCCCCCTGCAGGCAGCTTGACCTAGATTTCTCCCCTCCTCTGCCGCCTCCTGCAGTAATGGCAGAGTGCAGGTAACTAATTCACAAGGTTCTTCGATGGCACTTCCAGGCTAATCACTCATCCTTTCTGAATAACGTTTGCACTAAGTTGGTCACCACCTTTTTGCATTGCTTCTGGTTGCTCTTCAGAAAAAGTTGTAAGTGCCTAGAAAACTGACATTGTCAGGGCTGGAAGCCTGTTTTCTGTGTGCAAAGCACAACTGGAAGGCACACCTCCTGTACAAGGGTGATAACGATGGCATGGATTTGTGCAGGCATCCAGGCCTCGGTGTTTCTGAGAGTATCCGTAATCCGTCGTACCGTTTTGAGGTTCTTCTGGCATTAGCAATGGTTCTGGGCTGAGCAAAGAAGCAGAATATTCTGTCTCCCAAGGGAAAACCCATATGGTCCACCTCATCCTTGGTCAGGGATGGGCAACGGGAAGCCCTGCAGAAGCTTTGCCCTGCAGCTTCTGTCACCCTGCACCACGAGCTCCTGCCAGCAAGGGCTGGTCGAAGTTCCAGGCCAAAACACGTGGAGAGTCACCAGTTGTCCACTTGGACCTTTGGGAGACCTCCGCAGATAGCCAGCCTCCCAGGGAGGAGAAGTGAAGGCTTGTATACCAATCCTCTGCGATTGCAAGAGGGGTGTGTGAAGCTACCTCAGACCTGTCCATGTAGCCTAGAACCACTTACTTCTTCTGTCCATTATCCAAGTTCCTCTTCTTTGAAGATGTAGCCTATGGAGGCCCCTGCCTGCCAAGGGGCCTGCAAGTGAAGGACCTAAGAAGGTCAGGGCCCTGGTCCACCCAGTCCGGCTCTCCTTCCACATGGTGGCAAGCCTGGCAGGCCATGGGATCCTTGAGCAGGATGGGTGCCGCCTGTGATAACGAGCAGGTCTTGTAGCCATGGGGAGCTTCCTCCTCCGTGAAAGACTGGCCTTTCCCTCAGCTATTATTTGCTCGGGGACCCAGGGACCCAGGGACCCAGGAGGGCGGAAGAAGGGGTGCTGCATGTGCGGGAGGGCGAGCAGAGCCAAGAGGCAGACGGGAAGGCGGGTGGGGCAGCAGACGGAAGTAATGCAGCCCATCACTGATCCCATCCCAGATCAGTGGGATCTGAGCACAGGTGAGAACTCTTGAACACGCTTGCCTTAAAAGCAGATTTCTGTGTTGGCTTCGGGGCAGTGTGAGAAGTAACCAGGCCCTGGAGGGCTCTACCTGGCCCGACCTGCCCTGGCTGAACAGACGGGCACGAGGTGGGGGGCACGGGAGGTCGCGCCCTCTTCAACCCCACGGCTTCAAGCAGCGGCCACCTGGTCGTGTTATCTGTGCACAGCCAGTACTGGACTGAGGCACGGGCAAGTTTTCCTGCTTTCTTCTGAGCTGCCTATTCAGTAAATATGGATATGCCATTAGCAGACAGAAGATATTTATACCTATATCTATGTATTTATAGCTAAATATTTATACGTATAGATTCCTGGTGGTTCGTATTCTAAAATCGTTTATGACAAAATAGCCTGGGACGGGTGGGGAGAATTGTACTCTCCTGTTGGGGTTATTTTCAGAGCTCTCCTGTTAAATGGCAAAAGAGTGTAATTTATTCAATGAACATCTTTTCCTTTCAAGATAGGAGAGTGATTCACATTTTAAAATCAACTTCTAGGCAGAATGAAAAATTGAGACAAAGCCATTGAGATAGGCTGGCGTTTTGTATACGAGCAATTGCCAGATCTATTTTTATCACCAGCACACTGCAAGCCTGCAGACTTGCTCGCCTCCAGATCATTTTTCTGTTCTGCATATGCTCTTTGTTATCGCCAAGCTGGACTTCCATCACACATCATTGCGGGGTCCCCAGATTCTGTTATTTATAGAGGCGGGGTCAGCGAGGCTGCGGCTGCCGGCACGATCCAAGAAAGAGCTGGCACATTTGCAGTCCGCTGAGGGCACACACCCGTCCCTTGAGCAGGACGTCGCTTTTAAATGTCACCGCAAAAACATTTGAAGGAGTATCTGGAGGAATCGGTGCTTTCTCTTGCTGCTTGCTCTTGGAAGATGATGGTCTCTTCTTCCTGAGCGAAGGATGGCTTATGCACGCATCACAAATGGCACATTCAAAATCCAACGGGGCGGTCAGTCGTTCGGTATTCTGGATGAGCGTGCTCCTTTCAGCAACACTGGGCTTTCCCAGAATAAATAGAAACGCAGCTTTCTTCATTGGCTATAATTTGCTTAGAACTGAATCGAAGTTTTTACTCCTTTATTTCTTTATTTTTTTAAATTCCCATGCTGCTTAAACAAACTAAAATCCCTGAATGGGACTTGGGAACTATTACCACTCCAGAACACGATGCACTCCAAAAAGGGCCACTTAAGTCATAGTTAAGATGGCTATACAAATAATTCTTCTAAATCTAAACCCATGAGAGTAAGACATTGAAGGCAACTCAGCTCGTAGCGTTTGTGAGGTAATCGCTGAGCATGCCACACCATTGTGGTTTCGACTCCTGTGCCTCTTGCATGTTTAAGGGTGCCCACGGCGTCTTAGGACCACTTCACGCTTGAAACGAGACAGGTGTTTCCCGAGGCTTTTTCCGACGGTGCTATTTGGACTGCCGTTTCAGACCTGCTTCAAAGGAGAGCAAATGCGGCATGGTGTAGCTGAAATATTAAACGGCCGTGCCACTTACATAATTGATGGTTGAATTGTCACACTGCTGTACGGGGAAAGGGGACGGCTGCCACGGTCTCGTTCTGCAGGCAGGGTGGGAATAATACAGGAGGGAATGGTGGGAGTCCAGAAGGGAAACAGCCTGAATGTTCTGCTCTTTTGCTCAGGTCAGGAGAAATGGTTGCTAGGAGACACACTTATCGGAAGCTTGGAAAAAGAAGGACCAATAATTAGTTCCTCTGTTTATGCAGGGTAGGAAATGGCAGAAGAACCTTGGACTGGCTGCTAATATATTCCTAGAGAATACCGGGGCATTCCTGTGAAAGGATTGCAGATTTCGGATCCTTGCAGGGCTGGTTCCTCTCTTCTTGTGTCCCTAAATGTCTTTGAAACTGATTTGTAATTGCAAGCTGCTCTAACAATTAAGAAGCATGCTGCATCCTTTGCTTCCTGGCTGTTCAAATATTCTTGTCGCTCTGGGACAGCACCCTTTGTGGGAGTCTTTTCTTTCCAAAAGGAAGCCCAAAGTATATCAGAGTAAAATGACAAAGCACAAAGGACATGAACTGACAACAGAATTGATAGAATAAACAGATAAATAAACTTCCAGGTCTTAAAAAAGATGCTCAGTTAATAAACCATTCAAAAAGCATAAACAGTGCGCTAGCAAACAAGGGGGTAATACAACATTTAAATGAACAAATGAATGAATGATAATAAAACAGTTAAGGGGTACAGAAAAGCAAGAGCCAGTTGGATTAGGATGTGGGAGATCATGGTTCTAGTCCCCATGTGGTCACAAAAGCTGACTTTGGGTTGTCAGTGACTCCCAGCCTAGCCTTACCTGACAGGGTTGTTGTGAGGATAAGACTGGGAGGAGGAGGAGGAGTGGGGAAAACTGCCCTGAGCTCTTCAAAGCAAAAAGGCAGGGTAAGAATATAACAGACGGACAGACATCTCAGATTTGGTTTGGAATATCCATGCTGGAAGTTCATCGAATTCCGAGTGCTGCTTTGGATGCGTAAGACTGCCTTTGTAGGGACTCCCTTACCCTGTTTTGCCCTTCCACGACCTTCCAGAGAGGCCTTCTGGCTAAGGAGAGGAGAAGGACGGCAAATGGTGTCTCAGCTTGAGAGGGAAAGCCGTGAGTTCGCCATGGGGCTCCAGAGCGCCTTGCGAGACGCCTGAACCGGCTGCACTTGCAGCCCTCGCTCTCCTTCCGGAGGATGCTAAGCCTCCGTGCTGTGCAAGCGCCCGTGAGCCTCAACGCCAAAGGGGCAGACATCCTGCTCCGTGTCCTGCCCGCAGCTCCACCCTGGCCTGCGGTGCTGCACTCTGCGGTTCCTTAGCTGCACTGGCTGGATTGCGCCCAAGAGATCACTGTGCCCTCTGTGTGTGGGGAAAGATGTTGCATTCCTGTTGCTCACATTTTGTGCCCATGATCTTGAGGCGCCTTGGAAGTTGAGTGGACCTCCCAGCCAAAGGGGGCACACTCCGCTTCATGGTGAGCCTTACTTTCGTGCTTTGTTCTCATGCAAAATGCCCTGCCTGTGAAAGTTGACTGAATCCGGGTTCCTTGCTGCAGTATTGCAGGTTACCAGTGGAAAATAAGCCCGCACATTCCTTAAATTTAGAAATACACAATAATTTTTTCCACAAGGCACCAAAGACAATGAGTCAAAGTTACTAGTTTGCAGGATGTTCTTCCTGGATCACCGCTCCACATACTTCAGTAACCTGAAAGCACTGGAGGAAAGAACCAAATTTTCTTTTCAGTTTGCAAAACGCTTCTGCCCGGTCACTTGGTGGCAGTTCTTACTCCCCACAAATGGCCAAGCTGTTTATAAGATTTACTAAAGTTCTGTCCATCTGTCCATCCATCGAATGAAATTTCTCTCCCACACAATAGCCAAAGCCCTCTGTGTGTTCACAGCAATTGCAACATTGTCAGATAGAATGGATCATGCATCTTTTACTCCCAGTAATTGTCCTAGTTGAGTGGTCAAAGCATAGGCACAGCTTTTTGCGGCGAGACCGTAGCTTTCTGCTGCTGCTGTCTTTTTAGGAGCATTGCTATTAAGAATGGAACCGTCCTTAATTCTCACAAGCTGAAAACGGAAAGCAAGCAAGCAGCCGGTCCCTCAATGCCCTTCATTCTTAAAGTTATTCCAAGGTTGTTTTCCTTGCTGCCATCTCACCCGCACCCCCAGTGCATCTGGGAATATATTTAACAGGCTTCCATTTTCCTGAAACTTTCAGTATCAATTAATTTTTAACTTTTTAAAAAATTCATTTGCCGCCTCCGGTCTGTCCTTCCAGTGCAAGCCAGCTGAGGCAGCTGTTCAGGTGCTGATAAACCTACCTGCGGAGAGGTGGCTGAGCCCAGGGGCTCTGCATTACACAGGTGTCTGTCTGGCTCTATTTGTTCTGTTCCCAATCAGCAGGAGCGCAGGTTGGCTTAATTCCCTTTCTAATGCCCGGGGGAGCCGTGCGGCTGGAGTTTCCGTGTGGCCGCCGTCTGTGTGGCTCTCCGACCGCTCTCTATTAAGAGGAGATATTTTCCAACTGTACTGAGGATTTTCCCCTCTTTTGTTCCTTTCAGAGCATAATGTGGTAAATGCGGATCCCGTCCCCAGTGGTGGAGAACTCTTGGCACCTTTCAGGATGTTGATACAGTAGCAAATGAAAACGTCAAGGAGTGCCAAGTTGAAGAAGACAAAAAAGAGCAAGAGGAGCCCCTCGAAGCGATGGCTGCAGGTGAATGGTGTCCGGTAGCTTGGAGTCTGCGGGATGTGCCACATTGGATGGCACAATTGCCCCAGCACGAGCCCTCAAATGTTTCTGCAGTTAATCGGATTGTGGAATCGTCTGGAGATAAGCCACACTGATGTGTTGCTTTTTCTCTGCTCCTGTGCAAATGTCTTTATTTTGGTGCTAAACTGAAATTCATTCTAAATTCCAGAGGGTTAGTGTTGCCATGAAAATGACAAAGTGGCCCACAATATCCTAAAAACTACGGCATAAGCTTTGAGGGACTGCCGTCTGATGCAAGGGACAAAATGAGTCTGCTAGTCTTTAAGGAGCCTCAAGACTCTTTGTCATTCTCAGGTCATTATTCTTGCCAACATATCAACATCCTTGGGAATTTGTTTCCATAGGAACCTTTGCCCCTTATTGGATTAAGTTTCCACAGATTCTGTTCATTGAGTTTTTGTCTGTTGGCTTCTGTGCTGCAAATTTCCCCATGAATAATCAGGGCAGAATGACTGAGAGGAGATCCTGAGATACCTATGCTGCAAGAACTTAAAAGATTTTTCAAGTTGTCAGCTTACCATCCTGCCATGGCACTTATAAGCTGAGAATGTGCTTTCCTTCCTACAGCGGCCGATGGCTTGGGAAGCGTCGCATTAGATACCACGCAACTTAACATGTCAGTCACTGATCCAGCTGCCTGGGCAACGGCCATGAATAACCTGAGCATGGTCCCGGTGGGATTAGCTGGACAGCAGCTTGTGACGGGTGAGTTTTCTCCGAGATTTGTTGCACTGGCTTATGGGTTTTTGCAGAGCCCTGAGATAAATGCCTGGTGTTGTTTTCAGGAGTGCATTGTGTGTGTGTGCATGTTTAGGATGCATCCAGAGTATTTTTTCCAAAGGCATAGATTCCCTTTATTAATATGATGTAGCAGACATTAATCTCCTGGTTTTAAGAGGTATTTAATCCATTGTGCATCTTAAAGTTAGTGGAAGCAGACAGAATTCCTTGGGGAAATTTGAGTTTCACATCCATTAAATGATCTCGAAGACCTGTGCTGGATGCATCTGAAATACTCGTCTCCTAACATGTGCATTTAGAGTTTTTAAAAACCAGTTTCCTCCAGAGCAAATATTAACAAGCAGCAGCATGGGAAACCGGCCAGGAGCTTCTACACAGGGGTTGTTACGCTGACACAAGGAAGTACAACTAAAAATAAGCACTTAAACGACAATGCCAGTGAATCCTAGATAGATAATTTACAAACCATTTGTCAGCTGGTTTTCACTGAGACCTTGATAGCATCAGTACCCTCGTAGTCTTCCTGAGTTTGCTGCAGGAAACACCGAATGTGTAAAAGGGATGCTTAGCTTTCCCAACACACATCGGGTTCATGACAGGGATTTATTTCTCTCGCCTTCCCAGATGTTTGGCAATATGCGTCTCACTTTAGACTTTGGTTGCATTTTGATATTGGGCCAGGCTTAGTAGGCCAGTGAATGCATGAGCCAATACATGAAGTCCTCTCTTTGTGGGTACAGGAGACGGAACCTGGGATCATGACTAGCTGCACCTGAACAAACCAGGATTCATAGGCTAACTTTAAACCAGGATTGAAAGCTATTTTCTGATCCTGGCTTGTTAGTAACCTTAATCTCACATTTGACTCTTTTGACTACCCCTTCCTGCCTTATTTGGTCACACAGAGGGAGGAAGTGGAAGTGAATGGGATGGGCACATGCTGCTCATTCACACTGTGGTTCAACAAACCAGGATTCCTGGCTTCACCTGATGCCGGCTTTGAGTTCAATCCAACGTTAGCCCTGCTTAGAGGAGAACGGTTGAAATGAATGGGACTCAAGTGAATCATGATTAACTTAAATCCTATTCATTTTAGCAGGTCCCCTCTAAGAAGGACTAATGCTGGATGCAACTCTTTGGGCAGTATCCAGTGCTGTTGAGACCCACCGCTAGCGTGTCGGAGCACACTCCCAGAAACAGGCCGAAACGCTTGTCTCCAGAATGGAACCAGACAGTGGAACAAACATCTGCTCGCTCTGCTGACGTGTTATATGGTGGACACATGCACACATCATGCTAAACCATGGTTGCATGTGACATGCATGAGCATAAACCTTGCACAAATCGCCAGCTCATGTGCTCCCCACTCTTTTCTCCTGCATGAATGGGAGGAAGAATGAACTAGCATCCAGACTCGCTTTAGCAGATACCTGGTGTATTGTTACCTGAAGGAAAGGTTTAGATGATCTGAAGAGAAACCAGAGTACAAGAAACCAGGTTGTTACCTGACATTTTCTTTTAAAAGAGACCCTAGCCGGTGGCTTTTAAAGCTGACAAACACACCCTGTGTTGTTTAGCAGCCTTATTTAACAAGCTAGAGTTTACTTTAAAGCACAGGTCTTGGCTTGTACATCATGGCAAACTAGGAATCCACTAAAGGAGAGCCTGGATTATTTTGCTTCCAGGTTGCACGGGCAGTGGAGAAGTGAGGACAAAAAGTCGGCATATGTCTGGTTGTGTACATAACACTATATTACGGTTTAGCATGATGTGTGAGTATCGCCACAAAGTGATGTGGTGGTGCAAAAGCAGAGGACCTAAAAGGAAGGATTTTATTTCCTCGGGCTGCTTGTAAGAAAGAGTTGCTTTCACTGAGATAAGAAGGAGAGGTTCAGCTTTAATGGGCTCTTGTGGTCTGCAAAATGTTATCTGGGCCGGGCTGCCGCTCAGTGGCAGAACACGTGCTTGGCATGCCGCAAGTCTCACTTAAGGCGCCGGCATCTCCCGGTCAGAAGCCTCCTGGGCAGCAGAATCCTCGGGAGAGGGCCCTGCTGGAGCCTTGGGGAACCTGCCCCTTGGGGAACGGCTACTAAAGTAGACCAAACTGGGCTGGGGGCAGTGGAAACTTGCTTTGGATGGGCACCCCATAACAGGAACCCTTTCGTTGTTCGGTGCTGTCAAGTTGCCTCTGACTTCTGGCAACCCCATGCCTCCAGAGTCGCTGATCCCTGCTCGGCTCTTATAAATTCCAGGCTGCAGCTTCCTTCATGGAGTCGATCCGTCTCATAGTTGGCATTCTTTTTCTTCTTCTGCCTTCAGTTTTCCTTGGCATAGAAGCATAGAAACAGAGCTAGTCAGGAGGGGTCTCCCAGGCCATCTAGTCTGACCCCCGGCTCCAGCCAGCTCCACTCATAACATGCCCACCAAGTGCACATCCAGCCTGTCCTTGGACACCCTCCCCGATGGGGCCTCCACCACCTTCCATGGAAGCCCGTTCCACACCCTGGAAGTCCGAACCATCAGGAGGTGCTTCCTGGCATCCAAACGGAACCCTGGCGTGATTGTCTCCTCCAGGGAGTTTTGCCTTCCCGTGAAGGGAACAGAAAGCTACACAGGAGGGAAGAATGCTGAGTAGACCCTTGCTCTGAAAACCGGGATTCCTCTTGCACAAACCTTGCTCTGGAGTTTTCCATTGGTGTCTAGCAGCCGCACCGGCCACAGAGATTTTTGGGTGAGGCATAAGCATTGAGCAGCCCGTTGCATGGGAGGGTGAGTTCTGAAGAGCTGAGCTGGGCAGCCAGCAGTGTTTGTATTCCCAGTAATGGGAACAGAGATGTTGGGGAAGGAAATAGTTTGAAGGCCGATCAAGGACCTGCTGTAACCTTTATATTTAACTGCGCTCTTGATTGCTGTTACATTCAAGTTGCTGAGGATTTATTGAAGCAAAAGTGCCCCAAATAAAATTGGAGCACCGTTTCAGAACTCAAATAAGCACGGTGCATGTCAGATGTTGTATCTTACTCAGCGTCTAGTTATTTACACCCCCAGTGACTGACTCGGTAACAGTTTAAGGGCTCTGTTTTCCATGTGGCAATCCGGAAAGCAAGCCGAGAGCTACATAGTGATTTTTATATGCGTCTTATTCGAGAATTAATGTTTTGTGATATTGAACTTCCTGGCCATCCTGGGTCTGGGATTATTGCTGCTTAATTGTCGAAGATGGATTCCTTCACAGATTGGTCACGCAATGGTCTAGTTCTCCCTGAGGCAATAAATTGGTGTCGGGGCAGGAGCCCTTCAGACCTCCTTTGCGGCCTCACAAGATGGAATGCACTCCCTCTAGAAACCAGAGTTCCTCCAGCCTCACATTTCCAGTTAAAAAGCACTTAAAGTGGCTTGCAAACATGAAAATAATGGTATTAAGGATTTTTTTCAAACGCCCTTTAAATATGCAAACAAAAGCAGCAACTTAAACTCTAGAAAGGTAATGCAATGTTAAGACGAAGTTAAAGGAACAGGACACAGGACAGTTCTCACCCAGTCCATAAAAGAGAACGAATCGGGCCAATTTGCCTGGCAAGGGGACTCACGAGAGGAGAGCCTCATTCTTAGGATTCAGTGGATGGGTTGGGTCCAAGGAGCCCGGCTGCTAACTAGCCCAGCATTGTGGTCGAAACCAGCGCTTGGAACCCCAGTGTGTCTTGCAGATGCAGCCAGCTTCCGCAAGTGAGTCGCTTGGTGCGAGCCTTGTTTCCCTCCTGGAATTTAACGGTGTGCATCAGTCTGCGCTGCATCTGCCCCGGTCTGTTCGCACATGCAGCCAAACCATGGTTGGCCCTCCAGGAGCGAGTGGCGTACAGCTTCTTCCTGCGCCCTCCGTTATGTCCCCCTCCAAACTGTGCTTTGCGGTCCTCGTTTGGAAGGATAATGTGAGGCATGTTCTGGATGTCCCATTTTTATCTTTATTCCCAAGACTTATATACTACTTTTCATGTTGTAAATGAAGGCTGAAGGGCACCCAAGTGATGATTTGCAGTGCTTCTTTGGAACGGGACTGCAACCCTTTCCACCCAGAAGGAGTACCCAGCCAAACACGCAATGTTTTCAGTTCAGGGACGTTGCAGAAGCTTCTGCACAAGTCCCTTTTCCTCTCGCCGCCCCTGCACTTTCTCTTCTGCTTCTGTCCATTGGCCCTTCTCCCGTTGAATGAAAACAAGTCTTCTGGGCAGAGCATTTGTTTATGTTGACTTTGTAGTGCCGCTTCCCAGGCCTGGCAAGCGAATCCAAAGCAATATGCAAAACACGATGCGACCAGAGGTGAACAAATCATCAAAAACAGAAGGAAGGCCTCAACAAGGCAGCGCAGAGTCCAGATCGTTCGTCTTCTGTTGGGAATAAGAGAGTGCTCAGTCCCTCCGATGCCACCAGGAGTGGGCGGTCTTACCATTTTGTAGGAAAGAGTTCCAGGACGCCTCTGGCTTGGCAGAATCTGTATTATTTCGACCATTTTGTTGTTGATGGCGATGGTGATAATGCTACAAATGGGCACAGGTTGCAGGGTGACTAATTGAGGACACAACCCGTAACAGGTGCGCTGGGGAGCAGTTTCCGCCTGAACAGGCAGGCGCAGGGCTGTGCTGTGAGCCCCCTCTGCCCCCCTGCCGTCGTCCCTGTGCAGAGGTTTGGAAGCGACCTGCTCCTGATTAGAGGCCCAGTGCTCTTCCTAGATCACCTTAAATCTTAAATAATCTTAAATCTTAAAACATGAGCTAGATTTAAGATTTACCACCACATACCACCATGCCTAACCCTAACCGGAACCCCAGCCCTAACCCCAGCCCTGACCAATAATGAAAGTTAAAATTCCCAGGCCGTCCATCAAGATGCATCGGAAAGATTTCCACCCACCCACTGCGCTATGTCTAGGAATAATTATTTTGATCCACGCTGTTTCTTTCTTTCCTTGAGTGCACCTTTGGAAATTTTGGGCTCTTGCTGCTGGCTGTACAACCATTTTAATTTATAAATCTGAAACCCATAACTGAATAAGGCTGCTTAAAAGTGCTTCTCCTATACAATAGTTGGAATAGTTGATGCAGTCCCATAAAGGAGGCCGGTGTACCTGGCCTTGTCATACGGAGGCGGGACTGGGGCTGATGGTGGTACCTGGTCTCAGGTGAGTTAAAATTTGAGCAGGGAACTCCATGACTCACAAGACCTTGGTAGATCTGAGGGCAAAGCTAATTTCTGCGCTTTGTAACATTTTGCCAAATCTGTACCTGCCAAAAAGAATGCCTTGGGCAGCTTATACTCTAAAAAGAGTCTTTCTTGAAAAAACAGGCTTCTTAAAAAATGTTGTGCAAAGTCTAGTTTATTTTTCTATAGTGCTCTTGGGATATAGTTTGTATGGCTTTGATGTCTAATCAATTTTCAGTGCTGCTGGCCTTTTAATACCAGTTTAGATGTTATCTCTGTGCTATATAATTCCTTATTTCCTGGTGCTGTAAAATTGGATTCCTGATTTGAACAAATGTCAAGGTTTTATTTATAACCATGTTAACAATTGTGCAGAATTTCTTTTCCTTTTGTACACTTTGGGCGCTTTCTTCCCCCCTCTTGTGCGGGGGCGCACGCTGGGGCGGGGTGTGTGGCGAGGCGAGGCGAGGCGAGGGAGGCGCAGGCGGGGGCGGGCGCACGAGGTAGCGGCTTGCTCGCTCGGAGAGCGTTTGTTTTCTCCAAGCGAGCAAACCGGGGCGAGGTGTGCAGTGGCGGGCCGAAATGGTCATGGCGGGCCGGATCCAGCCCCTGGGCCATAGATTGAGGACCCACGATCCACACTTTTTGAATTCAGCTACGAGATATAAGTCAACATATGTGCGTTAATCTTAGGCGAGAACATATGGAGCGTAGGAGTTCATTTATACAGCTCTCTGAATTGTTAAAAGCTGATCCAATGTGTGATTATGATGGAAAATGAACTTTTTTGTTAATAGTTGCATTTTTTAGGAAAAGCGCTTGGGTGGCTGCACTGGCTTCGGGGGGCTCCAGTCCCAGCAATGGGCGTTTTCTGGGAGGAGCCATCACAGAAAACCGAATGAGCCGTCTTGTGAAATATTCCTTTAGGAGGAATGAAATGTCTCAACTGTGCACAGAGCAGGGCTTTGGTCCAATGGAGCTCTTCCAGTGATCAGTTCGTTATACTAGCTCCTACTGGATCTGTATGTGGTGTGGAGACCGGGGGTGGGCAAAGACCCCCAGAGCTGCAGCTGAGGCCACAGGCCGTGTGGTCTGCCATTCTGACGGCAGCGTGGCAGCAGGAAACGCCCTTGATTTTCATGTATTTATTTATTCATTTATTAAAAGCATTTCCATCCTGCCCTTTTCACCTGGTTCTCAGGATGGTGATACAACAATTAAGCATAGCATCAAATAACAGCTCATTTCAAAAGCAATCATTGGATCTAGAAATATTCAGAAAACAAAATGGTTTTGGCCTGCCGCCCCGTGCCTGGAGAGCATGTTCCAAAGCCGGGGCCGCCACAGAGAAGGCCCTTCCCCGGGGGGCCACTCTCCTGATCTCCTTCAGAGAGGGCTCCCAAAGCAGGACCTCCGACCCAGATCTTAGGGGGTGGGCAGGTATATATGGAAGGAGAAGAGTAAAAAATCTGATGAGCAGCAGCACGGACCTTCTGACGTCATCTGCCACCCCATCGGGATTTCCAGTTCCCCTGCGCTGAACTGGTGCCTTCGTGGTGCCTATCCGCATTGGCGGATAGTGGAGGAATGCCTTTGAATTTGCTCGGTGTGCCGCTGTGAGCCGTCTTTCTGTACCATGAAGTTGCAGCGGTGACGGCGCAGTGTGAGATGGGCAATGGAAAGCCAGGGTGCCCTGCAGAGGACCCGCTCCGAAGTCGAGACAGAAACTGCTGGAATTGGCGCGTTGTGAAAGGAAAGCTGAAACCCGCCTTAGGCTCAAGCATCAGCAAAACCCTCCCAAAGTCAGGAGCCCGAACGATCCCGGTGAAAACTATGGAGTTGGGTTTTTTTGGCGATAGGTGCCTACGGATTATCCACGTGGTTCCTTGCTCCCCACTGGAAAATGCCTGCCATCGATGGTTCAGAAGCAAATGCTGTCAAAGTTTGCCACAAACGGAGCCCGGGCGCATCTCATTGTTCGAACTCATACAACCCGTCTGCCACTAATTATGCTGTTTCCTGTATGTCTCATTCCAGTTGCAACAGTGTCATCTGAGCCCCTGTTTTGCCTTCCACTCCTTTGTATACAGGGTGTAATTGTGTCGGAACAAAAGAAGCCCTCCAAAGCATTTTTGACTTCGCGTGTAATCCGTTTACAATTACAGCTGCCCTTTGTTTGCCTGTCCTCGGAGTGTGGATCCACTCTGCGGAGCGGAGGAGAAGCTGGAATGAATGGCGTGGGTCATGGCATGCCCTTTAGTGTCTAACCCCATTAAAAACCAGTCCGATCTTTTCCCATAAGTGCTGATTCCCTAAGCGCTTTCCAAGATTTTTTTAAAGGGGGGGGGGGCACGCATGCACACGCATGTAATCCTATAGAAAGAATAAGCCAAAACTCCGGAGTAACAGTGGGCAGGACTGAAGGAATCTCGATAGGTACCCCTCAGGGCTTTGGACACGCCCGGTGGGATCGTCTTTTCTTCCTACTCAAAGCTTCAGAATCAACACGCCCTGCAGGCTCAGAAAAGTTTCTTCACGTTACATCTGGCCTGCTAGCTATCACAACAGCCTGTTGTTTGCAAAACAGATTGACAGGGGCTTAGAGTAGGAGCGCTGGAGGGCAGACGTGGGCTCCTGCACCCCCAGCCCAGAGGAGAATTCCACGAACGTGGCAAGCCAGGAGAACCACTGGCTGGTGGCTCACTCTGTTCCCTGGCGCGGGGAGAAGAGCCAAGCGGATGCGGGACTCGCCAGAGAAGAGGAAAGGGGCTCTCATGGATGGGTAGCCGGTTCAGGGGATCCCCTTTTGAAGCGGGTCACTGTTTTGTTTGTGCATCTGCTTTAATTACCATAGACACGTAGGGTGATGACAGCTCCAGGCCCCTGGGGGTCTTTGGGCAAGGCATCCTCATCCTGGCGGATTAGTCTGATTTCTAAATTGCTTGTGAACAAGTTAAAATGTGGTGTCACCCCACAGACACCTGGGGATCCCACTGTGTACACCAGGCATGTCTGGAAAAACGCCCCTCTTTATTCCTGAGTCTTTAATCACTTACCGGTCCATAAAAGGAGCATCCCATCATTTCTAAGTTTGCTCCGGCGTTTGGTGACAGTAGTGCATGTAGACACCTGTCTGAACCTGCTTGAGGTGTCCTCAAGGAAACCGGAACGCTGGTGAGGTGGGAGTTAGACTGGCACAAGCCTTGTCGATTTCTTTTGGACGAGACCTGTCTTTCCGTATGCTCCATAATTTTATTTCTCGTCATGTTCTCCAGCCCTATACCCAGAACACCCATTAAATTATCTGGTTTGCAATTTCCTGGGTGAGACAGGCACCTTCCAGTCTCCTTGCACAGAGGCCAACTTGGGGACATGTTCCATATTTTTATTAGAAGAACAGCCATTTCACATTTGAGCTCTTTAAGATCTTTCAGATAGATGCTCTCTGGACCTGGCATTTTATTTGTTTTCAGTTTGCCAGGAAAATCTAGCACTTCATCTGCTCTGAAGTCCTCCCATGATTCTTTCTTCACATGCTGAGTTTAACTCCCTGGTGATGTTTCCAGTTCTTACCTATTTAAATCAAGGGCATGGAGTCGACGTCTTCTAGCGTGAATGGAAACTGAGTTGCAAATTGATTGCAGATTTTGTTATTGCAAATATATTTTAAATGATTCTGTGATTCCTCATCTTGCTAATCTACAAGGTATTTTCCGTCTTTTCCATACTGAAATCAATGAGATGTAATAATGGAGATCAGTTTAGAATTGTCAGGCAGTATTCTAAGGAAAAGATTTCTTGCCAGAGTTGGTAAAATATATATATATTTAAAAGGATTTCCGATAAGGAAGCACTTATGCCAGTATGTCTATTTATACTCCATACATTCATAAATTCTTTAATTCTTCCCTTGGTGCCTGATTACCTGTCCCTTTTTGCAGTGGCTTGCGGCTCAGCTTATTTGTGATTACCCGCTTCTGCACCAGTGTGCTGTTTGGTACTCATTCCATGGAGGGGGGCGCTTGCAAGGCAGTGAGCCCCGGGTGAAAATGTAGGAGCGCATGCGGAAATGCACGCAAGGGGTTGTGAAACCCCGTCTTGGCAGGTCCACGACCTCCCCCTACCAGTTGCTAGCTCTTTCCCTGCCTCCAGATGGCCGTTCCGGCCAACCCAGCTCCAAAGAGTCCACTGCTCACACATTTTCCACCTAGTTTGTAGAAACAGCGGGAGTCCACCGGCCGGCTTGATCGCACACGGGCAGCAGGATCTGGCTGGAGTTCCAGGACAGCCCTTGGAGAGACGTTCTTTGAATATCAGCCCTGGCTTTGCTGCCTTAGGTTAATTGCTCCTCAAGTTATTCAGGAACATCGTGGCTTTTAACTTCTGCCTCCTGCCTGTAAAAACACGATCCTTTCCTCACCTTCCGCTAGCGCATGCCTTGTTGGGCGTGGAGTCTGGTTGTGTATGTGCCACACTGACACTTGTGTTAGTGGAAGAAGTGGAAGTTGACCCTGCATTGTTGGGTGCATCCAAGAAAGCAGGTTCGATTTGACAAGCGCGCCATCAATTGCAGGAGGAAGCCGGAGTGACAAGAGTGTCCCCTGAGCGCGACAAGTGTTCCTGCCCACAAGGAGAAGCCCCTTGCTGAGATAGCATTCCTTGCGTCCACAAGTGGAACTGGGATGCAAACCGAAACAGTCTGAGATACCCCAATTAACTTGTTTGAATGCTGGTTTACAAAAGGCATGGACTTTACAAGTATGAATTAAACATCCTGGGTTATCACAGGTAGGTGTGATTTACTTCACACTGAATCTTCTCAAGGAAATGTACTAATTGCTTCCTCAACACACACAAATGGTTTCCTTTCCAGCAGCCCAAATGTACTAAAAACTACTCAAAGCCTGAATGTATTATATTCCGACACATTTCTTATAAATAGCTGCCCAGTCCCTGAGATTATGTTCAGTAGTCCTTCTCCAGGGGCCTCACCAAAGGCAGGGAGCTTGGTGGGTCCTTTTCTGCTGTGGCACCCCGGTTGTGGAATAAGCTTCCCAGGAGGCTTGCCTGGTCACTGGATTGTGCTCTTTCTGGCACCATATGGAGGCACCTAGATTTTCCCATGCATTTTAGGCTTTTGTATTCTGTTTTAAATTCTGTGTTGAAAAAAAACCCCTAGCATTGGCCGCATCTGGGCTTTCTTTTTACCCCATGCAAAAGTATCTCAGGCAAGGAAAATGCTGCACGTGAAATGCCCTTTTCTGGCTCATTTCCTTTAAGAATGGCTTTCATGTCTCTGCACGGACAGATGATTTAAGAAGCTACGTATACTCAGCACTAGTCAGACCTCACCTGGAGTCTCTGTTTAAGGAAGGCACAGAAGAGCTAGAAAGGGCACAGAGGAGGGCAACAAGGATGACTTCAGGGACTGTCCCGCAAGAGAACTGGGTACGTTCAGCCCCAGGAGGAGGAGACTCAGGGGTGACAGAGTGGCGCTGTACAAATACCCCACAGGCGGCCACAGAAAGGGAGGAGGAGCCTTGCTCTCATTCATCCCGGAGTGCAGGACGTGGAAGTTAAAAGAAACCACATTTGGACTAGACACCAAGAAGAATTTTCTCATGTACGACAAGGGAGCTGATCACCTGGGGAGACTGTGGGCTCTCCCTCAGCAGAGGCATCCAGACAGTGTCTGGACAGTCATCCGAATGCAGTGGTGCAAACCGGTGTCCTGCAACAGCAGGGGGCTGGACCTGATGGCCTTCTGGGCCCTTCCAGCTCTGCTCTTCTAGGATTCTGTGCCTCCATACCAATAACATCTGCAAAAAATGCTTAACCTATGGACTTTTACTCTGCATAGCAATAGTGCCATTGCCCTTTTAGAAAGGTTTGCCATTTAGATGTTATTATTTTTAGGGTTCTATCGTGCTATTTAAAGTAGTATTTTATTTATATTTCTTTCTTTCAAACTCTAGTATTCCTAAAGGGGAAAAAACCTCTTCTATTTTAAGTTACGAAGGACACCATCCTACCACCCTTTTCCCAGTGCATGGAAGCATCTAACCATGGGCTCACCTTCATGAGGACTAGCCACCCTGCCCCTTGGGCGCTGATTTTTTATCTAGACAGTGTGTTTGGCCATCTGGGTAAAGCCCCATGCAGGGGGAGCGAAGGAGGCCGGGCTCAATGTCAGGGTGCCATTTGGGCGTCATAGATCTCAAAGCCAGAGCCCTGAAAAAGCCCCCCCTCCCCCCCAGAGCCTGTGGGACAAGCAAACTGTACTCTCTGAAATGAAAAGAAAGCCTTCCTTCTGCAACATGCGCTTTGTTGTATCTGATTAAAAACAAATAAAGAAGTCAAACTTATATAACAGCATAAATAGGGAAACCCGTTTAGTCTATCCGAGGCACAAGGGCATTTTGTGCCCTTTTGCTTGTATGTTTGGTTTGAACATATATTTAGCTTAAGTGAAGCTTCTCTGACTTAATTTGTTTTAGTTCTTATTTTTATTTTTAACTGTCTCATTATAGCTTATGAAATCACATTATTAAAATCATTGTCAAAGTGAATTTCATAGAAAAGTTTCAGAGCCTAGGAATACCATTAATAGGGGTTTTAATATTAAATTATCACCCATTATATATTGCTGCCATGCAAACGAAACAGCAGGTCTGAAGGCTGCCAAACATTAGAAAAAAGAGGAACATTCTAGCAGCAAAATATTCAGAGATCATAGATTGTAGGAAAACTAAAGAACCCTTTTGTATGACTTACATTTAAATATAGCTAACATATAAGCAACGGAGTTGGATTTAACACTAATTGACAAAGAGCTAAACTTATTTTAAACCGAGCATTTCAGCTGTATGCTTATAAAAGAAAAGATTTCCATTTGTGAAGCATGAATAATGAAATCATTCTTTGTCAGAATGTCAGACTGCTGCATTTTAAAGAGGTAATTTCTCTCTGCTCTACGGTTACTTTTAAATCCCATTGAAGATCGAAGAACACACTGGGAGTGAGTAATCTCTTTCTTTTGTAGATATTTATCAGTTTTCTAAGTCTGTGCGAAGAGAAACTTGCTTATTTTGTGTGTGAAGAAGAGATTATTATGCCCATTCTATGAAGTTTCTTAATAACAAGTTTATGACGTTTATTAAGGTTTTTCTGCGGACCATTCCTTGCTGGCATAAATGGGACCGTGGGTTGGTCTCCTCGCTTCCCCTCTGCAGCTCACTTCCCTCAAAATGCTTTGCTCACCCTCTGCGTTCTTCCCGCAGGGGAAAACCATGGATTTCTCCGTCCAAGTTGCTGGGGCTGGCGGTGCATCGACTCCCCCCCTCTTTGCAGCTTGTCTCCAAATTTGGCTGTGGAGAGTCACTTGCCAGATGCCCACCCATCGCCGTTGCCGCGGTACTGCCAGCGCTTGTCCCAGCCAGAGGCCAGCAGGGACTAGAAGGCGTGTTTGGCCAGGTTGGCATGAGAGAGACCTCGCTCCGGCCGGGAGCCTATGGCCAAAGGAGGGCTAGCGCTCGGGGCGTGTGAGGAACCTGCTCTGGAGGTGGGCATCCGCCGCATCCCCCGGCTCGCCTCCCAGGGCCTCAGCCCCCTGCTTCATGTCTGCGAGCCCAGCGTCCCAGGAGTGCAGAACGTGCTGGTGCCAGCGCCTATCAGGAATCGGGCCCGTGCAAACCGCCTGAGCGTCTGCCTCCTTCTGGTCGTGGGACCCGTGCGCTTGGCGTGCATGTGTTGCGAGGGGGGTGCCGGGCTCACACCTGGAGTTCCACGGGGCTCCCAGGGGCCTTCCGGGGCTCCCCGTGAAAGGGACACTGGAGAGCTGCTTTCTCCCAACAATAGTCTTCCTGCGGAACCTGAATTCCCTTCTTGCAGCCCAGGCGATACAAGGTGTGTAACTGGACTTCGTATTTCAGGGATTTCCGTACCAACTTTCTGAAACTTACTGAGGTGATGCCTGCATTTTTCTTGAAGGGGGGTGGACCCGGATTGTGCCCAATTTATATTTTGTCTGTTACGAAGAATGCACTTTCGAACAACTAATTGGATTAGGGGACCTTAAAGGAGTGCACCCCAAGTGCAGGAAGCGCTTGTAACTGTTTGCTTAGAAGGCTGCCCAGCAAAGAGGGAGAGCTTTTGCTTTTAAACTTGAACACAGAAGCTTCTGGCAGCTTGGGAAGTGATGTAACAGCAGAAAAAACAGGCTGGAGGCAAATGGGCCACCCATAGCTGCTTCGAACTTAAGAAAGAGACCAATCCCAGCACAAACCAATTTAGAGAAAACTCTGATTTTTCTGGGCAGCAGTGCAAGTTAGTCATGATGCTTGGAGGGCGATCCACTATTTCTTGGGTATGAATATGCAGCAGAAGCAGCATATTCTTAATATTAATTTGGGGCCGCATCACTTCAGAGCCTCATGAATAACCAGTAATTTCTTACTGATCCAGAAGGAGTCTGGACAGAACAACAGGATCTCTCCTTAAACCTCTTTTCCTAAAGGCCCTGTGGAATACAGAGTCTGCCTCATGGCAGTCCAAAGGGGTGTTACTGTTTGCCACCAGCAGTAGCATTTTCCTTGACTTTTCCCTCTCTCTGCTGTGTCAGGAGCTCTTCCACCATCAAAAGTGTACTGGAAAAACTGATTTGAGGGAGTGCGGAAAACTGCTGTCACTGAATCACGCATTAATATTGTGTTTATTTATTTTATGTAAGCCGTCTCGAGGCTACGCGATGGGACAGCATGCAACAATTCTAAACAAACAAATAAATATAAAAAAATAACATGAAGGCCTTTATGCCGTTGGGATTCAGCGGGCGCCTTCATCTGGAAAGACATGCACATACACCGTCGAGCCGACACGAGGGCAACTCTGGCTGCGTGGATGTGGGGTCGGGTCGGGGCTGGGGCCCCTCCTGCCCCTGAAGCTCCCTGGGCCCCTGCCTCTCGGGCCGAGCTGCCTCAGGAGGGTTGCTGCAAAGGCGCATGGCGAGGCCACGTGTGCCACTCCTGGAGGGCGAGCGGCTGCATGCGCCCCACATCGCAAGCCGCCCTTGCCTTGCCGGGCAGTGTCCGTGCCTGCCCCCTGCGTTTCCCTGGATTTTTAGGAAGGCGTTGCTTTCTCCCCTCTAAATGTGTATCCCCATCAAGGAGTGGCTTCCCACCACTGTAGCTGGAGCTGCTCACTTGCACCTTGCTCTTAATGGCGAGCCAAGATCCCTTCGCCCCTCGCACGCGCCCAGTTCAGACCCCGTCGGCGTATTTGCGGCTGGGCTGTTTGTCCTGCTTCCAGCTCCTTTATACCGACTCTTCCATTTTCTTTATTGCACGTTGAGAAGTAATGGCCTTTCTGAAAGATACCACGTGGGCTTCCCCGAGCTCATCTGATGCCGGAATTTAGGATCCATGCCAAGCAGACTTTGCCTGCCTAGAAGCTCCTAGTCTGTTACTGGCATGGCGTGGGGTTTGTTTGGCTCCTTCAAGGCCTGCTTTTCTTCCATTTATGAGTTCTGATCCAGCTACCAGCCCCTCGATTTTACACGCTATCGTTAAATATTCTCGAGCTGTTAGCCAAAAGCACTACGACAAACTTGTGGGAATGCCCATGAGGAACTCGGCACTGCTGCTGAATAGTTGATGGTATCAAATAGCAGCCAACTTCTGCTAACAAAGGGATGGCGCTTTCAAAATCGGTTATTGTGTTGCACAAAGCAGAAAAGTCCCCACTTTTTGCACTCCCAATCCTAAAGAAAGAAGCTTACAGAGTTGGCTTTGCAGTCTTCTGAAACATCTGCTGTTTATATTTCATAGTCTTGTGATTTTTGGTGCTGCAGAGCAGGCATCTGTTTCATCTGTGTGTGCATGCGTGCTTGTGTAAGGCAGAGATTCTGATGCAAATCTGTGATGTTGGTAGGAATGGATTGGCCTAAAAGGCAAAGTCAAGCTGCAGGACCCATGGACTGCATCGCCCTGGGGCGTTCTCATCACCGAATGGCCTTCCATGCCACCAAGTAACTCCCTTCATTAATCCGCTTCAGGGCCGAGCGTGAGGCAAGGCTGTGAGCAGAGACGTGTGGGGCAAGAGCTCCACCACTCGCAGGCGCAAGGCCACATCCCCGTCCACACTGGCCCCACGGAACATTGGCTGCTCCGGGGGCGAGTGCCGGGGGTGGAGCTGGAGGTGGATGGGCCGCTCACGTGGGCTGGGGTGGGTGCGCTCGGCCAGCAGCATCTGAGCTGTCTAGTGGCTGAGGGCTGAAAGGGCTGGATTTCCACTTCAGGTTCCTCCCGCAGGCATGCAGGACTAGTCCGGAGCGTGCCGCAGGCCTCCTCCCCACACCCCTTCCACACGTTCACCTTGCATGACCTTTGCACAGGGTGGATGGGTGCACAAAGAGAGGTCTTGCTCGCCTTTGAGATATGCGCAGGGCATGGATTCTCCACTGCCAGGAGGGAGCCCCGATGGAGCTGCCCCCCATCACCACGGCTGGTGACGATGCCCCATGCGGCCCCTTGAACCTCAGCTCAGGGGCACACGGGGAGAAAGAGCGGGCGCCTTTGCCAGTCTGGGTGCAAATCAGCCGCACAGAGCAAATATGGGGAAAGGTGGGGCTAAGGAGGTGGCGAGGTGTCTTGAGCCCCCCTCCGCCAACCCGATCGCAGCCCCTTGCTATAGGAGAGGGACAAGGACTTGGGCCGACACCCCCTTGTCCAGCTCTGCCCTGCTCGGGGTCACCCTGTGCCGGTGCATCCACCCCGGGAGGTGTTGGGTATCTGGAGAGCTTTTCTGTATCCCGCGGTTCAGCATCACTGAGATTCCACCTTTGCCAGCCTGGCACTCATCCTGCATCCTGTGGAACCACTGCAGATTCCTGCAGGAGCAGATCCTCTGCACGTTGGCTGGGTCTGCACGATCGCCGGGAGAGGGCACCGCTACTTCCCTTCCCTGCCCCTTGCATGCCACTCGCGCGCCCGTTGGCCTCGGCACAGTCGGAAGCCTGACGAGCTTCTGCAAGAGAGACCGAGCCCCGTGTTTGTGTTCTGTCGTTACAGATTCCATCTGTGTGCGGAGCTTTGATCCGAGCCTCGGCATGATGGCGGGAATCACCCCGCTGAACCCCATGCTGCCGGGCATGGGGTTGGTTCCGCAGCTCTCGGCGACTGACGTCCCCGTCACCAAAGAAATAATTCACTGTAAGAGCGGCACACTTTTTCCTCCGAACCCAAGTAAGTGGGGCTGATGGATTTGGCTTAATTCAGGTCAATTCACCAGACCAGGTTCAGGGTAACAAAGGCTGCTATTTAGCCGGTCACCTAAAACTTCCACAGGGAAAATTATCCCACACTTTTAATATGGGGCAGAGATGGTGGGGAAGCCCCGGCTCATGGTTTGGCAATTCCTCCAGAGAATTTCAAGATGCCTTTTGGCTTTACCGCTGGACTCCGCGCCACACGTCTAACAGCTGGAGTGGGTAGGAATTCCGATAAATGTGCACGCGCCGTCGTTCGGTTGCAGGCTGAAACACCGGGAAAAGGGCGATGCGAGATGACCTGGTAGCACCAGAAAGCAATTGGGTGCGCAGTGTAATGATCTTTGCAGTTGCAAAAATGATCCATCCCGGCTTGTAGTGACTTCATGTAAGAATGCGCAGGCTGGTTCGGAGGGGAAAAACCGCGCATCCTTCCATGAGGTGCAGCTTGCACAAGAATGGCGTTGCTCTGCGCTTTGCAACCATGCAGCTGCCGTACCAGCCGGGCTAGTGCGGCCTGGTTCCGGCAAGGCAGCCCTGAGTGTCCATGAGGTTTATGGGGGTGCAGCATGCACTTTGGGTGGTCTGTTGTCCCACAGGAGCTGCCCAAAATCCAAAGCGCCACTGCAGCCTTGTCCAGTAGCTTGGCTGTGTCTGGTGTGGATTTATTTCACATTTCATCTTTGAATATCGGGCCCCTGTGGCGTACCACAAGCTGTACAGGCCATTTCAAAAGCACCTTCTCCTTGTTCGAGAAACCCGCATGCAAAGGGTCTGGGATACTGAACTCTTGGTCAGGTCTTTGGATCTGGCCACAGAGGGTAAATGGATCTTGGGTTGGCTGCATTTGTAGGGACGGGGCCAATCCCAAGAAATGCTCGCATCCTAGCAAATTGCCAGAGAAGCTCACCCACCCGATGGCTTGGGCAGCACTTCAGGGCGTACAACTTCATAAACATTTTAATACCTTTTGCCTGTTGACTTGAGTTCTTTGTGGTTCTCCTGGGTTCAATAATAAAATATCTTGACGGGTTGCAGCTGATGCAGCAATTACTACTGACAATAATGTTTTAATGGCCCTGGTGGCAACATCTGTGTGTTAGCTGATTCATATTTTCAATAACAAATGACACTTTAATTCATTGGGTTGGATCCAGATGCTTAATGGTGCATAGAGTAGATCCATAGCAATCAATGAGATTTAAGTCAATCATAGCATGGAAGTGTCCCGTGGGCGAGCAGTGCGGAGGCGAGAAGTCCGGCTTGAGAAGCACCGTTCTCTCTGAAGCCCTCTGGGTGCTTCTCAGCGGGCAGGTGGCTGGAGAGGCCCTCTGGAGCACCTTCTTTGGCGAGCAATGCAGCTGCTGCTCAGCCAGCTCTTCCGTATCGTATGGACACCTCAGCCTGCTTGGTTGGTGGGCCGGCCCTCCTGGGAACAGCCAAGAAAGGGGCTCTGATACTGGGGGGGAAAGCCCAAGTTTGGAGCTCTGTCTACAGCCCTGGAGAGTTTTCCCCTGTGTGAGGGCTAGTGGATTGTTCTCTGTGTCTCTGTCCAACCCACAGTATTTCCTAAGTCCTGCAAAGGCTGCATCGGCTTGCCTGTACCTCATTATTCAGTTTTATGCTTTTATTAAATTATTTGATTTTCATTAATTTTATTTAATGCTGTATTTTATGGCTGAAGTGACTTATCCTGATGAACAGCACAGAGATTCTTGAACTGAGCTTCTGTGTTCCTCTTAGATCTTCCACCACCGTCAACAAGAGAGAGGCCTCCAGGGTGTAAAACTGTGTTTGTTGGAGGATTGCCTGAAAACGCTACCGAAGAAATTATTCAGGAAGTCTTTGAGCAGTGTGGGGACATCACAGCGATTCGGAAGAGCAAGAAGAATTTTTGCCATATTCGTTTTGCAGAAGAGTTCATGGTTGATAAAGCAATTTACCTTTCTGGTACTTATCAAAACCTTCCATGGGGTTTTCACTGCTTTTAATTGATATTTTGTGATGTGAATGTGTTCATGTTGCAGCAAGTGAGTTTTATTTCGGGAGCTTGGGGCAGAGACTGCAAGGGGAGAGTTATCATGCTTGTCCTGCGTCATCAAGACTTTGGCTTTTCCTGGAGCCTGAATGCTTCAGTGCAACTTCTAGTTGCCCTGGATAATTTGGTAGAGAACCCAATGTACTACCAGGAAACCATTGCCTCTTATGGGTTTTTTAATACAGGATACTGAACCTGCTGAGTCAAGATACATGATTTTGGTATCATTATCTTGCACCACATTCTGCCTAAGCAGTCAGTCCAGATCAGAACCATCTGCTTTAATGAAAATGATTTGTTTATTGTGCTTGTTTAACTGGCACGCATTAGAGTTCCCGCATGAGTCAGAAGTTCAACATGCTAACAGGTCCTGCATTTGTACCTACAAAGTCCACTGAACTGGGAAGATACAAAGCTGATTTGCCTTGAGTTGAGACATCAGCCATTCTGCCCCAGTTTTGCCTCCACTGACCTGCTGGGATCCCCCGCGGTGCTCTTTAAGGCAGGATGACTCAGCATTGGACTTCTGAATCCCGCGGGAGGCAGAGTGGTCGCCCACGTGGCCAGCGTAAGTCAGGGGCAAACTGGGATGGTTGCAGCAAGCTTCGAGCAGGCCAGGATCCCGCACCAACCCAGGCCCTGAGCCCCCTGAGAAGACGCGGGGCCGGGGAGCGTTGCTGCAGCCGGCCAGTGGCGCAGGCGGCCCTGCATCCGGAAGGGGGTGTGCAGCGCCACTGCGCCCTGGAGGCCGGCCTGCGTGAGAAGCGGCCGGACCATGTGGTGTGGCTTGGGCACATGCTGGTTGGAGGGTTTCCTTCAGCCGCATCTCTGGTGGCTTTGGCGGTGTCTTCCAGGGCTTTGTGGTAGGTCTGAGAAAGACTCATCCCTCAGGAAGCAAAGTGTCCTTCTGCAGAGAGAGGACTGGGCTTCTGTGTCCCAGGGTGGCTCTTCCGCTAGGGAAGGACGAGGCGGCTCCTGTGCAGACGTCTTCCTGCAGTCCTCTGGCGAGTTTTCAGAGATTGGTTCGGAGCAGGGGTTCTCCTTGAGGCGGCAAGTGAGAGAGGGCATCTGTGGACACGTCCTGTGTTAAAAGCCTGCCACACACGCACAAAAGCACGGCCAGGCCGAAGCCTGCCAACAGACAGCTTACCATGCACATGAGCACTCAAGCAATGGCATGGCCCCCTTCCTGCTAGCCTCACGTAGAGGCCTTCCAAGTCTCTTCTCTCTCATGTCCATTGTTCTGCTCTGCATATAAACCAGGCCTTACTGTGGAATCAGGAGGAAGAACCGACTGTACGTTGCTCTAGCCCACCCTTTCCTCCAAGTCTTAAACAGTAACGATCGCTTTCCATCCATGGGATCTTCCTAGCCTGGACTCTGCGAGGTCGCGTAGCAGACGTTGCGGCCCTGACTGCATTCCAGCATGCAGGGGCCCTGCTGAGCGTTAGGGAGATGCGTTGTTTCAATTACGCTGAACTACTGTTTTTCCTAGATGGTCTTTATTATGTTTTCAAACATAAAACTTTCTGAAATGGCAATGGAAGAGTATAATTTTTGGAACCTATAATAGACAAGAGACATAAAAATAGAATCCATAATTTATTGCAGCTACAGTATTCATGTCACACATCCTGTTGTCGCTAACAGAAGAAAGGTAAATAACTTCCCAGTCCTAGAATGCGCTGCTGTTGGAAAGTCTGACATGCTTCACTGAAGATGGTGCGTCGACTGGTACAAGGGTTGGTGTCCCACTTCCATCTGCTCCACCCGCTTGCCAATTCCCACTGGTGTATTTGTGAAAGGTCTCTTCAGAGGACCAAGGAGGTGACGGGTGTTTTCTCTCCTCCTCTTGCTTCTCTTACCAGACGGGCGTGTGTGAAGGTGCACTTTCCCACCTCCGTGGAAGGCCCGTAAGAAGACGGGTCCTGCTGATCCAGGTTGCTGTCTGATAGGCCTGCAGGCAGGTGGACGGGATGGTCCCACACCTGGTTTAAAGCTTCTTTTGGCTGCAGCGAGAAGCAGGAATGCTTTTTCATTCACACAAAAGTTCACTAACGGAGCATGCCCTGGGATAGTTTAGAGCAGAGACGCTTCTTCGGCAGGGATGCCAATGTGGGAAGGTCTCCCTGGAGGTAGAAAGTAGGAATATCAGTACTTCAGAGCATCATAAAATAGATCCCAAATGGGTTTGAATTTCTGGCACCATATTCTAGTTGACTTAGTCACGTTGGAAAGGTGTGTGCATCTTTTGGAGATGTGTTAAGACCTTTGAGTTTGGGCGTGTTTTTGGAGGTCAAAGTAAGTTGATAGTATTTTGGAGTTACTGGCAGATAGTTACTTGGAGAAAAGTGCCGTATTTTAGTGTTCGCCTCTTGGTCGGTTATATTTGCACAAATAGATGCTGAAGGTTTCTTTGCACTGCTGCCACATCGGGTGAGACTCTGGAGGTACTGGGCTGAAAATGGAAATGAATACATGGAAATAAATCGCTCTGAAATTTCTGAATTTAGAGCCCAATGGACTGGGGAAAGATCACTAATCATAGAAGACGCATTCAGGCCTATTGGCATGAAAGTAAATCCAGAGAAAGTCCTTCTTTAAAGCTCTTAAGAAAAAAAGTAATGTAGATGCCTCAAGCCTTAAGGTTCTTCATTTTATTTAAGAGCAAATTCTCCAAAGCATCCTTTTAAAATACTATCAAATACTGTAAAACTCAGTCCCAAACATGTGACGTCACTGTCCTTCTGGCTCAAGTGAAGGAATGTGCATTTTTAAAATGTCGATAGGTATTAAAACCAGGTTCTTGTTTGGATAAAATAATGGAGCAGCAGGTGTGCATTGACATGGTGGTAGATTGAATGCAGTTCTATAATGGCAAAATACAATGTATGTTTACACAGGAAAAAAACGAGCAATTCCCAGGCAGTAAAATGCCCCTTTTCTGTCTGCAGAGGTGCACGGTTTTGCCCTCCAAGTGTTAACACGAAGAAAAGAGGAAGAGCTGCCATGTTTTTGCTTTTTTATTTTCAGGTTATCGCATGAGATTAGGATCTAGCACAGACAAAAAGGATTCTGGTCGCCTTCATGTCGATTTTGCTCAGGCGAGGGATGACTTTTATGAATGGGAGTGCAAGCAGCGGATGCTGGCCAGGGAGGAGCGTCACCGACGCAAGATGGAAGAAGATCGGATGCGGCCTCCGTCTCCGCCAGCGATCATGCATTATTCGGAACATGAAGCGACTTTGCTGGCTGAAAAATTGAAAGGTAATGGAATATTTACCGGCTCACTTTGCTCTCAGAACATTGATAAACCCACGACACTGTCCCAAAGGGCTTATTGGTATTTCGCATTGATAAGCAACCAGAGCAGCCTCGCCCTTCCTTTCCTTTCTGGTCCACAGCTAAGCAGCTGATTGGGTTTGAAGCGCATGAAACGTTGGGTGCCTGCTGGGCTCCTCATTTTTTAGCTTCCGCAAATTCTTTTGAAACATGCCAGGAAGCCGAGTGGGAGGGAGCCTCTCACGGGTCCTTGGCCTCATGTGTCAGCATGCGCCACCCCGTGCCAGGGCCGTGTAGCCTCGGGTGCTTGAGCGGGGCGGCGATGCAGTCCAGGCCCCTGCTTGGGCAGCGGAATGCCCTGACCGCCGTGCGGCACCACAGCACCACTGTGGGGAGGGGCACGGACGGAAGCCGGATTCGGCCGAATGGCCAGCAGACCCTCCGGATGTGGGTGGGGGTGGGGATTTGGGCTCTGTCGCAGGGAGCAGAGTGCCACGGCTTAGCTGCGTGTTGACGGACTACTGCTGTCTTCTCAGAGCGCTTGGCCAAGTTGTTGCCTTGTCCAGCAGCCACAGGGGGCAGGCAGCGCCTCTGGAAAGCACACGGGGGGTGGGGTGGAAGCCCTGTCCCCCCCCCCCCCATGACCCATCTCAAGGCCCTGCCATTCAGTAACATGCCGCTTCCTCCTGCAGAGGGAGGTGGCTGCTAGGGCCACGTCCCCCGTGTGCTGGGCACGTGTCCTGTGAATTCGCCTGATCTTTTTAAAGAGCCATGGAAGCTTGTGAGCACCGCCTCGATCTGGGGGTGTGAATTCCTAGAATGGGACAGTAGAGCTGGGCTCTAAGGCCATCGAGTCCAGCCCCCTGCTCAGTGCAGAACTCCTGCGAAGGAATTCCTGCCAGAAGGCCACGCAGCTGCCTCCTGAAGGCCTCCAGTGTGGGAGAGCCCACCGCGTCCCTGGTCGTGGGTTCCGTCGTCATACGGCCCCAACCATCAGGAGGTTCTCCTGATGTCCACCTGGCCTCCTGTATCACGAGCCCATTATTCCATATCCTGCACTCCGGCACGACTGAGAAGAGATTCTGCCCTTCCTCTCTTCCATACTTTTCTTCCCAGTATTTCCTTTTAGTATGCCAAACCTGCATCTGATCAATTGCACCAGAATCAACAAGATCCACATTTTTTGGTAACGGTGGGTGTTTCCTCTTAGCTCGATTCAGACCTGAGTCAGCAATTACAAGCATCACTGGAAAACACTAAATATGTTTAAGACTGTAGATTGACTCATAATGTTGGTGACATGGTATCTTACCGCCTTTACAAAAATTGATTTTTCTCCTCTAGCCTTGAACACTAATCATAGCTCAGACAGAACTAGCCAAACAGGCCTGATGTGGGTCTTAAGCCTCCAAGAAGCCATGGGCAACACTGAAAGCTCAAACTTGAGCTCTAACTACGGCTTCTGAAAAGGCTTTCCACTCCACTGTTAGGAACTCTCTTCCCGTCTGATTCTTCACAACCCTTTTCACTTGCAATGAGGCCACGTGCTCTGCGGGAGCGCATCTCTCTGTCTTGATCTCAGTGCAGATATACGTGGATGGAGACGTCGATCTGGAGGGAGGTGGAGCAGGCAGAGCTGGCCCCGGGCTGGCAGTCTGAGTGGCATGAAAGCAAGGCTTTGCCTCCATCCCCAGCAACTGGACGAGGGAGGAGTGCTTGTTCCTGCTGCTTCTCAGATCCCGTTCGGGTCCCATTTGTTCCACAGTGGTGATATATCAAGTGTGGCTCGTATGATCCATGGTCTGTGGAGCGTTTCCAAGTGGCTCACAGGATCACAGCAAAAACACATGGGGATAATCAGGCGTCGCTCAGACTAAGCAGCGGACACCGCTCCAATGCCGCAGCGTCGTCTGCGGGGCGGTAGCAGCAACAGGAGTTGTGAGTCAGCAGGGAGACATTGCGTTTGCACACGCAGTGTATTGCTGTCAGTCAAGGCGCCACCGCTCAGTTGCGGCGACACAAAGTCTTTAGCACTGAGCTTTCTCACTTGACATTCCCACGAAGGGCAAGTATCTGTCGGCTGCATGCAGGTAGCATATGACAAGTTCGGCTATCGTGTTTTTATTGTCTTGCTTTCATTAGGTGATTGAAAGACTGCCCTTAGTCAATAGTTCAGGAGTAAAATATAGGAAAATATAGCACGACCCTTAAATCAACAGGACGAATTTCTCCTTCTCGTTAGATGGGAACTTCAGGGCTCCTTCTTGTCCACCATGTTATGCACTGCAGAAGGTTTTGGAGTTTTGGGTTTTAGTGCTCCCACTAAACCGGTGACACAAAACTCGTGGATGTGGTTCACAGGACACAACAATCATGGCAGGTTGTCACCTCGGAGCAGTTTGCTAGGCTTGGCCTGTTCGCCACACGGAAGATGCCCTGTGCTACTGGTTGGGTCACTCCTGCACGTCGTTACCTCTCCAGGCAGGGAGACCCCCCCCTTGTTGCGTTCACTGGAACACCCTGCTGTCGGCGTGGCAAGGCAACAGGGTGGCGGAGCCACCGCGAGCAGCAGAATGGTGGGGCAGCGCGCCGTGGGAGGGGTGCCTGCTGGCAGGGAGGACCGGGAGCACAGGGACAGCCAGTCGGAGAGCTGCTGCCAACGCCTCAGCAGTTGCCAGGCAGAGGAAGGCCGGGGGGGATGGCGGCCGGATTGGCCACTCTTCCCACTAGACTTGCAGGCAGAAATGCGGAAAGGATGGAGGAGCAGAAGTCAGACATCGCGGCAAGCCGCGGTGAAGAACAGGCCGTTGATTCTCCGCAGGGACTCCCAGTTCCTCGCCTCACTGCGCTGGCTGGATGGACGTGTAACGGCAAGCCATTTCCAGCACAGCTGGTCGCTTTGTGTGGATGCGGCCTCTGTGTTCTTTCTGGCGTCACCCAAAAACAGGCAGCCTTGCTGCTTCCCTGGCTGAGCACCCCACTTCCATTCATCTGTTTCTATGGACGTGCTGTTTCTAGCGTTGTTTTTTATTCTGTTCACTGCTTTTGCCTCTGATTCTGCACTGCCCCAGAATCTACTGAGAGGAGGAGTGGTAGAGAAATGTTTTCTAAATTTTGACTGAGGTTTTCTTTAACTTCTGGGATGAGTTTCATTGCCCTGTAACATGCTGTGCCAGCACGAGAGGCAAATGTTTTGCAAACATCAGTCCTGCCTGCCACAAATATGTTTTGAACCTATGACATGACTCTGAACGTGGTGCTGGATCCACCAGGACTGATTGGAGCAAACCGGAGACATGCCTCCGCTGCCGCCTGGAAGTGCCCATCCAGGATCCGACCCTGCAGTCTTGTGCACATGGTGCAGATGAGATCATGCTGCCATGCTGCTCCACGCTGTCCCCAACATCAGGGGAGCAGCCCAGGGAATCGCAGGCTCCATAAGACACGGAGTTCCATAATACCTTTGTGTGTATCTTACTACCAGCAGAGTATCAGATCAAACAATGCATATGCTTCAGAGTTTTTGAAATGATGCAGTTCTTTAAAGCTCAGAACCTGTCTCTCTTCCGGATAGCATAGGATCCCCAGAAGAGAGAACAGATTGGACATTTGAATAATTTGTGGGAGTTGCACAGCGTGTGCAAGATTCAGGTAGCAAGGAGCACGGCGAGAGACACGATTGGGAATTCAAACATTTGATGGGTTGGGATGCACCGGTGTGGCTGAGCTGGAACAGCACTCTGCTAGCCGGAGAGACACTGAGGTGGGCGCCCACGCAGCATCCTCTCTGCAGCTTTCCAGGTCAATCTTTTTAAATGGCTTTTGCTGGCCTGAACCCCCAAATGGAGGTAGGTCTTGATAACGGAGTGGGCCGTGTGAAGACAGCCTTCAAGAAAATTGATCCCGCTGAAGATTTTCCTGAAAGCTGGGCGTTTTTGATCTAGGCCAAAACATAAAAAATAAAGGCACTACTTTGCAAAAATATTAATTTATAGAGCACTGCAGAGGTGGCATGGGCCTCGCAAAAGGGAAGGGCCTTCTCTGATATTGGTGCCAGAGATTCCATGCCTGTAGACAACAGTTCGGTCACACACGTTTTCTTTGTCCGTGCTCACCCAGGCTTGTGCTTGCTGGACGGACACCAGAAGTTTGAGCAAGGCCGATACTGTCCTTGATTTCCTTTCAGAGTCAAGCATCAGTCTGCAGACTTGCAGCCCCGAGGTGCAAAAACTCATAAAGATAATCCACAGTGGACTCCCAGCTGGTTGACATTGATAAACGGATGGGACACGCAGATACCTCACAGGCGGGTCTCGCTCGGTCCAGCTTAAGAGCGGCTTCCCATTGTCTTGTGTAACTTCAAGTAACTGACGAGTTACCACCACAGCAGTAATTTTGCTGAAGCATACTTAAAGTTGGGGGGGATGACTTTGTAGGATAAGGCAGTACTCCTGTGTGTGGTGGGTTTTAAAAGACCAATTATGCAGAGAAACAGAGCAAAGTCCCTTATCTAAGCAGTGGTGCTTTATATTTTTATTGTCATTTCTCTGAGATAATATTTTGAACAGTGTCAGCTTGTCTCCAAAGGAATCGCTTCCAAAGGCTGCAAACCAAGCCCAGTTTTAAAATTGGATTCTATTATTTGCTTTCCCTGATATATCTTCACTAGGCAAAAATTAAATTTACAGCCAGGGATCTAGGTGAACCCGCACTTGCTGAGAGGTGTGTTTGTGTCAGTGCTCCGTTCTTGACGATGAAAATCATTTCTGTGTGGGAGCCACTGGGCAGGGAGCTCATCAATTTGGAAAGCCAGAAGTGAAGATGAAATTAGGACTTTAAAAATAACCCATAGAGAAGGCATTGTGGCACGTAATGTAGCTGTGCTGTGAATCATTTCCCTCCAGCCCTCGTTAAATTGTTCGCCACGTGTGTTTCCTAATTACACAGCCAATGAGGCTTTTTCAACCTGTACAGAACCATCCATTTAACTGTTAATGGACTTCCCTGGAAAGCCTTGAGATGGGCCCTGATGAAAGGTGGACCCGGTTTTTTAGTCACCGGTGCAGCTAAAACTTTGTCGGGCTCTTGGGCACTCGGGGATTAAACCGCACTTCCAATGCTAGGCGTGCATGATGGGAGTTGGGGGCGTCTTCTGCATGGGATTGCACCCTAAAATAAGTTTCTCCAGGGCATCGCTAAGGACTTGCATGTCGCTCACAGGCAGTGGTGCCTTGGCCCACAAACTTAATCCGTTCTGGGACTCTGGTTGTGACCCAAATTGGTCGTGAGCCGAGTCAAATTTCCCCATAAGGTTCAATGTAAATAAGGCTAATCCATTCTGTAACTATTGTTTTAATCAGAAAAATGTGAAGCAAAGTGACAAAGAACAACAAAGATTGTGACCATCTCCCTGCCCACCCCCCAGCATGACCACAATTGTGCCTGTCATCCCTGCACGCCCCCATCATCCTGGTGCGCTGCGGGGTGGGGAGAAGATGGGCACGAACGTGCTTTGGGTGGGGCCAAGATCGCGGTTGCGCTCGTGCAGGAAAGATGGGCGCGATCTTGGCCATCTCCTCACTTGGGGGGGTGGGGAGATGGCTGTGATCATGGCCGCCACCCAATGCGGAGTTTGCGACCGAGGCCAAAATTTTTATGAATTTTTTGAGGCGTTCGTGAGCTGAGGTACCGCTTTATATGGTATTTCTTTTTGGAATGCAAGTGGAGTAACACTTTATTTGAAATGCCCCCGTGGGAGAGTTTCCTTAATGCCAGCGCTGTCGGGGTTGTCGCTAACCCCCTTCAGGTGTCTTGGATGAGGGAGGGCACGTCGTGGATAGAGGGCTGGTGAGTTTGCCCCACAGATTCCGACTTGTGGGACCCCTTCCCACCAAGTTCATTCAGCTGAGCTTCTCAGAGGTTTGCAGCATGAAGTGTGAGAGTGAAGAAGGTGGACCGCCCGGATGCCGACGTTTGCACCGCCTCTCCACCTAGTTTGTGTCCTCAGATGTTCAGGCTGAAGGCCTGAAGAAGGTTCTTCTGCATTAGACGTGTGCTTACTGGATCTTGTGTTTGTATTGTGGATTCTTCCCCTCGTTTGTCTTCCTTTTGTGTCCATCACGTTTGTCCCTTTCTCTGCCGTTTGGATTGTAAGCCGTGGAGATGCTCGGACTCGGAGAAATGCTTCACAGCCCCCCTTTTTTCCTCTTTGCCTCAGCCTCACTTCCAGCGTGGCCCCTAGTCAGCGTGTGAGGCTGCACAGCAAACAGGCGTCGCGATGAAGCCCTGGGGCGTTGCTTGTGTGCATGTGGCGAGAGAGGGGTCTTTATTTAAAGAAACAAACACATCGCAAGCAACCTGGGGATGGTGAGACTGGCAGCCATGGCGTCATGGGTGAAGAGGAATGCCCAGCAGGTCGCCACCTTCATCTCGGGGAGGTTCCTCCATATTGTAGCATCCCACAGGAGTGTGCAGAATTTCTCAACCTGGTCTCTTCTGGAGTAGACCACAACTCCCATCCTCCCCAGCTAGCAGGGCCTACAGCCAGGCCCTTAGAAGAAGCACCTCATGGTAGGATCAGAGACAGTGCAGCGTTGGTTCTAAACTGACGTTTACTTCTGCCATTGAATCATCGAGCTAAAGGTGGTCTCTCGACAATTATTGCATTCCTGCCTCGACATTTTTAGTTTTTCTCGTTTGGTTGAGCAGCAGATGGAGATCCAAAGCACTGCCTTTCATGCTTGTGGCCAGCTCGGACAATCTGGACTGAAGAAATGTGAGAAAATGCCTCATTCGTTGAAGGCAGTGTGTAATATAGATGTATTATCTTCTGGTTGACCTGGAATCAGGCTAAGTCAGCCATGGCCTTTATAAAATCACCTGAGCGAGGCGTTCTGACACTTGGGGCCAAATTCAAGTCTACTTTAAATCTGTGTATAGCAGGGATTTCTGCCCCTACCTTTTTTTTTTTTTTTTTGGCACTGCAGCAAGCATGGAGGGGGTTGATCAGGCCAGCCGTCCCAGCAGACACAGAACCAACGTGACAGTTGAGGAAGGAAGGAAGGAAGGTGCCCTGGTCAACATCTGGAACTCCAACACCCCTAGGACTTCACAGAGAGAAGTAGATAGCAGAGCAGAGAGAGCGCTTTTCAGGGCTTGTTTCGAAGGTTAAATTGAGATGGGTTACTTTGTGAAATCCGTTGGCTTTCTTATTTACTTATTCATTAGACCTATACCCTGCCTTTGCACTGCAAAGGGTATTTAAAAGCAGGATTTGGTAAGTTGTATTAATCCATGTGGATTCCAAGCTAGTGGCTTGGTAGCCCGTTTTGGAAAAGGTCTCGTGTGCTAGGCTTCCTTCTTCAAGAAATGGTTTCATATTCACATGGGATCATACCGAAACCCGGGCATTTCTATTTCATACGTATGTTCCTTGCAAAAGTCTTTTTCTGGTTCCTGTGGCCCAAAGCTCCCCCACAGAAATATCACATTGCTGCCCTAGAGGGAATCCGAATTTCATTCATAAAATTGCAATATCATGCAAATCCATTGTAATGATACTTTTTAAAATTATTTTTACTTTTATAGATAAAGAAAAGAACGGAAAAGAACTAGTGAAATGAAAAGAAAGTTGCCAAGGGGTCTTGTGCAAAAATTATAGATAATACTAGATGTGGCAACTATCACAAAAGTTGGTAATGGTTATTACATCTACCAAATTTGTAACTGCAGTTTTAAGATAATAATAGTTAGGAATGATACTTAGTTAAATTAATTAATACTTAAGTACCTAATAATTATTACATAAAATTGCTTTAGCATGGGTAACAAGTAAATAATAATTCACCTTATAACATATTCACAAACCCGGCAGCAATTAATAATTCATTTTTTCCTGCTCCCCCACCAAATAAACGATATCATAATAAAAAAGAAATTAAATTCCAGGAGCAATTATACTAATATGATCACTGTATACATAATGCTTAATATCTATAAGTTCTGCTTTTTCTCTGAATTGCTGAATAAAGTAGGTATAACCGGCTTTCCATTTATCGTACAATTCTTTAACCAGTTTTCTATTTATATAGCTAGTTAGTAAAAATATTGGCGAAGTCATCCGTACGTAAGTTCTATTTTTCTCTCTCCGTTATTAATTAAAATATGTATAATAAGCTTTCCATTTATCATTAACTTCTTTGGGTGGGCTTCTGTTTATATAGAAGGTTAATTTTGCTTTAATACCTATTCAGCTGCAATGGGCATTTCCTGTGGCTTTGTTGACCTGCACACATAAAGTTGCCGTGTTGCCATTTGGAGCTCGAATCACACATTGCCAGGACAATATGGGAGCCTGAGCTCATGAACCAGTGCACTGGAAATGCAGCTGTGCGCTCACTCATGCAGTGCGTTCGGTTCCGTCCACAGCAGGCATGCGAACGATGCAGGAGCAGCTCAGGGAGAAGGAGGTCGAAGGAAACGGCCCCGGGCTCAGTCCACCAGGGTGTTCTGCAGCTCACGGTGAGCAGTGCTCTTGCACGCTTCCCGTTTATTTTCACGCCGCTAGCACAAGTAAACATCACCATGGATTAGACTGCTCTGCCAAACCCCCATCTGCACAAGACGGATGTTGACAGAGCACTCTTCTGGACTGGGTGTTTATTCCGGAATAAAGGAAAAAGGGGTTTCCTGCGTCTCTCAAAATGCTGCTGTGCTTAAAAACCTGTGCTGCCATTTGCTGGCACCGTCTTCTAGCCATGGGAATTTTTCCCCTTCCATGTTTTGATCCATTATGGTTTGCCCACCTAAACAATTTATGGACACAGCAATCCTGATGTTAAGGGAGAGCTCTGAAAGGCATGGTCTGCTGGGAGATAGAAAGAAGAAAAGCAACAGAGGAAAACTTTGCTTCTTCTACAGAGATTGCACTAAATGCACCTTGGAACGCAACTAGGGGAGGTTGGGGACAGGAATGGACCTGGGAGGCTTAGGGTCCTGCAGATCCTCAGGACCTGCTCCTCCACCCCCTTCCTCCTGATGTGGACCATGCCTGGGTGGAGCTCTGAGGGATCTCCAGAAGGCCAGAAGTTGGCAGGATTCCCTGTCTGGATTTCCCACAGTGTCTTAAGATCTCTGGCACACTCTCACAATGCATCTAAATAAAAAGTACCTCATGGGATTTACAGATTCGGTGTTTAAATCAGATAGAAAATGGATTAAATATCAGTGTATGTAGAATTGACCCACACCATGTCACACTGACTACTGAGAGTTGAGCTTTTAAAGGATCTAGCACATTCCTTTCTTCTTCTCTTCCAGCAGCCGCATGTAGACACTCGAGAACTGTTGTCGTTTCTTCTGTTGTGTGGAAAGACACTTGTAATCTTGGATGTGGCACTCAGTGGAAGAGAACGATCGGGTGGAGTTAGAGGACCTCAGTCTGGAATTGCCCAGGGTCAGAGGGGGTTGGGAAAGCATCTGTCGAAATACTGATTTAGGGGATAACCGCAATAATTCCCACATGGAAGAGGTCTCACCCCTTCGAGCATTTCCCAGTAGGGCTTTCTCAGTCTAAGCCATCACAGGGATGTCCTGTGACCAGGGAACATAAAAATGAACCGTCATCTTACCATGGCGTTCTGGAGGAGGCTTAGAAATACTTTCCATTTAATAATTCCCTGGGCGAAGCTGCTTCATATTACTAGAACGAGGTAAAGAGTAAATGAAAATTCAAGCCACAACATTTTACAAGGCTCAAGATAATCAGGGCTTTGGAGAGCAATTTATGAAGTTTTATTGTAGGGTGTTAAGTGTAGCCTGGTATAAGATACATCATAAATGTTATTTATGAGACTATTAATTCATAAGGGCAGAAGTGTATTCATAGCACAAAGCATGTGATCGTAATTTAAATTCTTGGATTGATTGTTCTAGATGACAGCAAATTTTCTGAGGCCATTACTGTGTTGCTGACCTGGATCGAGCGAGGCGAGGTGAACCGTCGGACGGCCAACCATTTCTACTCAATGGTACAGTCTGCGAACAGCCACGTCCGTCGACTCATGAACGAAAAGGCCACTCACGAGCAAGAAATGGAGCAAGCCAAGGAAAACTTTAAGAATGCCTTAACGGGGATTCTCACTCAATGTAAGTAAACCCAGTTAGTTCTGTGTTGTTGCTGGTGTTGTTGGTGTTGGTGTTGTGTTAGATAACTTGTGATGATGTTGTTGTAATCCTGAGGGTAAGTAGCTATGACGTAGTCACTCTCGATTCATATCCTTTGGCACTTTGGAAGATCAAGGAGCATTCCTAAGCCTTTACTTCTCAAGGTGAGCAAAGTCATCATAGTTTGTTTGTTTGTTTTTTGTAAAAAAAAGAAAAAGAGAAACCTGAGACTGTCTGAAATGGAAGAAAATGGCCAGGCAGTAACCTCTGCCAGGGGTGTGAACAAGCCCAGTTGTATATATGTCAGTGAGAAACACCCTGTGCATCAGTAAACTAGCTATTTCTTGAACCGTCCCTGGATCAGCAGGGGCTTGCTAGGTTGGAATGGAGGCACAGGGGCTGTGGCCAGTTGAGGGAGTGCTGTGAACCACAAAACTCGCAGTCGTAGGTGAAGAGACATAGGAGCATGTGGCCAGGAAACAGCTCGGCTCCTCATCTGAGGCCCAGCAGCTCCGTGGTTCCCCTCGAGCTCTGGCTCTCTCTGCCCTTGGATCCGGCACCTGGTGCCAGGCCCATGGATGATGTTGCGATGTGCCGTTGTGCTAATCTGCTGTTTTGCATATGCTGCCTTGGGGAGCCTTTGGCATTAAAAGGTGGGGTAGAAATCAGATAAAGAAGGAAATCTGAGTTACAGCCTACGCATCACATCGTGCATCCCGAGGTAATAATTCTCTGAGTCAGAGACTTGGGTGCAAAAGGGGGGATTTGCGGCAGAACTTTTGGCAGACTGGAATGTCTGCAAATACTCCCTTGCAGGTGCTTGCCCCAGTATTTTGTGCTGGTGACTCTTCTCTGGAGAAAATATAATTAGTTCTGTTACCTTAATGGTCCTTCCTCATAAAACAGTAATCAGAATAATTGCCTGGCGGATTATTTTATCTTTGTTGTATCAAATGCACTTTTTGCCATTTTAATGATGAAAATGTGCAGTACGCAGTCAAGCCGAAGGAAAAGTTAAAGCCAACTACACTTTTCTCAGACCGTACGGGAAATACTTTGGGTCCCGTAAATCATGCAGAGTGATTGTTGGAGCAGTGTTTTATTCATGCTGAAACAAGCAGTTCAGAACCTAATGTGCAAAACTTTAATATGGCATGATTAAATATAAAATATTTACCAGTTTCCATGAATGAACTGAAAGCACTGCATAAATGAAGAATCAAATGAAGAATCGCTTCTTTGAAAACACCGGGTGCTGCGAATCCCCAGATTAGGTCTCCGCTCTGTCTCGCCTCGGAATATTTGTGCGGTCGCTTGTGCAGGTTTGCATGACAAGTGGATTAACGGTGCATCTTGCTAACAGTATGACGGTCCCGGGTTCCGCATGGTGCGGGGGGGGGGGGGCTCCCCAGAGCCCTCCCTGATGAGAGGAAACGTGAACAGGGTCCCGAAAAGGGGCTGCTCGTGGGAGCCTGTCGACGGCGAGGCTTGCTCCCAGAAGGTCGTGTCCTGCGCTGCTTGCTGCGTGACTTGGTATTGCACCAGCGGTGCTGAAAGCAGAACCTGTAATAGAAAAGCCAGATGTTTAAGGAGGTGGCCTTATGCATTCACAATCTTGCACTGGATCCTGGAAAGCAGTGCAGGGGGTGGACACACCCTCCGTGGCAGTACTTGCAAACGTGGCACCCTCCAGGCCACGTGTCGGCCCACGGCTCCCCTAACAAGGGCTTCAGTCCCTTGTCACTGGTGTCCTGTCGGTCCTGATGTGCGGGCGCCCCCTCAGTGCCCTGTCCTTGCCCGCCCTGCGGAGCACCTTCCGAACTCCATGCTGTGGCTCCCTTGATGGCGTCCTGCCTTCCGCTTTCCCCAGCGCGATGGCCTTCTCCAGACAGTCCCGCATTCTCCCTGCTCAAAGAATGACAGCCTCAGCCCAGTCATTTTTGCTTGTCTTCAGTCAACTCGATGATTGTATCCAGTTCCTTCATTACTTCCCTTCCCAGTCCTTGTCTTCTTCTAATTTCTTGGCTGCAGTCTCCTTTTGAATTGATACATGAACCAGGGTGTGGAAAAACTTCCGCAAGGTCCGACTCTTCGTTGTCAGCCTCACAGCTGCCTTAGTCCTGCTTTTGTACTTCCTTCTTTCACTTTCACCAGGAGTAATGTCAGTCCGTTGCTACTTTCTGCTGGGCATGAGGCATCACCTGCTTATCTTAATCATGGATGGACCTTCCACCAACTCTCCCTTCTGATCCTCATCTAGTTTTTCATATGGTTGGGTTCTGCATCCGAGTTGAACGGATATGGAGCTAAAAGCATCTCTCGTAGTTTCTGGTTCATGACCCATGTTGCACATCAGCAGACGCACGTGTGGAGGTGCACCCATCTCTTCCAGAACAACTTGCCAGGCTTGCTGGGATAACCAGAGGTGCAAGCCAGCACACCTGGAGAACTATGATTTGGGGGAAGGTTCTGGCTTGTCCTGCACACCAAGCCGGCAGGCTCCCGGGGTGCATGTTATCGCACCATTGCCCCTGTGGCAAACATGGGAGGAAAAGATCGCTTGATGGGTTGCGTGAACCCCTCCCACTGCCTGGCAGTGGCTCATATGCCACCAGCCAAAACAACCCGGGCTTTTCTTGGACTTTGAGAGCCCAGCGTGCTGTCCGAACTTGGAGGCCACAGCAAGGGACGTGCAAGTCGCCAAACGGAGGAGCTCCTGGCAAGGACTGCGAGGAAGGGCTGCTGCTGGGTGGAGGAGCTGGGGGCACCCCTGCCCCCTTCGTGAGCCCCACTTGGGCCTGGGCGGAGGAGAGACATAGTGAGAAGGGCCTTCTCCGCGTCACTTCCTCCGGAGCACCAAGGGCCCTGCCCCAGGCCTCACCTCAGCCCAACACAGCCGCTGGGTCAACGGCCGGGTCTGCTTCTCGGTGCCACACACCTGGGGGGCACAGAAGGGACCCTCTGCTGGGGCCTCCATTGCTCCCTTCCTCTTGCTCTGTCTCCCGGGGAGGAGGAGCTTGAGGTGCAGGCGGGGGGCTGCAGAAGCTACGGCCTGGGGACCACTTTTGGATCCAGGGGAGACCGCCGTGCCTGCTCTCCCACCCATCTCACGGTTCATGCCCACAGAAATGCGGGGAGAGCGAGGTTTGGATGGGGCATCGCCAAATGGGGGCGGCGTGAGGGGGGCCCAGCGCTTGCGCATTGGAGCCAGCTCAGGGAGAGGTGTCTGACTCTCGGGGGGGCCAAGGGGGCGGAGGGCTTGGCAGCCCCAAGGGGGCCTAGTGGAGACCCAGCCTGCCTCGGAAATGGAGCGAGGCCTTTCAGAGCTGGAGGGGAGGTGTGGGGAGGGCGTCCCAGAGCCCGCCGGGGGGCCGCAGGAGCAGTGAGCAGCCCACGCACGTCTGGCATCTCGCCCGCTGGCAGCAAGAGCAGCCCAGAGGGTGGAGCGGGGGCGTTTCTCCATGGGAGGGCAGCCTGGTTTGGTTTCTGCTCTTCACATGGGCAGAGGCCTCTCCGGCTCCCCAAACAGGACGCAACTTAGATTGATGTCCTTCTGCTTCCTGTCAAGCACTAACTGAAGGGCTGTGCTTCTCAAGTCTCACCTGAGACTGCCGGGGGGGCGGAGGGAGGAGAGGTGCACAGCAGGCCTGCTCCCCCCCCCCCCCCCCCCTGTGACCCTTCCCCTGGCACTCGGCTGTGGCCAAACAGCGGCGAGGAGAGCTGGGCTGCCTGGGACGGGCTTCCGGAGCCTCCCCCGGCTCCCAGCACTGGCTGGGGTGTGGGGTGGGGAAAGTGCTCCCCCACTGCCCCCTGGGATCCTGGTGGGGGACCAGGGGAATGGGGCCAGCAGACGTTCCTAGGCACCCTCGAGCCCAGCCCGGCTCCGTCCCCACCCGGGGCTTAAAGCATCGCCCAGACCCACCCAGTCCGTCCACAGCAGGGAAAGGGGCTCGGGATGGGGATGGGGGCTCCATCAGCAGCATCTGTTCAGGAAAAGAAGCCCCATAAAACTGTCAGACTCTGCATCAATGCAGCGCGAGGTGCCCCGGCACCTGTCAAAATAGACACATTTATGCAGCCTCTTTTCCTCCCAAGACTTCCTTTGAGGTGCTCTTTTCTGGCGAGATAAACACAAACACTGCCTCTCACACCTCGAGAGACTATTTTTAAACAGAGAAGGAGAGGAAGAACAGGATCCTGCCTGAGAAATCCTGGGGTGGAAAGTGATCAGCCAGGGCCAAGCAGGCGGTGGGGGGGGGGGAGTCCTTGAGCAGTGCCCAGGAGAACCTCATCCAAACCGCGGGCAGATGACCATGCGTGTGCGAGCGGGGGAGCAGCGGGGGATGAAGCCAACGAAAAGGTCGATCAGACTTGAGCACACGTGTGAAAACGCACGTATGCAGCTTCCTGTCACCTTGGACCGGTGGTGGAGGTACTTCCAGATTTGCTGGATCCAGCCCCCAGCGGTGTTGGAACGGTTGGAGTGAAAATCCAGTGTGTTCATTGCTCGCCCGTGGCTGTTTACTGTGGGCTTGGGCCGCTTGGGTGAATTCATTTGCCCAGTAGCGCAAGGATTCTTGTTGGTTTGCTGGCGCTGCCCAGGCCTGCTCATGGGGCACGTGCCTAGGGTCCAGGATCGAGGCCACCCATGCCCTGGCCGGCAGCCCTCCCCACAGGCAGCCCGCTGTGTCAGAGAGGGAGGGAGGGAGGGAGAAAGGGGAAAGAGACGCTGCCTTTGGGACGGCGCTGGCACCTCACGGGTCTCCCTCTGGCAGTGCTTCTTTTCAGTGTCTGCCAAAACGAAAGAGGGCTTGCGGGCTGGCGCCCCTCCTTAAAGTCAGCTTGTGGGGGGGCCCCTCCAGCCTGGCAGCAGCTCTGTGTAGTTTCGGGCACATCGAGACTCATGTGCCCCTTTCTGAGGAGAGCTTGTCCATCCTAGCCGGCTAGTCCAGGGATGAGCTGGTGGAGGCAAGTTTGCTTAGGCGCAAAGTCGCGTCCGACGCATCGTGACCCACGGACAACGTTCCTCCAGGCCCTCCTGTCCTCCGCCATCCCCAGAGCCCACCCAAGCCCACACCCTCTGTCTCAGTGACCCCATCCAGCCCCCTCATCCCTGCCGCCCCCTCCTTCTTTTGCCCTCAATCCTTCCCAGCATCAGGCTCTTCCCCAGGGAGTCCTTCCTTCCCATTCGGTGGCCAAAGTAGTTGAGTTTCAGTGGAGGGAAGTACAAAGCCCCAAAATATCAACGCTCAGTGTGCCGTGCAGTCACTCTAGAAGGGAAGATGGTTCATGCTTCGTAATGAAATGGCCCAAGGAACAGCGGTCCGTTCAAAGCAAGGTTGCCCTCTATTGGCCCACTGGAAAAAGCGGAACGGAATAGCAAATCCTGGCCAGCAGAATATTCATTAGGACCAAGCCAACTGCATAACAGAATAGCCAGCAAGCTTTGGGAAACTCCTCCTCCGACTGGATGCTGTATTCACACAAAATACTTATGCAAGGGGGTTGGTGCAGGTGTGTGAGAGGTGTGAGGTGCCCAGGTTACAAGAATCCCCCAGATGAGGTTTGGGTCTTGGTGACCTGCACATAGCATTCAACATGATACACCTAAGAAGGCGATCTAGGGACGACGGAAAAGAAACGAGAGTGCCAGACATTCTTTCAACTATTTTGTCTTGATTGTGGTCGCTGATCACAATATTGAAGTCAGTCGCAGTGAATTCCTGGTGACTGTGTTTAGGCTTGTAGTCTTGTATAACAGAAAGTGGAGGAAGGGGCAGCCATCCTTGGCTTGATACTGTGCAACAGGGACGAGCTGGTAGACAAAGGAGCAGCTGTGGAAACTCTCGGGGGAATTGGCCACGCCATATGGAATCCTTGATTCAGCAGGAAGCAAAAGCCAACCATGTACCCTGGATTTTAGAGAAGTGAAGTTTAATAAACTCAGAACAGTAAGTAAGGGCAAGTCACTTGAAAGAGAAAAAGAGTCCGAGATGAGTGGGAATTTAAAAAAAAGAAAAAGAAATCCTAGAGGTTGGAGAAGGCCTGGTGTTGCCCTATCTTCAAGAAAGGGTAAAAAAGAAGAAGGTAGGAACTACAGACCAGTCGGTCTGACGTCAATCCCTGGAAAACTCTGGAGCGGAGTATAAAGCAAACACCCTGTAAAATCTGGACCTGGGGGATGGAAATTAGTGTGCAGTTAAAGCAGCCAACTGCAGAACCGTGGAAGAAAGAGATTGTGGCGGAAGGGGCACACGGCTTGCAAAGAGGCGCCTCGCGGTGTGTCTTTGTGGAGCGATTCAGCGCATGGCTTGTGAGTGCGGGGAACTGCTTGACTTCAACGCTCTCCAAAATGCCAGGGCTGTAAAGAAGAACGGAGAGGACCTGCATTCTCCCTGCTCTGTTTGTTGCTTTGGCCGCGTTAAGCTCTTGGTTCCTTTTTAAAAATTCACCGTGTAGATGCAGGCCTCGGGTGTCATTGAACCCACAGCCGCTTTGGTGATCAAATTGACCATGATTTGTCTCCATAACCTTTTCCATGGACCATTCGGCAACTGATTTTTCAAGGAGCTCCTGACTGAGTTCTCTCGCTCTGCAGAAATCCCGTTGTTTGGAAGTGTAACAAGAAATGTTAGTACATTTGGGGTAGATGATGCTTTTCAATTATTCATGCTAATCCTCAGAACATTGGGTTGTGCATGTTTTGTTATGTAGTCTGCGGCAGATGGAAGTGGAAGATATTCCCAGGGCAGCCCTGCTGGATCTTTGCTGTTGTGTTTTTCCCTTCCGAGCAAGCTAACGTTGAAAATGAGTGGTATCAACAGATGGGAACAACCCTGCCATGCCTTGTCTTGCCTGGCGAAGAGAGAAAAGGACCAGGCAATGTGGATTTTTATTAGATTCAGGAAAGAATTAGCTTAAAAAAAGAAATTTCCTGTTTGTGGTTATAGAGAAAATTCTGCACATTTGAGAAGACTTCAGTAGCATGTTGCCGCGCTGAGACATTGTGAAGGGTGGGATGCAAACATTTTACGTAAATAAATTAGTATCCCAAATGTACACCTGCTTTCTATGGTTACTGGCAGGCCAGTTTTCTTCTAGATGGCACACCAGACCAACCGTGGTAAAAAATAAAAATAAAAGTACCCACCTTGACTTGTCACGTAATGTGGACTCACCCACAGTCATAGCTGTACACAAAATAAATACAACACATCAATAAAATCCTGGAAAATACAGTTCCACCATGGTTTAAAATGTCTGGGTGAAGAAAAACATTTGCTCGGCGCCGACAAGATTGTCCTTTCGGTGGTCCTCTTTTGAGATGACATTCCACACCGAGCACGGTGGCCAAAAGGCCAGCGTGGCACCTGATGACAAACCTTTTGGTGCTGGGCAAAGATATTTGTGCTTTGGATCCCTTGTTGTTCAGAAGCGCCGCCGATGCACACATCCTAAAGCAGGCCCTCGGCAGAGGCTGATCCAGGGGAAGGTGTTTGGGTCCCAGGTTATGCAGAGGTTTAAAAATACGTACCTGCATCTTGAATTGTAAGTACCTGCACCTAGAAGCTGATTGGCGTAATTCGGCTGCATGAGTCAATATGGCTGGACTCATGGAGCCAGCAAACTATCCCTGTAATAAATAAATAAAGAGATACGGTATCCGTTTTCTGTCTGGAATGGCTGTGGATAATTGCTGGCTTGGGAGTCAAAGCTTCTCTGTGTGAGCTGCAAGCATCGCCCTTTTGGCTCCAAACCTGACCAGCTGACCCCAGCCCATAATTGGGACATCTCGCCTCGGCTGCAGTAATTCTCTCTGTCAGGCCAGCTGTTGGACGTGGGCCTGCTGAGCAGGCGAGCGGCCAGGCATCTGAGCGAGGAGGCCAGGGCTGTGTGGATGTTCCCCCTTCTGCCATGTTGCAGGGCAGACATACATGAGTGGACAACCAGTTGGCTGCCCTCTCCAAGCTGAACCCAGTACTGACCAGTGCGGAGACATTGCTTGGAACGGGGTCTAACTGTGCGTTAAATGACACTCCGGAATGCACCCCCACTGGGTCTCACCCGTGCGTCTTGTTGGCAGCCACACGGGGCCCTCACAACTTGGACTGGTGGGATTGTGATGAGTAAGGTTTCGAGCCGGGTTTTGTGCTACCGTGAATCCAGGAGAAATCCTTTCCCAGCCATGGGAGCCATCCCTGTGGCAAAGCATCATGGGCTGGCTTGGTCCTGAATGAACTACCCAGAGCCTTTAACTTTGCAGAGCTTCTTCTGGTAGAGATAAAACTGCTAGAGCAGTGGGGGGAAAGTCACAGAACCTTTGTCCACCGCTCTGTGTTGCGCATGGTCCCAAAGAGAGATGCGCGAGGAGTCCATTCTGCGGGTGGGAAAGTCAGTTCCCCTGGGTTTGGCTCCTGGACTACAGTCCCCTTGTCATGGCCTTTGGTCCAAGGCACAGTGAAGCCTGCGGTCACGGGGCGCTCTCCACGAGGCGGGCCTTGTGTGCCGGGCAGGCTGCATCCTGCTCAACCTGCCACAGAACCCATGAGAAGGTTCTGCCCCCAGAGGTGTCTTACAAGCTGCGCTAAAGACATAAGAGGGTCTGAACATCCCCACAGATGTCCTCAGGAGACCTGGGCAGTCAGCGGAAAGGCGGAATATCTCAGCAACTGTGTGGCCCTTGTGCCAATTGACTGCCTGACTCTTGTAGGTACGAACGTAGTTGCAAAGTACATGAGATGCGTTGGTTCGGAATATTATTGTACTAGAATATTTCTGTTATGGGGCACATGTTTTTTCCAGGTTATAAAACTGTGGAGTCAGTTAGATTCCCCCATACTGTTGATGCACATTTTACATGCTATATTACGGAATATTCTTGATCCTGATGACTTATGCATAAATAATTCATTTTAATGGAAGAGGGCAAGTCTTAATAAGGCGATGGGTTTGGATTTGCAACTGGTATCATGCCTAGAAATGTTCACCGCATGTTTGATCAGGATGGATATTAGGGGTGCGATGGATAGCGATAGCAGTTTGGGTTAGTCAATTTTTCTGTCAACAGAGGATTAAATGAGTCTGTATAAATGCCAAGGGCAGAAATTATTTTGCTTCTATATTTGATAACATTGCTGTAGATGTTATGGGAATACAAAATTAATTAATCAATCAATCAAACTTAATTTTAATAACTTTAAAGTCTATTGGGTAGTTGGGTTTTTTGTTTTTTAATATTACATATTCCCAAAGGTGGGCATAGAACCTAGCAGTGGTTCTCCCCTCCCTGAATTGAAAACCACAGTTTTGCTTCTGTGCCTTCATTAAGATGAAGTGATATGCATATTTCAGGGATGGGGAGGTGGGGAAGAGAAAAATCATGTTTGCTGGATAATCGCAGCCAGAAGTCCCTCGTTGCCTGTTAAAATCTTTCTGCATGTTTATCAGTAGGAACCAAGCATTTGTGGCTGGTGTGTTTAATAAGAAATGTGAATGCAGGGGCCGAAGGGGTCGTGCTGGGTGCAGCCAGGGGTTGGTTCCTTCGTGTCCCTGTGCCGCTCCAGCAGGAAGCGGGAGCGCTCGGACAGGGCAGCCAGAGGGTTCGCAGGGGCGGTGGTGCTTCCGCGCTGCGCGTCTGTCCGAGAACCGCCTTGATCGTTTGCCGCCTGCCATTCCATTGGAGGCTGCTGAAGATCACGCGCCTTGAGTCAAGTGAATCCATTTGATTACGTCATAGTCTCTCCTTTTAAGTTTTTCCAAGAACTCTTCTTGTTGCTGAGGTGACTAAGGCCTGCCCCGCCGTGCTTTCATCAATCAAAGATGCAATTAAAGTCATTCCTGCTTGCTGGGCGTTGTAGGACTTTTTGCCGCCTAAACACACGAGGGAGGGCAGGATGAGGTCTGCTGCAGGAAGCGAGCTGGGCTGCGGGGAGAGCCTGCGGGTGACGAGCCGCTCTCTCCCGCCGGCCTGCCCGCCCGCCCGCCTTCCCCCTTGCGAGCAGATCAAGATGGAGAGCTGCCAGCGCCAGCCTTTATTGGAACAGCCCGGCCAGCTAGACTGGTCTGGCCAGACCGCTCCAGTATTCCAGGGGTTGTTAGCAAAGGACGGTCTGTCTCGCTAACGAGCCAGCTAATGAGAAAGGAAGCCTTGCTTGTATCAGGAAGCCAATTCCAAGCGGAAACGCTTTCCGAACTTCGCTCCACCCTTGCGGAGGTTCCTGCTGCTGCTGGTGGGAATTCTGGGCCCATGTCCGCTCCGCAGCAGACTTCAGCAGACTTCAGTTGGACCTGCTTCTGAAATGACACCCCTTTGCCTCGACCTCTGCTGGCCCAGCAGTTCCCCGGTGCTTCTGCTTCTCATCGGCCACTTGGCTTGCCTTGGAACTTGGTCTGGATTGTCCAGGCAAGGAGTCCAACCCTTCCTCTTCTTCCGGTTCAGGTTTGGGGTCCCTTCCTGTATTTTGGGAGCAGTGGGCATACACCTCACTCAGACAAGGGGCTGGCAAGGAAGTGCCCGGCTTCTTCTCACAAGCGCCTCCTGTTTGTGTGAAACTTCTGCCTTCCCCCAACCTTTTACTCACAAGTAAATGAGCAACAAAGATGGTTCCCACCTCCATCTGGGGTTCCCCTTCAGACTGCAGAGACCTTTGAGGACTAACCCATCGCTCTTGGTTCTTCTGGGCCATTTACGGGCAAAACAGCGCTTTTCTCGAAAACAAATGGCCCCCACCGCCCGTTGGCTTAGAATATCCTACACTTAGGAGGAAAATGGCTTTTCGATGCTTCAGTCATTGATGGGAAGCCAAATTTCCCATCAAATGTTGCATCTGGCTAATGAAAATTTCATATGGCATTAGATTAATCAACAGATGTTTGTTGATGAATATTTAATCATGCTCATTGCACAACATTTCTGTCCTACAGTGCGGTTCATTCATAGCTTTGGAAGAGTCATTAAGCCTCTTTCAACTGCAAAATTTGCTTGCATGCGTATCTGCGTTGCTTTTGCATCACTTGAGGCGCCCTGGGATCACGGACTGGCTCAGGTAGCGCCTTGGCGGAAGATCTCGCTACATTGGCATTCAGGTCCAACTTAAGATTTTATCTATCTATTTATTTATTTCTCGATGTATATCCTGCCTTTTTCCGACAAAGGGCTCAAGGCAGCTTCCGTCATTCTCCTCCTCCACCTTATGATATGCTGGACTGAAGATAAGCTGGGCCTGGAAGCAAACAGGCGGAGGATGCAGTGTGGTGGCCCCCTCATCCTTGCCAAGGTTTTCATCATGACGGGGAACGCTCTCCGAAGGGCAGGCCAAGCCGTGTGTCTCCCTCAGTGCAAAAGCTGCGTGAGGGTGCGGGTGAGTGGGAGGCACATCCGGGGAACCGGGACGGGGGACCCGCCTCAGGCCTGCCGTGGGCCAGCTTGGGGAGGCTGCTGTGGGCCAGGGGCAAGAATAGGGCCAGGCTGGGGATTTCGCTCCCAGGGCCTGCCAGGATGCGGGGTGCGGCCACGGGATGGAGCAGAAGCTGCGCTGCCGGTCTGACTGGCGGCTTTGGACAAGGCTCTGCCTGCTCCGGAAGCAGTGCCAGGTCGCTCGCTGCGTCGCGCGCGCCCGGCCCACCTCCCCCTCCAGGTTTCTCAGCTGCGGGAGAGGTGCACCTATTTCTGAATGTGTTGAGGACCCAACAAGTGAGAAACTATAAATCAGGCATCTCTCTGCTATCTCTGTGCTTGGTGCATTGATTTCCTCTGTAGCATCGGAGACTTGGGAAGGCTGCATTCGAAGAACAGTATTTCAGACAAATAGGACTTCCCTTCTTGTTGGAGGACTTAGGTGGGGAAGTGGAGAGTGGGTGGTCAGGACAAATGAAGGCTAGTTAGTAATGGAACTCTGTGGTTTTCCCTTGTAGGTGCATTTATCATAGCCACTCTTCTTAGTATGACATCACAGCTGGTTTACATAGTCCTTTTCCAGTCTATTTTACCCTCACAACAACATCCCTGCAAGGTAGGTTAGGCCAAGAGGGAAAGGCTTGCCCAGAGTCACCCCATGGGCTTAGTAGTCAAGAACGGACTGGATTCCTGGGTCCCCAGTCCAGTGAGGCAAGCCATCCACCATGTTCCTTCCGGGCCCCTGTTTTGAGAGTGATGCGGAACAACCATCTATCTCTGGTAATTACAATGCCAGTGTATTTTATGATTATTCTACTTTCATGCTCTGAAATCTTTTTTAAAATGAACTGATAAGGATTTTTAATTAATGCTAACACCTGTAGAAAGAACTCTCAGCCGTTCTCGTAATTACACACTTCGTAGTTCAAGGGTTTCGGCAGAAGAATCCTAATGTTCCCACTTATACCTTTTCAGTCTGAAACTGTTAAAATACTCACATTACTTGATCTTCAGAAATATGTTCTACGTGCATCTTCAGTTCCTAATTAATTAATTATCCACAGATGGTTGATTAAGTTCAGAGCTCCTTGCGCTTGTGAGAGGGACAACAGAATAATGATTAGACTCTAAAGCTCGCCATTAATAAAATAGATCCCTTCATGATAACACTTCCATATTTCCCTCGGTTTCTCCCCATTCATTTAATAAGCGAATGGAATACCCAATCTGTCTCTTGGATACATGGAAGTCATCACTCCCTTTTGCAGCTGAGTTCACTGTGCATTTATTCACGAACATTTATTTTAAAGACCGACACCCCATCTTTCCTTCGGATTATCTCCAAGGCCGCCTGCAACCTGTTGAAACTGCTCCGAACATTGCGCAGCATCTCTGGCAGTGGAAAGAGTGTGAGCATGTTCTCCCCCCGCTTGTAGTCCGGGGCGATTGGCAGCTGAAGCTTCGTGGTGGGAATTGAACGCCCTGCTGCAGGGCCCCCCTTCCCTGAGCTTGGCTTGTCCCGTCCTGTGGGGCTGCAGGCGGTGGCAGGGTGGGGCCGGGTTGCTCACGTGCTGGTGGAAGCCAGGGATCGCCTCCTTCACCTCTGCAGGTCACGGGGAGCGCGTGGTCCCGGCTGCCGCGATCGTGTTGACCCCTTTGCTGGCGAGGAAGTGGCTGGTTCAGCGAAGGGCACTGCACTCGAAAACGGCTTTCAAGGGGGAGAGCGACCAAGAGGCGACTCGGACTGTGGGTCACGGCAACCCCACTGGCCGTGGCTTCCATAAGTCGGGTTAGGTGAGCACCGTTCACACGTGAGGGTGATTCCCACAGAAGCTTCACCTCGATGCTGGGGTTGCTCTCCGTGTGAGTCTCATGTTCACACAGAGATGCATTCCACGAACCGAAAGCTCAGTGTTGGAGTTTGGCCACACATGTACGGTGACTGTGGTTCCTGCGTATTTGGGCCGCAGAAGAGCCGGCTGTGTTTCCCTCTTCCCTGTTTCTGACGTTCTGGTGCTTGCATAGCAGAGCTGGTACTTTCGTGCATCAAAGGGGAGGCAACGGCAGCCCTTGCTTTGGCTTGTGGTCTGCAGATGTACAAAAAAAGCTCATGAAAGAAAGCACCAAAAGCAGCAGCAGCAGCAGCAGCAAAACAGAGACGGGACAACCCTGCATCTCGGCATCCGTGTCTCCCCCACGGATGGAGACACGGATGGTTTTCAGGATGGTAGTTGTGCAGCGAAAGCCAGTGCACGGCTTCCTGGCAGAGCGTGAGGCAGGGCGGGGGTGGCAAAGACCCGTGGCTCGGAGAAGATGCCTTTGAAGGCACCTCAGCTCAGCTGCCAGCCTCCAGTCTGTGCCTCCAAGGATGTCCCAGCTCAGGGGTTCATGGCCACCCACCTGAGCAGGAACAGTTTTGGGCTTGTGGACCAGCTGGGCTGGTAGACCGCTTGATCCTTGGCTTCAGAATTCCCACCTCTCAGGGAATTTGCACCAGTACGAAAAACTTCTAAGGGAACCAAATGGAGGGAAGGCCCTGTCAACAGCCGAATGCGGACTCTTGGGGCACTTGAAATAGAAAGCAGTAGAAGAGGGACGGAACGGAGTATCCTGCGTGAGGGCACAGTACAGGACATGCTATTTAGCAACTTTTGCTTCAGGTCCTCCATTACTGGCCGTGCCTGGGGAGCTGATATCTTAGTGGAAGCAATCTTGGCTTATAGAAGTAGGCGTTGCCAAGGCTATTTTCCCTTAAAAATAAGTGGCTTGGGGATCAGACTCGGCAGGTTTTGGGAAAACAATGCAGATTTTAATTCTCTAGGAAACACATCTCTGCTGGGATGCAATCAAGCAGGTGAGAGTACATTTTGTTAGCTTTGGGGATACTGAGATTTAGATGCAGCTCAAATGGTCCAGACCCAAACCACAGCCCTGTTGCTCCAGAGTGAGTCGCGCTTAGTATCTTAAATCCAAATGTGTTTGACTACTTTCCTTGGGTGTTGATCAGACTGTAAGGAATGTGAGAAGATGGGGGCTGCTCTTCCATTTTCTTTAAGAGCGTGCCATGCTGTTTCATTATTGCAGTAATAAAAGATTGGAGTGTATATTGGTGCAACAAAGAGGGACCAGAGGTTTGAACATGACGGGTTCCAGATAAGCGGTGATGCCTGAGCCAAAATACAAGTGCAAATGCTTTTGTGGACTGTGGTTACAAACGCCTCCTTCCTCTCTTGAATCTGTGAGCTGCAGCGATTCAGAATTTGCTGTCCTGGTTTTGTGTGTTCCAGCCACACAGAAGGTCGCAGTGGTGCGTCATTTGCACTTGCTTGGCAAGTCCGAATGTTACCCTCCGGCTTGAAAAAGCAAGATGCAAAAGAAGCAAGAGAGGAATGCAAGACTAAAAGAGACAAGGGGAGCGGCATGCGGCTTGAAATGTGGGGATTTAGGGGAGCGAACCTGATCTCAGCTCTCCACGGTCTGTCAGTTCCACCGCTCCCCGGTCTCACGTGAACCCACGAAAACGAGCAGTTCCCTCCCAGTGAGCCTGGGGAACCTCAAATTCAGCTGGTGACTCTGAAGTCTGAAACTTTCTGGTGTGGCGTGACCAGTGCGACTACAGTTCCACACTGGGTGCTCGCAACTGGGTCCTTTTTTATGTGGGGTCAACTCTGGCGGCTGCAGGGACCCATGTCTGACCAGTCTTTCCATGGGCCATGTTCTGAAACCAAATTTGGGAGCCAAACTCCTTCAGAGTGGAAACTAGGTCAAACTGAACAGAACCTGAAATGAAATAAATGAAATGAAATGTGGCCCATTTGGCCCTCCATAGCGTTAAAGTAGCCGCCAAAGAACCACCTGCCCCGCCCCACCTCTTTTGGTAGTGTAACAAGGGCGGGAAGCTTGTGTGTCGCCCACTCTTGCTTTCAGCAGACACGCAGCCCGATTCTCAGCTCCTACTTAGCCTGGTCTAATTTCAGATTCCAACTTCAGAACAGGGCTGAGACTTTAACAGCACAGCCCTACACCCACTGCTGCAAAAGTAAGTCCTTTGAATTAAATGGGTTGCATCCAGTGATGATCATACTTACAGCTGACCAGCTGGAGCGAGAGCAACTTAACTTGGGCCAACACTGAAAGCAGGTCGCTGGGGTGGCCATCATGGATATAGGACTGGCGTCGCGCCCTAGAACAGCTCCTGCAGCCTTTTCTCCAAGCTAGAGCCCTGTGTGCATGCACCTGTAGCCCCAGAACAGAGCAGCATAATGTGCCTAGGAAAACTGCATGCAGATCCGTTGGCAATTGATGGATAACTTGTGTAGCCCATGTTGTGGAGACAGACTTGACGGAGAGCCCCGGACCACGTGAGTACGGAAGGACGCGCATGGGATGGATAAGGCTGGCCTGGTTTGGACAGGGACCTGCGCCCGGGACGCTTTGCTTTGCCGTTCTCCAGTGATCACAACATAAATTGCTTGTCTTGTTTGACTTCCTTGTTCACCAAAGTTGAGCAGATTGTGGCCGTTTTCAACGCCTCCACCAGACAAAAAGCTTGGGACCATTTCTCGAAAGCTCAGCGCAAGAACATAGACATTTGGCGAAAGCACTCTGAGGTTGGTGATTTTCTGCTCTTTTATCTGTCATCTCACCGCCCGGACGGGGGGCGGGGGGGCTCCGGGGGGGGGCGCTCAGCCCAGCAGTGCGCCACCACTGCCGCTTTAGACCTTGGAAGGCATTGAGCACGGTTTGGACACTCTCCCGGGGAGCATGTACGGCCCGCCCTCGCCCCTAAATTAATACGTTGGAAGGCAACCATGATGGAGGGCCCCTCCCATGCCCCTCCTCCCTTGGAGGCGGGGCTCCTTGGAGGGGCGTTAATGGTGGCCCCAAAATCTGGAACTGAGGGATTAGCAAAGTCACTTTCAAATCCCTGCTTTCCTTCTGCCCGTGATTTATGCCGAAATTAATTGGTTTCCAAATGATTGAAGGATGCTGTGTGAAGCGGATGGGTTTGTTCTGTCGTTTTATCCCGCATCTCCGTCATAAATTGGTTTTACTGTTGGAGAAAAATCCAAATTAATTTTCTTAATGATACTGTTGTGTCAGTCCAGGTGGGGCCAGGTACCTTCCCGGCACTGCTGTTTGGACAGGGCCCCCTTTCCTGACCCTGATCCAAAGAGGTGCTCTAGGCACACCTTCCCCAAGCAGTTCCCCCCAGATGTTGTGGACTTCAGCTCCCATCAGCCCCCAGGCAGCATGGCCAGTGGTCAGGAATGCTGGGAACTGTTGGCAAAAGATGGCTGCCACCCGGAGAAAGGCTGTCCTTTTCCTGCGCTGCACTCAGAACTGAGGGGCAACCTGGCAAAGATGCTGGGGAGGGTTTTAAGACACCATACACTATTTGATCTCTGCAGCATGCCAGGTTCCGTTTGTGGAGGAGAACTGAAGACCCCTTTTCCTGGCCCAGTTGATCGATTTTCCATGCAAATTGGGGAGGGGAGGGGAGGGGAG